>NC_137910.1:24313786-24528786 GCF_963457725.1 Sprattus sprattus | reverse complement strand
TCAGGTTACTAAAAGACATGGACGAGCCTCCACCACCAGACACACAGGAAAAGCTGCTCCGCCTGTCCAGCATCTACACACAGGGAGAGTACCACGACACCCACGGCCAGCCCGACCCTTCCAAACACGTTTACACTCTGCAAAACCTGAAGGAGAAGCTCAGGAGAGACGGTAACTCCGCCCATGGGTTGGGCCCAGGGTCGTCACTGTCCAATCGCAGTGCCTCCTCTGCCCAGAGCCTTTCCAATGAGGACCTGCAGGAGAAGTTGAGTGCCAGTGTCCTAGAGCAGAGAACGGCGGCTTTGCGTGGGTCACCGTGGCAGGTGTGCACAGGTGAGTGATTACAGCTTCACAGACAGACAATACGCTAATGTTGCCTTTTATGCCTGAATATGCATTGCTCATGCTGTTTGGTGAATGTGTCTGTCTAGATAAAGTCCCCTGGAAATTTTACCCACTGGGAAAGGTTCCTGGCCAGTCAGAGGACCCTTCATGTTTAATGGTAGAGACATACTCCACAGTCACCGTCTTTGACCAGCAGGTTGAGCTCGATAAAACTCCCCAACACCATATGAATCCAAGGTAAAATTGCTTGAATGGAGTGTGCTTGAAATTGATCCCTAAAAATCAGTGTGTGCTAAGCTAACCTAATCATTTTTACTTTGTTTCTCCCTTGAAGTATTCACAGCCAAAACAGAACAGGTTCTGACGGACAGCTTTGGAGCCTTGCAGAACTGAACAAGCTCAAATCTGGACTGAAGCTGTTTTGATTGTGATTTCCTAACCTTGCCAGGCTTTACTTGTACATATTTTTGAAAACGGTGGAGTCTGTAAGACTTGAACTCTTACATGCTTCCTTTGATTCATAAAATAAATTTCATTTTCCAGTTTTGACTTATTGTTTATTCTAATTGTTTTGAATCATATTTGACACCCCAGTGAGCAATTCTCAGGCAAGGGTCACTCTTAAAGTGATAAACCCAAGAAACCAATGCTTAATATAAGCGTAAGTAGACTAATATCTTGATCAGAATGTGAATGTGAATCCGAATATGAAATAGCATAAATATTAGGGTCATGTTATATCAGAGCTTATAAAACAATTGGGTTCTAGCGCGTAATTTAGCTGTTTCTGATTGGACGAGAGACGTTCCATGCTATAGGTTATTCGTCAACATACCTACAGTTACTGGACTTTTCACAGCTAAAAATAAATCACTCCGCGATGAAACATTCGCATTGATGATAACCGTTAATTCAAAGTTTTTTAAAATTCCAAACCAAGACGTTGACAATGGAACTATTTTTTGTTGCGGAGAAACGATGGCGAAATAAACCATTTTGAATCAATAACTTCGTGTTGAAATGTTAATTTGTTGACTGTAGAATTGTTTTAAAAAAGCAATATAGCACTCGTGGGAGTGGGGTAGGTAAGGGATTATCCCACGGGTGTTGTTGCCTACGCCACTCGGCCTGGCGGCCTCGGTGGCTACGGCCGAACACCACCCGTGGGATTATTCCTTACCTACCCCACTCCCACTCGTGCTATATTGCTTAACTATATATGGACTGGTAATATTTCATTGGAGGTCATGGCCTACAAGCTTGAGAAATCAAATAAAGAGTTTCCTACCGGTTGCTGGCTCCATCTCAATATACTAGGCTATTACCACAAAACCTCCAGCTACATTAAACACTGATAACAACCCAAAAGCCATGACCACACAGTTTGGTGCAAGCCTTCAGAGGCAGCCAGATATTAATTAAAAGGTTTATGCATAGGGGATGCAAAATAAATCAATGAGAAGGTTGAACTCCCAAAGACAGAGCCCATATATCATAACCGGGAGGGGTCAAATTTCAGATAAGGACACAGCTGCTCATTGAAAGTCAGCATCTTATAAAGGTGCTTCGGCAATTAATGAGCAGAATATTCTGATTGGTTCAAACTCGGATACGTTTGGGGTTTTCCATTGGTTCAACTTGGATAAGTCCTACAGAGATATGTAGTTTTCCAGATGCCTAGTCATCGACCTGACCTTTCTCAGGCTAGCATCCAAATAGATTAATCTGCACGTCAAAAGGTTTGATCAAATTTCCTTAATCTCAAAACAGTAATATTTGGAAGTTTGCCATCTTGAAAACTTAACTCGGCTATCTTGAAATGAATCACACTGTCCAATGTAGCCTATATTAAGCATGTCGCCAACAAGATTGTATTAGATAACTCATAGGCCCTACTTCACATTCAAACGCTTAGAAAACTGAAAACACTAGAAGCATTTCAGCTAAATATGTGTTTTCAGCTTGTCAACACATATTTGTATTAGGGGGTCTTCAAGCTCGATTTGTAGGCTATTTACTACGGAAGAGTATTAGGGACAAGTGTAAGGTGTAAAGTGTTTTTAATTTGAGAATAATGTCGACATGTCGAGATTAAAATCGACATGTCGAGAATAAAGTCAACATGTCGAGATTTAAATCCACATGTCGAGAATAAAGTCGAAATGTCGAGAATAAAGTCAACATATCGAGAATAAAGTCAACATGTCGAGAATAAAGTCAACATGTCGAGATTCAAGTCGAAATGTCGGGAATTATTATTCTCGATTTTTTTCCCCCTTATACTTGGCCCTAATACTCCGTAATATTCCATAATTTACGACAGTGGTGGCTCAATAGCAAAAAAAATACCAATTCTCCTGGAATGGGGCTTTAACTTTGAAAAGAAAAGCAAAGTGTAGACTCCGTACCAAACCAGCTAAAGCAAATGAATCTTTGCTTTCTCCATAGGACTGCCCAGAAAGTCAAAGACTGAGGTTGGACCTATATCAGGGTGTGGAGGAGTGCACTATTGTCAAAGTCACACGCTGTAATCGAAGGAAATTGATATAGACGTTACAAACCCAACATAGAAGAGTGGTTCATGCCACGTGTGGCCATACAACTAGTGGAAATGATGAAGCAGCCACACAGCCATAGCGCCTCAATCCCATCACCACAACCAAAACGTATGTGTGAAAGTGAATGTAACATCACAGCATGTTCTGGTCTAAAGGTAGCTGAATGCATTGTGGTTCCCATCCGTGTTAAACCAGATCCAGATTTAGATCCATATTTTCTCTCACTTGAGTTGCCCTTGAGAGAATCTGAAATCAATCAAGATGATCAGAAGATGAAGTTTAGACTTTTGAACCTCAAATTAGAGATTAAGTCTGAATTGCCCACTGATGAACATATTTCTTTTGACATTGCTGAGATGATTGTGGACCCGTTCAAAGACTGTTTGGTCAAACCTGAGAATGAGCAAGTAAACAAACATGTTATTCCAGAACACTCAGAAGAAAGTCTGCTGTATCGAACACCACAAGCAGAAGAAGATCACAACAATTCTGAGGTGTTGGTGCTTAATGAGCCTGAAGGATTAAATCAGGAAGGCCGCGTATGCCATTTTCTGAGGTCTAGAAGCCAAATGCAAAAGAGACATGTGAAACAACTACAACACAGTGAGAAAGAAACTTGTGAAGGCAGAAAACGTCAAATCTGTGAAGCAAAGACAAAACCAAAACCCTTGACACCGCAGGCCTGCTCGCTTTTTGGTAACATCTTCTCAAACTCCAGCAGTTTGCGGGTTCACATGCGGATACACGCCGGGGAGAAGCCGTACGTCTGCCCCACCTGTGGGAAAGCGTTTGCTCACTCCGACTGGCTACAACACCACACATGGATCCACACAGGTCAAAAAAAGCCGTCCAGAAAGCCAGCCAAAATGCCGACATTCCCCTGCAGCAAGTGTGGCAAGATCTTTTCCAGGTCCTATGGCCTTCAAATCCACATGGGCCAACACACAGGGCAAAGGCCGTATGCCTGCTCCCTGTGTGAGAAATGCTTTATCACTGTCAGTGACCTGAACAACCACTTTAAGCTCCACTCCAACATCAAGCCTTTTGTTTGTACTGAGTGTGGAAACAGCTTCCACCGCCAGAACACACTAAAGAAACACCAGTGTATCCACACAGGCGAGCGGCCATACAACTGTCCAGAGTGTGGGAAAGCCTTACGGTATAAACACTCTTTAAGCATGCACATGAAGACCCATAGAAAATGGTGAACTCTAAACAGGGATGGAAGAAGAATGGACAGGAAGATACGATTTTTTTTGTCAATCATGTTTTTATTTCTACACATCGGGACTAGTGTCATACTCTGTTTACTTGGTTAAATCAGCATTGCTTTGCTCAACCTCAGATGGTGCCAGGCTTTAAACAAGAACTCACAGGTCTGAGCATATTTATCCAATGGTAGTGTCTCTCCAAAAGCTTCTAGTATGTTTTTGCATGAATTTCAAGGTTTGGGGGATTATATATTAAGCACTCCATGGCGTGGCATCAAAATATATATCAGAGCTTCTAAACCCCTATACTCCTGTGAGATCACTCATCAGGGTCTGCACGTTGTTTCGGAGTTCGGAGGAAATGAATACAGGTGTTACAAACCCAACATAGAAAAGTGGTTCATGCTACGTGTGGACATACAACAAGTGGAAATGATGAAGCAGCCACACAGCCATAGTGCCCTAATCCCATCACCACAACCAAAACCTGGGTGTGAAAGTGAATGTAACATCACAGCATGTTCTGATCCTAAGGCAGCTAAATGTATTGTGGTTCCCATCAGTGTTAAACCAGAGCCAGATTTAGATCCATATTTTCTCTCACTTGAGTTGCCCTCGAGAGAAACTGAAATCAGTCAGTAGATGATCAGAAGATTAAGTTTGATCTTTTGAACCTCAAATTAGAGATTAAGTCTGAACTGACAACTGATGAACCTATTTCTTTGGATGTTGCTGAGAAGATTGTGGACCCGTTCAAAGACTGTTTGGTCAAACCTGAGAATGAGCAAGTAAACAACCATGATATTCCAGAACACTCAGAAGAAAGTCTGCTGTATCCAACACCACAAGTAAAATATCACAATAATTCTGAGGTGTTGGTGCTTACAGTTTTTTACGATTGCTAAAACACTAAAACCCATTGGCTGAACAAAGTTCTCAGTTGCCTGAACTCATGAAGCTAATTGTGCAGTCTGTTGTCAATACCTTTAACTATTTCACATGGTAAAACACAATTTGCAGATCTCACTTAGACTTTTCAGCAAAACTCTAAACACATTCTCAGTCTCAAAACACATTCTGCACTCCAATTCACATGTCATCCATAGTCTGCTAAACACAAGTGGCAAAAATCAAATGCAAATACAGAACAAATGTCATTGATTAAACACAACCACTCAAAATTGATTTACAGTTTTTCACTGTTGCTAAAACCCGTTTTTCAAAACAGTAACGTCTTTCTCAAAACTGCACACAGAAAATTGAAAACCTCACACACAAAATGCTAAACCTGACACTCCCTTTGCAAGATGTCTCTTTGCTATCAAATCTCTTTACTGTTCACAAAATGGAACTCGTGTTTTCATTTGGTACACACAGCCATATTTTCAAAACACACACACATACATTCATTTAGTACACACAACTAAGCATTAGCTGCACACTACCAAGCATTTACAGCACACAGAAGTGCAAAATTGAAAACACAATCATCGAAACACACCATATGAATGACAATGACTCATTGAGCCCTTTCTCCTTTTGTAAAATGTATCAGTGTAGGCCTACATTTTCATAGTCAAACATAAAACAGCAATACCGTTGTTCTCACAAACCATATTTACAATTTCAGTCTCCTGTTCCACCAGATTGTATTGACATAAAATTGTATACAAAATGCTTATAGTTTTTCTCAATTGCTTACACACATTTTTTGAAAGCATGCCTCGTTCTCAAAACTCTAAACACAAATCCCAAAGCAACTAACTGAAAATGCAAAACCCTTTATATCTCCTGGAAAATGCTACTTTGCTTTCAAAAAATATTGAAAGTGTGTTTTCTTCCTCCACAGTGTGGTTCTCTTTCAGTCCTGCAAAATACAAATACTGTGAGCACACTACGTATATTATATTGATATGCAGTATTACAGTACACAAGACAAACAGATTTCGTACTTGTTCTCCATCCTGAAGGTTCTAATGAAAAACCATGAAAACATGGTCTACCACAGCGGCCCAAATTAGAGATGACCATTCTCCTTCTTCTTTCTCCTGATCCTCCTCCTTCTTCACCTTGTCCTCATTCTCTTCCTCCTCCTTGTCCTCCTCTTCCTTCTCTCTGTCCTCCTACTCTTCAACCTCCTACTCCTCCTCCTTCTTGTCCTCCTCTTCCTCCTCCTCTCACTCTTACCCCTCTCCTTCTCTGGTTGTCGATCTTTTCAAAGTTTTCAATAGTTTATCCAACAAAACAGAGGCTCAAGACACTTTTATGGTGCAGTCCTCACTGCAAATTGGTCAAAAGACCTGAAAGTTTAGAGATTTGACTATTTGTGGCTTGCAGGTTGATGCTTTGAGATTTTACTTGAAAATTGTGTGCAACAACAGAACTTTGTGTACACTGTTTTGACAACAACGTGATGTGTAATTGACATCAGTGTGTTCACAAGGAAAATCGGACTCTAATGTAGATAAGGGAATCTTAAGTATTTCCCACTTGGGGCGAGCGATTGATACATGACGTGAAGGTTGTGCAGATTGTGCCGAATTTTCGCTTTATACTTCTTAACAATAGTGAAAAACTGTAACTTGTATAAAATAATTCATTTTTCATTTTATTTGTTGAACACTCTTCATTCAAGCAGAATCTCAGAGTGCTACATAGTTAAAAATAGCTCTCATCAAAAGCACAGTTTAAGAAAATTATACGTTTTTTAAAAAGTAGGAAATGCCTGTCTTACAGTTTTTCTCTGTTGCTAAAACTCAATTTTTCAAAGCATGCCTCGGCTTCTCTGAACTCTTAACCCAAATCCCCAAACCACTCACACAAAATGCAAAACCCTTTATATCTCTTGCAAAATGCTACCTTGCTTTCAAAACACTATTATGTCACCTCAAAAGGGTAATTTGTTTTCAAATGACAAACACAGACCATTATATGAGTAGACATTCTAAGCATCGATTGAACACTGATGTGCTCAATGGAAAACACTACTATGAAATGGGAAAACACTAGTATGAAGGCCTTTTCAGCAGCATTATGCCTTTTCATCTCCAGTGTTACTGTATGCTTTTTCCTGTTGTAAAATATTGTAACTGTATAATGTTTTAACACATATAAGATACTCACAAATATACAGTAACAACTTAAATATTTCTTTTTTTTCAAAAGTGCTGTAGTCTTTACATCAGAGCAAACACAACCGAATGTGTAAATGATACAATGATTAACAAACAAAAGGATATTGATACAGTCAACAAAAAAAGAAAGAAAAATGTCAAATAAAAAACTGCATCCTGTTCTTGCTCAAGACAATATTGACAATTGTTGTGTTGTGAAACATCTGAAAATACAGTAACATGTGATTGGATTACAATACAGTACAGTAATGTTTCAGTGCTGATCGGACGTAATCAGTTGTGGAACGTATATGACTTACTTGCACATAGTCATATCATACTGTAATTGTTGACTCTATCAGAGTTTCTGTCAAAAGGCACCCTGTACACCTGCTTCATTTTCGAAGTGTTCTGCCTTAGAAAATAGTCCACAGTGGCTAGGCTCACTGTATTGATGTTTAGGAATATGTCTTGGTCATCAATGGTCGCACTTTGTATTTGTTTATAATTTTACAAATACAGTACAATGTAAAATACTCTAAATACAAGAATACTATGCTCCTGATAAGGCATTCAAACTAGTGTCTTACTGTCATAGTAGTGTTTCTTACCCTTTCTCTCTTCTGAATGTCCGGAGAATCGGTGCAACTGAGAAGCGGCTTATGTTTGGTTGAACCCTCTGGCCAGCCTTGCCAGCCTCCTGCATGCTCAAACCCATGTTGACCACATGGTTGAACACATTGGCCTGAAACTCATCAGAGATACAGTAATGGCTCTCCGTCTTGCTCTTCCTCTTCATCATTTTCCGCCTCCTCGTCTTACTCTCACTCCTCTGCCTCTCTGATCACCTCTCACTTCAATGTTGCCAAAATTGTTCTCCAAAGCTAAAGTTTTGATTTCAAATTGTTTTGGAAATGGAAGTTTTGTCATTTGAATAGCAGTGTGTTCTGTCTGAAAGCAAGGAGGTTTTGGCATTGATAAACTGTGCAAAGTAGAGAGGATGGTGTTTAGTATTTTGTAGAAAGTGTGGTTAACAAATTAAATCTGTGTCTAAAGCAGAGAATTGTGTGTTGTGTTTTGAAGAAAGTGCGGCTAACAATTGAAATCTGTGTCTAAAGCAGAGAATTGTGCTTATAGTTTAGCAGAATTGGTTTAGGGAGTTGGCACTTGGGTTTAGCGTTCAGAGAAACCGAGGCATGCTTTGAAAAATTGAGTTTTAGCAACGGAGAAAAACTGTAAAACAGTCTAGTGTCTGTGTTGCCCTTTAGTGGTCCGGAGGGCAGTTCCACAGTCACAGGGCTGCAGACGAGAAGGCCCGGTCGCCCACGGTGCGTAGCCTTGTGTTTGGGACCTGCAGGAACGAACTGTTATTGGATCTGAGGGGGCGGTTTGATGTTTGGGGAGTGATGAGTTCTTGCAGTTAAGGGGGGGCATGACCGTTTATGCATTGGTGGGTGAGTTGGAGGACTTTGAAGTCAATGCGGGATGAGACAGGGAGCCAGTGTAGTGAGTGTAAGATGGGGGTTATGTGGTTGTATTTCCTGACTCTCATCAGGATCCTGGCAGCGCTGTTCTGGATTTACTGCAGCTTTTGGATGTTCCTGCCAGGGATCCCAGTGAACAGTGAATTGCAGTAGTCCAGTCTTGAGGAGATGAAGGCGTGGACGAGCTTCTCAGCATCTGGCAGGGTTAAAGTGGGGCTGAGCTTGGCGATGTTTTTGAGATGGTAGAAGGAGATTTTGCACAGATGCTTTATATGATCGTTGAAGGTCAGGTGAGGGTCCCTCTTTGTGACTGTGGTGGAGAGGGGTATGACCTGACTGTCATGTGAGATGCGTTATGGAGGATGAGTGAACCTGGTGTGGAGTGCCAACAAGAAGGGCCTCGGTTTTGCTGCTGTTTAGCTGGAGAAAGTTGTTTCTCATCCATGCCTTTATCTCCCCAAGACAGGCAGTGAGACATGACATGGCAGCAGAGGGGCTTTGGGCAGTTTTGATGTACAGCTGTGTGTCATCGGCATAACAGTGGAAGGACATCCCATGTCTGCTGACAACACAGCCGAGGGGGAGCATGTAGATAATGAAGAGGATGGGGCCGAGGACAGACCCTTGTGGAACACCACAGGAGACAGGGAGCTGTTTGGAATTGCATCTTCCAAATGAGACATACTCAGTCCTGCCAGACAGGTAGGACTGGAACCACTTGAGTGCGGAGCCTGACAGTCCAATGGTGGTGTGGAGGCGCTCTTGGAGGATCGTGTGATCCACTGTGTCGAATGCAGCAGTCAGATCCAGGAGGATGAGGAGTGAGGGTGATCCTGCATCTGCTGTCATCAGCAGGTCATTCGTCACCCTGAGCAAGGCGGTTTCAGTGCTGTGGGCTGAACGAAAACCTGACTGGAATTTTTCAAACAGGTTGTTGTGTTTGAGGTGGCATGATGTGACACAACCAATATAAGCCAGTTTCGAGAGCAAACAGGTTGTTGAAGGTGGTAAGGAGAAAGTCTGAGAATGGATAGAAGAAACAATGTGAGAGGACGAGGACAAGTGAACACCACGTTGACTCTTTTGATTTTTGTCCCTTTCACTGTAGTAGTGTGTACTGTAGTAGGCCTACAGTGCATTGTAGGCTGTATAATGTACAATAAACAAGTTGTATGGCCCTGAACATTGTGCTTTGTGTGAATAGTGCTTTGTGTGAATAGTGAGATGCAGGGTACAGTTCTCTAGGGGTACAAGAAGGAGAAAGAACCAACACAAATTAGAGCAAAGCAGAGTAGTAATTTCTGATACATTTGTAAAGCTACTATGAGAGAACATGTTTTCATTCATCAAAAGACAATGATAGATAAATATGACATTTGTTTTGAGATTAAAAAATATATACTTCTCCCTGAGAAGTACGTATATGTTTTGAACAATGTGTTTTCTATTTGTTGGTGTATTGTTTACTGACTGCTTGAAAGTGTATATCATTTTGATCACTTTGTTTATGATTTGAGAGCAGTGTCTGATTTTGAGCACAGGTAAAACTGTTTTGAGGCGAAAGTTTCATTTTGCAAGAGGATTCAGAGGTTTTGTAAATAGTGCTTGAAGATGAGGTTTTGTGTTTAGAGTTTAGAGAAAATGAGTGACTGTTTCAAGAAATGTGTTTTAGCAATTGTAAAAAAAAAAAACTGTAATGAGCCTGAAGGATTTAATCAGGAAGGTCCCATTTGCCATCTTCTGAGGTATAGAAGCCAAGTGCAAAAGAAACATGTGAAACAACACAGTGAGAAAGAACCTTGTAAAGGCTGTGAAAAATAAAACCTGTGAAGCAAAGACCAAACCAAAAAGCTCGATCCCGCATGTCTGCTGGCTTTGTGGCAATATCTTCGCTAACTCCTGGGGTTTGCAGGTTCACATGCAGATACACATCAGGGAGAAGCCGCACATCTGCCCCACCTGTGGGAAACCGTTTGCTCGCTCCGACTGCCTACAAATCCACACATGGATCCACAAAGGTAAAAAAAAGCCGGACAGAAAGCCGTTCCACTGCAGCAAGTTTGACAAGACCTTTTCCAGGTCCGATCGCCTTCAAATCCACATGTACCAACACACAGGGAAAAGGCTGTATGCTTGCTCCCTGTTCTCCAACATCAAGCCTTTTGTTTGTACTGAATGTGGAAAGAGCTTCCACCGCCGGTGTACACTGCAGAAACACCAGTGTATCCACACAGGCGAGAGGCCATACACCTGTCCAGAGTGTGGGAAAGCTTTACAGTCTAAATACAGGCAGATGAAGACCCACAAATAATAACCTTTAAAGCCTTAACGGAAAATACGGTAGACCTAAGCGTTAAAGAGTTAAAGGAAGATCCTAAAGACTGCAGTCGGCTTCAGAACTTCTCCAATTAATCCGTCTGTGTGCTCCAGTTCACACAGCTGGCCCATACACACACACACACACACACACACACAGACACATACATGCATACATATGCTCACACACACACACACAGACACATACATACATATGCTCACACAAACACACACACAGTGAATTTCCACGTGCCCGAAGGCACAGGCTTGTACAACATGCCGTTTCAGTTAAATGATTTCCATAGCCTTGCTGAGCTTCACAATCTGAATTGACAGGAGAAGCGGTTGAATAACTTGAAATTTGATGGCTTGCAATACTCAGAAATGTTAGATTTTTTTTCTTACTAACCCATTGTACCTTATGCAGAGTTTATTTTCCTGATGTGGATCTGAAAGATTTAGTTTGTTTGTTTGTTTGTTTTTACTCGATGCAAAACTGTGTGCACCTGTGAGAAGGGCCTGAAAAACATCTATGGGGAAGAGCCAGAGGAAGAGGATCCTTTTTATGTTCTCTCTGAGCCACCAAGCGGCCACTTTAATGTAGTACATCTAAGAATTTGACAGCTAACGAATGGAGAAGGTGTTTTGTCCCCAATGGTGGTCTCCTCTTGTACAATTTCCATGACCTTTATGTCTGTGCATTTCTTTTTTTCAGCATGTTTGCAACCATAGCTAGTTTAGCTTAGCTACTGTGTTACAGTCATATTCATCCCCTTCTAGTATGTATGACTATCACACCTGTATAATACACTGTTAAACCACAGTGCAAATCAAGGGGGTACCGGAAACAATGCTGGTTTTACCAGCAAATCGGTTTCATTTTTTATTTGTGTGGCATTGTTTATTGTAGTTTTTGTGTTTTTGAAAACCTTTGTGTTATATATACAGAATTACACTTTCATGAATGTGTGTAAGTCAGTCTATGTTTCTGCAACACTGTTGGCAGGAAAACTAGAATATTACAGACTGACGTTTTGTACAAATGTTTTATTTTATGAGGATTTACGGGCTCCTTGTGAATTGATGATTCTGATGGAAGTTTAGTTGAATATTTAGGCTCACTTCTCAAAAACTAAATTTCAACCCCAATGTTATCTGTGGTTTATGTATAAAAGCTGTTGAATAATGAACAGCTGTAGTGAAATGTAAAGGCATATTTCATAAATGCAGTGAACAGGTTATACAGTGGGGAAAATAAGTATTTGAACCCCTGCCGACTTCGCAAGTTTGGCCACTTGCAAAGAAATGTGTGATCTAGAATTTTAATGGTAGGTGTATTTTAACAGTGAGAAACAGAATATCAACAAAAAAATCCAGAAAACTGCATTTTATAAGATTTATGACTTTATTTGCATTTGATGCAAAAAATAAGTATTTGAACCCCCAAGCAAACAGCAAGAATTCTGGCTCCCAATGGCCAGTTATGTGCCCAAAAAGCACACAGATTAGTCCTCATTAGGTCTAACAAGGTATACCTGATCTCAACTGGTGACCTGCATAAAAGAAACCTATCCAAAGAATCATACTTCACACCTTCAACCTCACCACCATGGGCAAGACCAAAGAGCTGCCCAAGGACATCAGAGATAAGATTGTAGACCTGCGCAAGGCTGGAATGGGCTACAAAACCACCGGCAAGCAGCTTGGTGAGAAGCAGATAACTATTGGTGCGATTATTCATAAATGGAAGCAACACCAAACAACTGTCACCCGCTCTAGGTCTGGGGCTCCATGCAAGATATCCCCTCGTGCGGAATCAGTGATCATTCAAAAGGTGCAGAATAACCCCAGAACTACACAGGGGGAGCTTGTGAATGATCTCAAGGCAGGTGGGACCAGACTCACCAAGAAAACCATTGGCAACACACCACGCCGTAATTTTTTGAAGTACTGCAGCACTCGCAAGTTTACCATTGCACACTTGAATGATTCTAGGGAGGATTGGGAGACAGAATGTGGTCAGATGATACCAAAATCAAGCTCTTTGGCATCAACTCGACTTGCCGTGTTTGACAGGGGGGGGAATGCTGAATATGACCCCAAGAGTACATCATACCCACCATCAAGCATGGAGGTGGTAACATTATGCTTTGGGGCTGTTTCTCTGCCAAGGGTACAGGACGACTCCACCGCATCAAGGGGACTATGGATGGGGCCATGTAACGTGGAATATTGGGCTTGAACTTCATTCCCTCATTCCCTCCCATTGAAAACACAACCTTAAAGATTTGGAGAGGATCTGGAAAGAGGAGTGGACCAAAATCCCTCCTGAGATGTTTGTAAACCTGGTGACCAACTACAAGAAACGTCTGACGTCTGTGCTTGCCAATAAGGGTTATTCCACCAAGTACTAAGTCATTTTTGTCAGTCAGTTTTGGGGGTTCAAATACTTATTTTTTGCATCAAATGCAAATAAAGTCATAAATGTTATAAAATGCATTTTTCTGGATTTTTTTGTTGATATTCTGTTTCTCACTGTTAATATCCACCTACCATTACAATTATAGATCACACATTTCTTTGCAAGTGGCCAAACTTGTGAAATCTCAAGGGGTTCAAATACTTATTTTCCCCACTGTATACTGTCTTGTGATGTTCATCCAGTGCAGTTTGTTTTTTCTAACTGACTTTAATAAGGCTTCTTAATTTATGTTCACTTGTCCATACAGTGTACTCTTCTTTTCCATATTAGACCTCTGTATGTTGAGTGTTGTTCTGATATTGTTGTAAATTACTCTTTAAATTAAAAACTAAGATTTAGTTTGCACACTGATCTGAGTGGGATTTGTCTCCCTCTGCTGCTAATTACATGCAATAGCATTGATTTTCAGTTCGGAGTTGGTTAACACTGTTCTCCTTTTACAGTTTTTACACTAAAACCCACTGGCTGAACAAAGTTCTCAGTTGCCTGAACTCATGAAGCTAATTGTGCAGTCTGTTGTCAATACCTTAAACTATTTCTCATGGTAAAACACAATTTGCAGGTCTCACTTAGACTTTTCAGCAAAACTCTAAACACATTCTCAGTCTTAAAACACATATTGCACTCTAATTCACATGTCATCCATACTGGTAAACACAAGTGGCAACAATCAAATACAAATAGAGAACAAATGTCATTGATTGAACACAACCACTCAAAATTGATTTAACTTGTATCAAATGATGTGACACAACCAATATGAGCCAGTTTAGGGAGCAAAAAGGTTGTTGAAGGTGGGAAGGAGAAAGTCTGAGAATGAATAGAAGAAACAATGTGAGGGGAGGAGGACAAGTAAACACCACGTTGACTCCTTTGATTTGTGTCCCTTTTACTGTGGTAGTGTATATTGTAGTAGGCCTACAGTGCATTGTAGGCTGTATAAGGACAATACGTAAACAAGTTGTATGGCCCTGAACATTGTGCTTTCTATTTGGAACAGTAACAGTACTGATTGCTCAATAGATTTTGACTGGTTGCAGGTTCATATCAACAAAGAACAAGAGTGAGTTGTGAGTAGTGAGATGCAGGGTACAGTACTATAGGGGTACAAGAAGGAGAAAGAACCAACACAAATTAGAGCAAAGCAAAGTAGTAATTTCTGATACATTTGTATAGCTACTATGAGAGAACATGTTTTCATTCATCAAAAGTCAATGATAGATAAATATGAAATTTGTTTTGAGGTAAAACATTTTTTTACTTCTCCCTGAGAACTATATGTTTTGAACAGTGTGTTTTCTATTTTTTGGTGTGTTGCTTACTGACTGCTTGAAAGGGTATATAATTTTGAACACTTTGTTTATGATTTGACAGCAGTGTTTGATTTTGAGAACAGGTAAAACTGTTTTGAGGCGAAAGTTTCATTTTGCAATAGGAGTCAGAGGTTTTGTAAATAGTGCTTGAAGATGAGGTTTTGTGTTTAGAGTTTTGAGAAAATGAGTGACTGTTTCAAGAATATGTTTTAGCAATTGTAAAAAACTGTATTGGAAAGTAATGGCAGAGAAAGTACTAAATAAAGGGCTGCTGCTAAAGTGTCCAGGTCTTTAGGGTCGTGACTGCCCTGATTGGAGAACCCTGTCTACTAAGGTTTATGGTAAATGCCCAAGTTCAGTTGGCCGTAAATGGCCTCAGCTCATCGTCTTTTTAGGCAATCACTAATTTTATTGTTTTAACTTTAAATTTAACTTTATCGAAATCTTTTTTCACTTTGACATTGAAGAGGGTTTTTTTTATGTAATATTTTTGTCAAAAAAGCCAACTTATATTGACCGTAATTGATTTATAAAAGCAATAAAAGGGTAAAATATCAAAGGGGATGAATACTTTTTATAGGCACTGTATACATATGACATAATACTATATATGTATATATATATTTATACTTCATCTTCAAGGAAAGCGATTATTGACTAACGCTTAAATTCTGTCTTAATGCTCTGTTAAAATTGTGAATCTGTTGCTTCGTGAACAAATGTGAAATAAACATCCTATGCAATAAAGTTATATATATATAGTTATATATACGTATATATACACCAAAGACATTAATATCGCCAAATGTCTCAACTCAAAATAAAACCGGATTAAACTTAACAGGCGGGACATGTTTGTTTCCATGGCATCAAGCTCTCATAGCCTAATGAGAGCTTCTAGAAAAGCTCATTAAAAAGTTAAAGTTAAGAAGACAGTGGGGGATGAGCAGTACTTTAGAGGCACTAGGCAGGTTGTAAGTGCTACATATAGATTGAGGATAAATAATTAAACTAATTACATGCATGATAATATAAGTGTCTCACTGGGTCTGCAAGTCTTAAATTAAAATTGGAAGGTAATGGGAATCTCTCATCATGTATGTTTGCATAGTTTTTCCATTAATTCAAATTCCACTGAAGGTGATAGTAAATAAAACTGTATAGTTTTTGCTAAACTATTGTATAATAGCAGTGGGTGAGCTGTTTCAGACTGTGTTCCCTGTAGCCTTAAGAATTCCCTGGCGAATGTAGCCTCATTCTCTTGTACACACACACACACATACAAAGTGCTGTGTACAAGTTGCTAAATTGAATACTCATGTAGAATACGAATACTTTCCTTAAATTGCAGTGGTCTTTAAAATGAACTTGCTGAAACCTACAGAAACCCTGTATGAACACAAAAGGAACATGCCTTCTATTACTGAGGCCTTTTTCCTGTGCATCACTTTACAGTTTTTCACTGTTGCTAAAACCCGTTTTTCAAAACAGTAACGTCTTTCTCAAAACTGCACACAGAAAATTGAAAACCTCACACACAAAATGCTAAACCTGACACTCCCTTTGCAAGATGACTCTTTGCTATCAAATCTCTTAACTGTTCACAAAATGGAACTCGTGTTTTCATTTGGTACACACAGCCATATTTTCAAAACACACACACATACATTCATTTAGTACACACAACTAAGCATTAGCTGCACACTACCAAGCATTTACAGCACACAGAAGTGCAAAATTGAAAACACAATCATCGACACACACCATATGAATGACAATGACTCATTGAGCCCTTTCTCCTTTTGTAAAATGTATCAGTGTAGGCCTACATTTTTCATAGTCAAACATAAAACAGCAATACCGTTGTTCTCACAAACCATATTTACAATTTTAGTCTTCTGTTCCACCCGATTGTATTGACATAAAATTGTATACAAAATGCTTATAGTTTTTCTCAATTGCTTACACACATTTTTTGAAAGCATGCCTCGTTCTTAAAACTCTAAACACAAATTCCAAAGCAACTAACTGAAAATGCAAAACCCTTTATATCTCCTGGAAAATGCTACTTTGCTTTCAAAAAATATTGAAAGTGTGTTTTCTTCCTCCACAGTGTGGTTCTCTTTCAGTCCTGCAAAATACAAATACTGTGAGCACACTACGTATATTATATTGATATGCAGTATTACAGTACACAAGGCAAACAGATTTCGTACTTGTTCTCCATCCTGAAGGTTCTAATGAAAAGCCATGAAAACATGGTCTACCACAGCGGCCCAAATCTCATTAGAGATGACCATTCTCCTTCTTCTTTCTCCTGATCCTCCTCCTTCTTCACATTGTCCTCATTCTGTTCCTCCTCCTTGTCCTCCTCTTCCTTCTCTCTGTCCTCCTACTCTTCAACCTCCTACTCCTCCTCCTTCTTGTCCTCCTCTTCTTCCTCCTCTCACTTTTACCCCTCTCCTTCTCTGGTTGTGGATCTTTTCAAAGTTTTCAATAGTTTATCCAACAAAACAGAGGCTCAAGACACTTTAATGGTGCAGTCCTCACTGCAAATTGGTCAAAAGACATGAAAGTTTAGAGATTTGACTATTTGTGGTTTGCAGGTTGATGCTTTGAGATTTTACTTGAAAATTGTGTGCAACAACAGAACTTTGTGTACACTGTTTTGACAACAACGTGATGTGTAATTGACATCAGTGTGTTCACAAGGAAAATCGGACTCTAATGTAGATAAGGGAATCTTAAGTATTTCCCACTTGGGGCGAGCGATTGATACATGACGTGAAGGTTGTGCAGATTGTGCCGAATTTTCGCTTTATACTTTTTAACAATAGTGAAAAACTGTAAGTTACAGTTTTTCACTGTTGCTAAAACCTGTTTTTCAAAACAATAACGGCTTTCTCAAAACTGCACACAGAAAACTGAAAACCTCACACACAAAATGCTAAACCTGACACTCCCTTTGCAAGATGACTCTTTGCTATCAAATCTCTTAACTGTTCACAAAATGGAACTCGTGTTTTCATTTGGTACATACAACCATATTTTCAAAACACACACACATACATTCATTTAGTACACACAACTAAGCATTTGCTGCACACTACCAAGCATTTACAGCACACAGAAGTGCAAAATTGAAAACACAATCATCGAATCACACCATATGAATGACAATGACTCATTGAGCCATTTCTCCTTTTGTAAAATGTATCAGTGTAGGCCCACATTTTTCATAGTCAAACATAAAACAGCAATACCGTTGTTCTTACAAACCATATTTACAATTTCAGTCTCCTGTCCCACCAAACACTAGATTGTATTGACATAAAATTGTATACAAAATGCTTACAGTTTTTCTCAATTGCTTCCACACATTTTTTGAAAGCATGCCTCGTTTTCTCAAAACTCTAAACACAAATCCCAAAACAACTAACAAAAAATGCAAAACCCTTTATATCTCCTGGAAAATGCTACTTTGCTTTCAAAAAATATTGAAAGTGTGTTTTCTTCCTCCACAGTGTGGTTCTCTTTCAGTCCTGCAAAATACAAATACTGTGAGCACACTATATTCTATTGATATGCAGTATTACAGTACACAAGGCAAACAGTACTTGTTCTCCATCCTGAAGGTTCTAATGAAAAACCATGAAAAACTCATTAGAGATGACCATTCTCCTTCTTCTTTCTCCTCCTCCTCCTCCTTCTTCACCTTGTCCTCATTCTCTTCCTCCTCCTTGTCCTCCTCTTCCTTCTCTCTGTCCTCCTACTCCTCAACCTCCTACTCTTCCTCCTTCTTGTCCTCCTCTTCCTCTTCCTCTCACTCTTACCCCTCTCCTTCTCTGGTTGTCGATCTTTTTAAAGTTTTCAATCGTTTACCAAACAAAACAGAGGCTCAAGACACTTTTATGGTGCAGTCCTCACTGCAAATTGGTCAAAAGACCTGAAAGTTTAGAGATTTGACTATTTGTGTCTTGCAGGTTGATGCTTTGAGATTTTACTTGAGAAATGTGTGCAACAACAGAACTTTGTGTACAGTTTTTTTGACAACAACGTGATGTGTAATTGACATCAGTGTGTTCACAAGGAAAATCAGAGTCTAATGCAGATAAGGGAGTCTTAAGTATTTTCCCGCTTGGGGCGAGCGATTGATACATGACGTGAAGGTTGTGCAGATTGTGCCGAATTTTCGCTTTATACTTTTTAACAATAGTGAAAAACTGTAAGTTACAGTTTTTCACTGTTGCTAAAACCTGTTTTTCAAAACAATAACGGCTTTCTCAAAACTGCACACAGAAAACTGAAAACCTCACACACAAAATGCTAAACCTGACACTCCCTTTGCAAGATGACTCTTTGCTATCAAATCTCTTAACTGTTCACAAAATGGAACTCGTGTTTTCATTTGGTACATACAACCATATTTTCAAAACACACACACATACATTCATTTAGTACACACAACTAAGCATTTGCTGCACACTACCAAGCATTTACAGCACACAGAAGTGCAAAATTGAAAACACAATCATCGAATCACACCATATGAATGACAATGACTCATTGAGCCATTTCTCCTTTTGTAAAATGTATCAGTGTAGGCCCACATTTTTCATAGTCAAACATAAAACAGCAATACCGTTGTTCTTACAAACCATATTTACAATTTCAGTCTCCTGTCCCACCAAACACTAGATTGTATTGACATAAAATTGTATACAAAATGCTTACAGTTTTTCTCAATTGCTTCCACACATTTTTTGAAAGCATGCCTCGTTTTCTCAAAACTCTAAACACAAATCCCAAAACAACTAACAAAAAATGCAAAACCCTTTATATCTCCTGGAAAATGCTACTTTGCTTTCAAAAAATATTGAAAGTGTGTTTTCTTCCTCCACAGTGTGGTTCTCTTTCAGTCCTGCAAAATACAAATACTGTGAGCACACTATATTCTATTGATATGCAGTATTACAGTACACAAGGCAAACAGTACTTGTTCTCCATCCTGAAGGTTCTAATGAAAAACCATGAAAAACTCATTAGAGATGACCATTCTCCTTCTTCTTTCTCCTCCTCCTCCTCCTTCTTCACCTTGTCCTCATTCTCTTCCTCCTCCTTGTCCTCCTCTTCCTTCTCTCTGTCCTCCTACTCCTCAACCTCCTACTCTTCCTCCTTCTTGTCCTCCTCTTCCTCTTCCTCTCACTCTTACCCCTCTCCTTCTCTGGTTGTCGATCTTTTTAAAGTTTTCAATCGTTTACCAAACAAAACAGAGGCTCAAGACACTTTTATGGTGCAGTCCTCACTGCAAATTGGTCAAAAGACCTGAAAGTTTAGAGATTTGACTATTTGTGTCTTGCAGGTTGATGCTTTGAGATTTTACTTGAGAAATGTGTGCAACAACAGAACTTTGTGTACAGTTTTTTTGACAACAACGTGATGTGTAATTGACATCAGTGTGTTCACAAGGAAAATCAGAGTCTAATGCAGATAAGGGAGTCTTAAGTATTTTCCCACTTGGGGCGAGCGATTGATACATGACGTGAAGGTTGTGCAGATTGTGCCGAATTTTCGCTTTTTACTTCTTAGCAATAGTGAAAAACTGTAAGTGTTGGCTTAAGTGAGTATTGTTTGTGTATATCTTTTGGTAATAAAGGTAACACACTTCTTAATTCATCAGCTGACTGACTGCTGTGTCTGTTAGTTGTGGAACAGCAGGTGACCTCTGAAGTCGCTGTGATGGCTTAAGTAATCTAATACAGTATCTAATGATAGGCAAGCAGGTAAATATCCACCACATCTCCCACCTTCAAGAACAAACTGAAGCCATTAGATGCATTTACTGAGCCATAATCAAGTGTGGTATACTTCATCCCGAGGTTCTGCCCATTCCTACAGAGATATGCTGCTCCCATGTGTTTTGAGTTGCCCCTCCCATAGACAATAAAACTGAAGTCATACACTCCCTTCAACGGAGCTGTGAAGAACCCTGAGTGAGAGAAGAACAGCAGGTCACACACACACTATTGATGTAAAGCTTTACATCTGATGTGTTAAAATGACATGGACATTCACCTGTGTTGGAGTTGTAGGCCTACATTGCCAATGTTGGTAATAATGTGTTTGTGGACCAGGGTTGTTTCCGTACTGTATTTGTGTTTGTTTCCAGTGAGACTAGAAATAACACTTTTCTCTCTGGGGACAAAAAAAAAAGCAGAACAACAAACACATGTGTATTCAAATTGTATGATATTTGTATTGTATTAAAGTTCAGATCAGTAAAACAATATAAAAATAGTTGCATGATAAATATATAGCCTACCTGTGAATTGCATCAATGATTGAATTGCTGTAGGAACCACTAAACCACTTTGAACAACATGTAGGCTAACCATGACCAAAGAAAACATTAATTATGGCAGGTTGCCTGTCATCTCATCTCGAACTCACCCCTGCCTTTTCATTGCGAAATCCATTTGGCAACATCTTCACCTAGGATAATTTACTTAACTACACATTATTTTGTAACTGCGTTCACGTACGTATCTGTTTCAGCCAGAGGATAGAGAGACTGGTTTAGCGTAAGTTGTCATAACTAAGTGTTAGTTTTTTTTAAAGGCGGACACGCATTTACAGCAGTGAGTTATGTATGGAGCACATAGCCTATGTTTTCATTTTATTTTACGTACTCACATCATTCATTCAATTCTACAACAGTCTCAGGGTGTTCAACATGTCTTCAGCAAAGTGAAATAACGCTCGCGCCCTAGTTAATGTATTGAAATTATCTTTTTGAGCAACTTATGGAGGGTCACACACGGTTAACCTCCAGTAAGGCGTATGTGCATACAACTCATTCATTCAGTGGTGTCTCATTCTAGTCACGCTTGCAGTGTCTCGGTAACCATGGTAACATCCACACAGGCACAACCCGCGTGGGGGTAACTTTGGTATCAGTGCCTATGGTCCATGTCGCAACATAGTAGAAGTAGTAGTCTGAGCTCTCTGTGTACAGCAGAAAGGATGTGTTGTGGTTCGTTGTGAAAAGCGTGATATTTGCAAATGTCTGCAAAGAACGGCAGAGGTACAGGTTTTGCGAAATTACGTAATGCTAACCGATTAAAGCCTGTTAGCCAGCTATCGTAATTATGAACTAGCCTACAAAGTTTGCTTAGTATCTACACGTGATCTGGTATCGTTTGTTACCTTGAATACGCAGCATTGTTGATTAGCAACTACAGTTAACGTTATAGAAAGTCGCCAGGTTAAGTTAGTCACGAGGTGATGCCTTGCTCTAATTATTAGGCTTAGGGCACTCCTTCAACGTAATTAACTAGCAGTGTAAATGATGGTCCATGACGACCTTGCTGTTATTGTGTACAGAGCCTGGCATTTGTAGAGCTACTGAAGACCTGGAGGCATGGATGGTAGGGAGGCCACTGAAGATGGCACCATAACGGAAATATATTCTATTGCCTGTCATAAAACTTCGGCTCATTTGCAGCTTGATTGCTGCTCCTCGCATAGTGTTCTTCCATGGCAGGGCAAACACTTGATGATACACAGCATCACAGACCCTTCCCAGGTACACCTGTTCCACGTGATAGTCATCAGGTCATATTTTCACCTTTTTATGTTTTATACACTACCTCGGGCCTCAGCTTTCTTTGTTCTGGGTAATTACAGAAACCGTTGCATCTTACTGGTCATCATGGCGATATATCCGCTGTTTCGTTTGGGAAGGGCAGAGACCCCCTAATGCTTTGCTCAGCCTCTGAGGACTATGTGATAGCCTGGGATGTTGAGCGCTGCTACAGAAAAGCAAGAGAGGGTAATGAGCATCACATCTTTACTGCCATATTTACTGAATGCGGCCTTAATTTGCAGTGTGAACATTGGCCAGTGCCTTCTTTTTTTTTTGTAATCCATTTTTTATTGACACCATTTATGCAGTTAAGACATTCATGCAGTTGCGACATGCAAGACGAAAGTATGTCTGAACATTAATTACATTTGTCATCTGGTATACGGTCAGTGCTTTCTGAAAACATTAAGAATAAGAGGAAGAGATGCCCAAAGATGTGGCAGTCCTATCAAACTAACTATAAAATCCCACTGAATTGTGCCTTAATGTTGCCCTCTAGTGATACACTTTTAAAACACTTCATGAAAACATTCCAGTTCACTTGTTGCACATTCCACTAGCTAATGTACTTAATCACTGACCACAACACGTTTTGAAAAAAAGTTGTTTGTTTTTTGGTTCAAGGTGCAATTGCCTCAGGTACAGTTATTGGAACACTTCTTGGGAAAGTAGTGCATCTTTCCTTCTGTCCTCTGGACAAGAGGGTATCAGCTTGCTCTGGCTCCAAAATTTACATTCTGAATTCCAAGGTAGGCTCTCTATGATCCGCTCAAACCCCAATGAATAAATCCAGTTTTCAAGCTATATTTAGAGTAAATATGTTTGTCATTTTATGTTGCCACAGCTTTTGAATATTCTGCCACTTTACCCACATCTCTCCCTCATAGAAGGAAGAGGTCCTTGCTGTGTTGAAGGGCCACCTAGGGCCTTTAACGGCATCAGTGTTTTTCCCATGGGACCCAAACGTCCTTGTGTCCACCTCAGAAGATAGGACATTTAAGGTTCTTTATGTTATTCCTTGACACTGGTGTATCATCATACAATTTCATGACTAATTCTGATTGAAGTCTTTGTTGTATTGTAGTGTGCCCTCATTATTGTCCCTTGACTTTCTAATATATTAGGTATGGGATGTGACAAAGGAGGAGATACTGTATCAGTCTGCTGTGCTTTCAGGTATGGTATCAGTATAAACCCGCAGTCAAGTTTCAGAATATTGCTTTATGTTTTGAATTTTTGCATGTGTTGATGCTTCATTTTCATTCACGTTTATTTTACAGGTTGTCCATTGCTCTGTGTTTATGCCACTGAGGAAGGCAGGCAACTAGTAACTGGATCCGCTGATGGACAGGTGTGACAGATACACACAGACACGAATGAACACACACTCACATATGTAGACACACACTGCCATCACAAGCCTGTATTTTTTTAACACACAGGCTCTTTGTGTCTGTTAAGGTTTGGCATCACACTGTCATGGATGATTACAAATGTCGCTTAATAACGAAACTGGATTTACCTAACATGGAACAAACACAGAGGAGGATTCAGGAGAGCCAAGCACAACAACTATCAGGTTTTGGATGTATGCAGTTATCAACCACTTCTGTCATATTTGCAGGCCTTTCCCATGAAAATATTATGGAACACTGTATTTTATGAAACTTTATCCAGTGGATGTTTGTCTCTTCTCTACATTATACTGGGAAGCATTATGTCTATTCTTATTGAATACCTTTCTTTCTTTCCAGCAAATTCTACTGGGGATGGTATGATGGTCGAGATGGCAAAGCCAATTTTGGGAATCTTCACATTTAAGCCTTTGCCTTATTCAGGACAAACAGAAGAGAGGTATAAGACCCAGAATAATTTCCCCATTACTTTGATAGGCCCATGAATACAAGAGGTGAAGGTTATGGGGTACTAAGAGTTAACATTGTGCTTGTTACAACTGACCCGAATGAATAGCTCCATCTCGGTGTTTCCTCCAGTTAAGTAGCTGTTTATCCATCCATCAAAGTATTTCCCCTCCTTCCTCTCCCCTTGCGCTGTCTTTGTTTTTCCATAGGCAATGATCGTTCCAGGAAAATGTAGTGTTAAGAAACGTCAACGTGAAACGTGAAAGCTCACTCATAGGCACACACATGTCGTGCTGTCACAGAGGTCTGGAAACTGCTCAAAACGCTGCACATACATCTGTATTGGTAGACACTAATGAGGTATGGATGTTTCCATGGTGATAGCAGGAAACCTTGTATTAAAAGGCAGTTAAAACAGGACTTACAGTCCCAAGCTGTCAAAACAGCAGCTGTTGCCATGGTTTGCAGGGACACGGGCCTTTTCCACCCTGTAGGACTCTTGGACTGGAGGCTAGAGGCCTGGGGTTCATTTCTGAAGTCCAAATGAACCACTAGAGTTAATAGCCCTGACATTTACATGATCTGACCTGAGGAGACAGGGTTGTGATTAAGATGCCGCTGAATAATGAATGAAAGGGAGAACAAAAAAAAAAGTCCAAGGATATCTGTCGGCACTGTTTCTATCTGTCAGCTATTAAAGTTTTAAAACAGATATAGACCATTGAGTGGTCAGGTGGCCAGGGCACATGGGACAGAAATGGGCCTTTATATTTGCTCTGTTGTCCCCCTATGCTTCTGATGTCCTTCCATGTAAGGATGATAGCATGTAGGCTTTTTGTTTCAGTTACTGTGAGCCTAATTTATAGTGCATGGAATCTTTGGAGGGCGGACGCTACAATGTTGCCTCTCTACAGGGTATATCTACCCTGTTTAGCTGAGCCAGCAGTTTTCTGGCCCTAAGGCTGTGAATCACTGCGGATTAGCCAGACCCAATCTTCTCTGCCACGCAGTTTTTGTTTATACGGCAGCGTGAGAGTTGAGTGCTCGGCTTTCCAGGACATGATT
The DNA here is from genome assembly GCF_963457725.1 of Sprattus sprattus. NCBI lineage: Eukaryota > Metazoa > Chordata > Actinopteri > Clupeiformes > Clupeidae > Sprattus > Sprattus sprattus. The sequence continues at coordinate 24,503,392 of NC_137910.1, read as the reverse complement.
AACAGTAGACCTATCCAGCCTTCACGCTGAGGGAAATCCAAGGCTGGATGAAGTTCCACAGCTCCAGTGGGTCCATGAGTGTTGCCAGCTAACCGTCACAGTAGTTTTTCCCCCTCTTCTCCTGTGGCGTTAAAGTATCCCCTTTTTCATCAGTGTCTCTTTTGAAAACAGATCCTGTGGTGCTACTGATCAGTGATTCTGTCTCCTGCAGGGACGGTAGCTGCTTGTGGATAGGCAGCTCTGATGGCTTGTACCTGGTGAACCTAGCCTCTTCAGAGCTCCTCATGGCCTTGCGTTTTAAAGGTATCCCATCTAAATCATGTGTTCGTTTTGTTTGATTCCTCTGAGGCAACGCAACACAAACAACAAAAGGTCGACGGACATTTGACATATTATATTATATTAACGGGACGTCTGTTGGTTTGACTTTAAATATGTCTTTTTTTTGCCTCTTTTCTTTAAGATTATCCTGACCTTAGCATCACCTTGGCTGGATCTTTGTCAGTCACCCAAACAGACTGTGACGTAAGTTATTTCCATCAGGGTGCTTCCCTCTTGAGCTGGAGTGGTACCCATTGCTGAAATATATGACATTAATCGCATGGGTCTCCTCCTTTCGTGTATACGGCCTGACCCCCCTCTGTCTGCTTAGACCTATTACTGTATATTTTCCATCACTCAAGCTCTCTATGTTACTCATTTCCCATGCTTTCATTATGTTTTGTTATTGCTGAAACCTTACTCCTTGTAAACAATCCTGTGAATCAAATGTGTATGTGAAATTGTACATATTTGTTATCGTTCCCTGCAGTTAATCCTGATAACTGTTCTGGGGTTCACATCTATAGAACCTATGATATTTTTATAACTCTGCAATTAGTAGTTTATGGTTTTGTACTGCCACGATTATTTGAGACGTTAAGGATTTACTGGATCTGGCTGTGGTTTGCCTCCTGTGGGAAAAGTAGGTTGTCCTGCTCACTCTGAGAGGTCATGAAGCATGGAAGCACATTATGGAGGCTCCTGCCCCCATAAACACACACACACACACACACACACACACACACACACACACACACACACACACACACACACACACACACACACACACCGACACAAACACACACACACCGACACACACACACACACACACACACACACACACACACACACACACACACACCGACACAAACACACACACACACACACACACACACACACACACACACACACACACACACACACACACACACACACACACACACACACACACACACGACACACAAACACAAACACACACACAAACACACACCAACACACCAACACACACACACACACACACACACACACACACACACACACACACACACACACACACACACACACACACACACACAATAACCCTCTCACTATCCCCGCTTTTTCCCTCCTGTAGATACATTGCGCGGTGACTTCTATGTTTCAGCCCCGAATGGCATTGTGGGACATCAAGCTTCCAGGGCAGCTGGCCCGTCTCTGCTCCCAGCTTGAAAAGGCCCTAACTGGGCAGGAGCTGTCAGTGGTGCCCAGGTGATCTCCTCTGTCTGCTCTCTCCTGTGTCTGCACTTGGTGTGCGCAGGCTGCATCCAGATGCACCTACTTAAGTGTCTAGGTCCTAGGGAGCACAAGAGCCTTTAACTTATAAGTTATGCATTCACAGTTCTGCAGTTTTCTGTGGATAGAAAAGGTAGTTTAAAAGACCAGATGAGTGAATGAAGGGATGAATGAATAGAAATGCAAACAGTATGTTCAGATGTCTCAGTATGTTCAGATGTCTCGGAAATGCTGCGCCGCACATTCTGTCGTGCTCCAAAGCCGTGCCAGGCTCAGGCACTTTGTTTCCCTCCTCTGAGGCCTCATTAAGTGCAATTATGTTAAGTGCCTAACTTCTTTGGGCACAGTTTATTTGTGGTAATTGGGGATGTTGACTGTACTCATTAGACCAGACACAATGAAAGTCTTTCCCTTTGCCTCACGACTCGTACCTTTCACTAAGGCTCCACTGGCCCCCAGCTGACTCAGAGCACACAAGGGGCATGTGAGGGTGCTTTGTGGCTGTGCCTGGCATGAAGCGTTTGGTGTCCTCAGCCCCCCTAGTGCGATGTTTTCGTTGTTTCGACAGAAGCTTACATTAGGCCAACTGTTTTTTGGATGACTCAGCCGCATCACGGAGCTGAAGCAGTGGTTGTCGCGCAGCTGGAACCACACGAAGCTTGGAAAATGCAGAGCTCAGTTGTTTCCAGTGATGGAACTTTTCTTTACACCCCCCCCCCCCACACACACACACACACTCTTCCACCCCACCCCCCACTACCCCTTTCCCTTTCAGCTCCCCACCGATGCCCACTTCCCCTCTGAACGCTGAGCTTACAAGAAGAGACCCCAAACCCCCCAAGAAAACAGGTATGTGTCACTAACACCATGTTTTTTTAAAGGACTGGAAGCCTCAATGAAACCCCCATACCCAACACACACAAAAAAAGGCTTTTTAAAAAGCCAGCGTGTTGGAAAGTATTACCATTTTAGTGGTCATGTTTGAATGGAAGTCTTTTCCACTCATGTATTATCTTAGATTTATACTTTGTTGATGTCTGTCATCGCCTGATTTTCTTAGGACCTATTAACAGACTCCCTGCCATTATGCTATAAACACATTGAACAGTCTTCACACAGCAGCACACGTCATCCTTGTGTCTACCCAGTCATTTTTCATCCTTGCTTTCCTCCCCAGTCTAGAGCACAATGTTTTGTTCTTGTTGATATTGTGGAGGTTTTACAGCTCTATAAGGCTCGAGACGGCCTGTTCTGGGGCCTGAGATGCGCGCTTTGTTTGTGTGTGTGTTTGTGTGTGTGTGTGTGGGTGTGGGGGGGGGGGGTCTCATTAGCTTTTGGCTGCTCCTGGAGACAGTAGCTCAGACAGTGGTTTACGCGCGGTGATTACACACAGAGTTGAGAAATGTGCTGTTTCGAGATCAGGCGAGGAGAAGTGGAGAGGAGATTTGGACGGGCCGTCTTGTGTGTGTGAGTGTGTGGAGGAGGGATGAGTTAGGAGCTGGTGCGTGACTTTAACGCAAGGCCAGAAAACCACAAATATTTACACTCCTCCACCTCTCAGCCTCCCCAGTCTCCTCCCACATCTCCTCCGCCTGCGCTGGCATCCAGGCCACATGCTCGCTTGCAAAACATGTCAGGGTATAAATTAGCAAACTTGCTTAAATGCCTTTTACTTTCTCGGTTTTGCTTGCTTCTTGTGACTGCTTTATGTAATTATGACTTTTGTTCGTTTCGCAGTTTGTAGATGAAGAAGCCAGAAGCAATCAGTTTAATTATGCAGAATGGTGGAGTGTTTGGAGGGGACTTTAAGTATGTTGTTGAACAACACAAGGATCACTTTTAATAAGTTGAAATTTAATGTGTAATATGAAAGTATGGTGGATGCACTCTGTTTATGAAGTGGTTTCCCTCTGATTTTGGAGCGCTCCATACTTTTTCCCTGGAGAGCATCTGTGTCATAACTCTGCCTTCATAGTAAATGTGACCCTGTGGCCACAGCGCCTCAAACCACAGAGTTACAATGTAGGATCACTGTTCTCCTCATTTCTTTCAAAAACAACACAGCACATTGCTCAAAGCACAGCACAGTACAGCGCACAGCACAGCGCACAGCACAGCACAAGGCCAGATGCTGCCCTGTTTTTCATGCCAGACAAAGTGGTTCCCTTAAGCTGTAGTTGTTGCTCAGTGTTCAAATGAGGAGATTCATCTTTTTCAGACACACGGATTTTCCGTCTCGTCCTCCAATAGTAACTATGAAACAGAGTCTTGTTGTGGAGAATACTTGGTTTGGTGAAATCCAGTGAAGGTGGCATGCAGATGTTGCCCCGCTCACTTCACCCCTCTCCTTTCTTTCTTTCTCTTTGTCCTCGTCCCCACACCTGCGTCCAGACCGGGCGCCCGGGTCGCCAGCATCCCAGTTTAATTTCCTCTCGTCAGGGAAAACTGTCCGATTGCTTCAGCGATCAACACACAGAGTCTCCTTTCTCTCCTTCCATCCATCCTTCACCCGCTACAGCCCCTCAGTCCTCAGCGCTTGGCACTCCCAGTTCACCAGCTGTGTCCCACTTTCTCCTCAGGTCAACACCGGGCACCACTGCAGGGGAAATAAAGAAGAAAAAACACAACAGGGAGGCAGCCTTAATGGCTCAGACAGCATCCCACGCCGCTGGCCCTGCTACTGTTACGCATTCCCTGCGGCTTCAGTTGAATTCACTAATTATTCTTGGGACGCGACCAGCCCATAACTTGGAGCCATCCTGGGCTGCATACCTGCTGTTGTCAGGGGCTTGGTTTCAGCCCTGTGGCTGAGCGGAACGCCTGAGGTTTAAATCAGGCCACGTTGGGAGAGGATTACTGCTTTTAAAGGAGGGGGAAATAAATCTCAGCTATGTATTTATGTTTTATTAGAGAAATTCAGTTTGTCAATCAAGCTGGTAACTAGCCATTAAGAGAATGTGCTGTTGTTTAGCTGAATTGGCGATGATCAATAAAGGGACCCATAAATGCAGTTATAGGGAATGAGCGATTGTCACACCTTGGTTTTCATTCCAGCAAACAGGATCTTTAACATGTGTTCTCCTATATCCAACTGAAGAGTATTCAACATAATAAAATAATGACTTGGAAAAAGTGATGTATTTTGCAGAGTGTAGGCCTTAATGCAGGAACCAGTGAATCAGTCATTGTCCTTCCTTCCCATGCGAGACAGATCACTTGTATGCATGATGAGCAGCACACAGCACAGCCGTCTTTCAGCTTATTAAATCCACTGTTCCTTTCAACATTTACATTTAGTCATTTAGCAGACGCTTTTATCCAAAGCGATGTACAAAGGACGCCTATTACTGTTTTAATCACACGGCAATCCAATGTTTTTGCTTCATTACTATAAGTTAATTCTGTTTTGTGAGGATATTTTTCTCACTCACTCACACTCTCTCTCTCTCTTTCTCTCTCTCTCTCTCTCTCCCTCTCTCTCTCTCTCTCACACTCTCTCTCTCTCTTTCTCTCTCTCTCTCTCTCTCTTAAACTTTTTGGTTTTGGCTCTGCTTCATGAACAGAAGTAGGGGTTTTAGGGTTTTTGTCTACAGAAGTAGAAATCACTACACAGTATTGGATAGTTGGTCAATAGGGCACAATGGTCTTTGATCACCCTTTCTGTTAGCATTGTGAGGATTTAGCCTTTTTTCCATCCCTCACTGTCACTTTCTCTCTCTCTTTCCCTCTCTCTTCCTCTCCCCCTCTCTCAGGCCCAGGCCCAGGCAAGCCAGGTGGAGTTAAGGACCAATCGGTTGTGTTTCACGCACAGGTGAAATCATCTGGCTATGCAGCGTGCTCTCAGTGAGTAACAGATTTTATCAGTCTAAGAGCATTTGGTTACGGGAAAGAGGAATAGAAGAGTCAGAAACTCTGTCTCACTGGATCATGATGTTACTCTATTTTTGATTATTTATTAAATCTAAAGTCATCTTTGATTTAAGTACAAATTTGCCCTTACCCTTACAGAACAGTAAGCACAGTAAGGATAGTCTTGAAAACAAACTTTCTAAAAGTGAAACCTTTTATATGCCAGTTTAATTTCTCCCAGTGTGTAGTGGTGGAATCAGAACATGTTTTGATCTGTTCATGACAAGTAAATGGCACATGGAGTTTATTGGTCATGGATGTTGAGGTCACCCCACATGTTCTAGAAACTTTTGTCCTCCGATTTTACAGTTTGTTTTGCAATATTCTGTGTGCTAAAACATATGTAGAAATATACGTAAAATCCTTATGTAAAGACTATATCAAATATTATGTAATTATGTATGTATGTAAAAAAGTTACACTGTTCATATCCTGGATATATTGTTCTGATTATTTGTAAGTGTCTTATAAATCCTACTTATCTGTATTTTATGCATCTCACTTTGTATGGCAGTTCTACGATCAAAATACTTTGTATGGCAGTTGTAGTCTGTCTATGGCACGTCTAAGAATTATCACATCATCACTTTAGTTCTATTGCTACAGTAACTGTGTGCAAGATAGAAGTCAATGTTTTGCTTTACAGGAGAAAATTGTTCACGCCCAAAACCAACATTCAGAAGAAAGCCCAGAGGCCTACTAGGAAGAGCACAAAGATGTGAGCAGTCTTGTCAGTGCCACAAAAAGACTCACTGCTACAAATCATTTCAGTAAATATTTTTGTAGGCTTTGAAACATGTCTGCTTTCTTTCTCCATATGTGAATGTTCCCACATAAGTGACGCTCTCCTCAGTGAGTACCCATCAGGCCTTGCTGCTCCCACCGTTCAGCACGCTCTTCTGAGCGCTTCTCCAACACACACGCCAGTCTTTTGTCTGCAGTACTCAGGTAAGTGTGACAAACACACACACACGCTAAATTGACCGCACGTGACTAACCACTTCCAGCCTTGCGTCTCCATTTAGGTCAGACAAATAAAAGAAACGGTTTGCAACCTAAGGAAAAACGAAATGAGGGTTGCCTGCCACACTGGGCTTGGCAAGCCCACTGTCTTCTCCCACTTAAAGCCCAAACCAGCATTGCAGATGTTAGGAGCCCAGTTCCAGGGTGATAAAATGGTTTTGGGAGTTTTATAGAGCCATGTTTGCAGACATTAACCCCAGACTGTGTTATTTCTCAAGCTATTATCCACGCTTCAGGTGTGTTATTAGTAATTGACCCAGAAGTGGTTAAGTTGCTGAACCTGATGATCATTTTTATTCACCTTTTTCTCTCTCTTACTCCCTCTCCTCTCCCCACTTCCCTCTCTCTCTCTCTCTCTCTCTCTCTCTCTCTCTCTCTCTCTCTCTCTCTCTCTCTATATCCCTCATCCTGTCCCTTTTTTCCCCCCTCAGGAGATGGAAAGCAGATCCTGTGTGGTCTTGGAGACACATCAGTGTTATTGTACAAGTCCTCCCTCACTGGCAGCCCCTCTGTCTACACAGGTATTGGTGAGACTTCCTGATAAAAAAAAAATCCTAGCCGTGTTTATTTTGGTGCTGCTTTGTATGTTTTTCTGTTAGGTCGTACATTCCCCCTTTTCCCCAATGTCTCCAATTTTTTTTTCTTTCCCTACGTGGGTTTCCTGAGGAAAAGGGCCAGGGAAGCACATAGCAGCTCCATCGATGTTGTTATTTATTGAACCACTGCACACCAGCGCACCCGTGCCCAGTTGTCAATCATCATCATCAATCATCGATCAGCCCTGAAGAGAATCCAGGCAGTTGTGGAGGAATGTCCGTTTGTTTTTGTGCTCCCCCACTGTGCCCTACTGAACCAAATACGCACAGATTCAGGCTCAGCAGGGTCAAACGCGTATTTCACATTTGCCTAATCCCAGTTTTACAACCCTAAATGATGGCTTTACTACTTGGATTAATGGTTTGGTGGCAAAGTGTAGATCATCAAATATAAGGTTTTTTTTTTTCAATTTTGGTGCTGCTGTTTTTATGACCTTGCATGAGAGTAATACCTTACCTTGAAAGTGTGCACCTCCCAAACTAGTCTTCAAAGTTGACTTAAAAGTTGACTTTGATGTGTCTTAAAAGTTTTAGCTTGGTCAAGATGTGAAAGAAAACATTTCACTCTGTACACACAGTGTATTTTGTTGTGTGTGTGTGTGTGTGTGTTTTCCATCACTTTTATTTTATTTGCATAAGCCATTTATCTCAGGGAGGTCACTCATGCATTGTATTTACAGCCTTTTGTTATATTTATCATGGCAGGAACTGTAAACACATTTTTAGCAGCACTTCAACATGGTCTGCTAGGACTACAATAAGTAAAAAAGCAACTTCAGGGCATGTTTGTTCTGCCTATGCCACCGGTTGTTTTATTTTTTTTTGTTTCATTTCAAACCACTAGTGTTGGAAGAAGTTTACGAAGTTTATGGAAAAATAATTTTACTGTTGCAGAGAAGTAGTCATTAATATTCATGGATAATACCGCTGAAAAGATGGGTTGGGGTTTTTGTGTCAGGTGGTCTAGGAGAGTTGAGAAGCTGCTCAGGCAGCCGAATAAAGAGCTGCTGTTCCAGCTGGCATGCGCTGCTAAACGTATGTTATTAGATAGTGCCAGCGTTGGAGGAGACGGGGCGAGGAGGCGCAGACAGCCAGAGAGGGAAACAGAGAAGATGAGAGGAATGGCTTTATTCAGCACTCACCGTGGGTATGAATGTGTATGTTGAAATACAGCACTTCTGCCAGTGGCATTTGGTTGTGGTTTTTACTGCAGATGTGTGAACACACGCTCACAGGCATTGTATTGTTGTTGGCTTAATCCCGCTGTCACAAGTCACTCATGCCTGCACCGCAACTGAACAATTCCAGTTTTCCTTTATAACAACCTGCCAGGGACTGTTTCTCTCTCCCTCTTTCAATCTCAGCTAGGTCAGTCTCCTTTTCAGAGCCAGGCTGATACATGCCTTACCGTTGCTCCTGTATTGGTCATGGGAGGTATCAAGAGGAGAGGAAAGGGGAGACCGGAGAACCAGTTGCACGTTTTGGATTTACTGCGCAATTCTCCGCCAATGTGGTCGGCCCTCCTGTGCATTCCTGCACAGATAAAATCTTAAACGCTTTGAAACCAAAGGTCTGAGTGCAACCCTCACCCTACACAGCCAGAGAGAGAGAGAGGGAGAAAGATATATATATATATATAGATAGATACAGAAAGATTCTCCTCTTTCTCCTTTATGTGTCCGGGCCATAATGACTAAGAGCATTCTTCTGGAGGGGAAATGCTCTGATTTAAGGAGCTGTTTGGAAGGGGACCACAGAATCCTACCTTTCTGTCTTACTCCCTGATCTAAAGGCAAATGGACGGCACAGTATGTTCCTGAATCTGATTGTTAACGGCAATCCTGCACTGTAAATTCTTCGGGAAAAACAAGTGTCAAGGATGTTTTGGGGGGGAAGTTTAGTCTAAAATTAACTTTAATACTCATCTTGGTTGGAGAGGATGGGCCTTCGTGGGCTTCCACTAGGGGGCAGCAGAGGTGAGAAGACTTCTCGCCTGGCTGCTTGTAGGAGGAGAAGGCCCGTGAAGGCCCGTCTCCTGTTGACTTCCTGTGGCTGTGGCCATGCTGATTGTGACATTTATACTCTGACCTATGGCTTGAGGATTTGCTGAACATTATAAAACCATTGAATTAACAAGCCAAACAAAATAAATCTAATGGAGTTCATTTTGGTAGGCGAAATGTGTGCTGTTCCTCAAATGTTTGCTTTCTTTTGGTTTGTTTGCCTTCTGCAGGTCACAGTAAGGCACTGAGCAGTGTGTGCTGGAGTCACAGCTGTGGTTGGATCCTGAGTGCATCAGAGGATCAGAGCGTTCGCATATGGGCTGCTGGAAGCAAAGAGCCCACCCTTATCATGGTAACGCTTCCAAAACAGGACTGGCCCACGGCCTGGCCCTGGACAAGCATTGTTTCCTGTGTGACTTCATCAAAGTCAATTTCATTCCTGTTCTCTTCAACTGTATTGCTTTTTTTTTTTTTTTCAATGGATGTCAGAAGTCCCAAAAGTTTCTTATGGGAATCACACAAGTCCCTAAAAGCATGGCTGTGATCCCGTTCTTTCGTGTTTCATGTTAATTCTGGAATCCAATGTAACGTTTTGTGTTTGTCTGCCAAGTCTAACCCGCGTTGATATGGAAGCTATTAATATTGCGCCAATCAGGGTTTTTTTTTTTGTCTCCTCCGGCTCCGGTCTGAGGAAAGCTTTTTGGAAGAAGTGAGCAAAGGGCTGAAGGCCGGTGTGTGTGTGTGTGTGTGTGTGTGTGTGTGTGTGTGTGTGTGTGGGGTGTCTTTGCTGCACATCCTGACAGTGTCACATAGAAACATCTGCACTGGCCTCTCGTCCAACCCCGACTCATCTGAGCACTTCGCCAGCACCCCTGAGCACGTGCAGACCCCTCTCTGAAACGTCCACGCTGGACTGCACACTTTTCCAGAAGTCCCAGGGCAATTAGTTTATGCCTTTGTGTCTCAACTGCCGCCAAGACAGATTTTTGACCTCAGATGCTATAGTTATCTCTGCACAGGTCATGGAGATTCTATCCATGTGACTCATGCGTTCGTCTCTTGATATTTCTGTTACATCAAAGTGATTTAAAAGTCTTGGCAGCAAGAAAATAAATCATTTCATGAATATAAACAGGGGGCGGAGTCTGAGGGAGACGGCACATGGCTTTCTTACAGAAGTATGGAAAAAGAGAATTCCAGTGAGCACACTAGTATGGTGGAGCCTGTAACTCTTTGTGTTTGGCTCTGCTTCAGGCCCAACATCCACAAAACCCCTCAACCCTTTTGCAGACTTCCTGTTTTGAAGTAGAAATCACCACACAGTATTGGATAGTTGGTCAATGAGGCACAGTGGTCTTTGATCACCCTTTCTGTTAGCATTGTAAGGATTTTGCCTTTTTTTCCCTCCCACTCTGTCACTTTCTCTCTCTCCCTCTCTATCCCTCTCTCTGTCTGTCTCTCTCTTTCCTTCTCTCTATTCCCTCTGCTGCCTCTTTCTCTGTCTCCTTCATTCTCACTCCCTCATAAAGAGAAACACATTACTGTTACAAAACAGGCCACGCGCTGATGAGGGCACCACTTCTCTCCCATCCAGTCTGCAGGATTCTCTTTCATGAGTCCTTTTTTCCACATGGAAAAAAGGGAAAATTCCTGCAGTCTTTAAGTCCTCGGCACACTCTGCCTGAGCCAGTTTCAGAGAGGAGGGGCACTCAAGTTGAACGAAACCCCACATCTTAAAAATGTGGGTATCAAACGAGGGCAAAGCCTCATTAAATGTACATGAAGTGGTATTAAATTGTTGTCTTTGAGAGCCCTATGTATACCTTCTTTCTTCTTTTTTTTCTTCTTTCAAGTTGTTTAATAGTCAGTTTTTAGAAGTGGTTACTTAGCCTTATGGTCCCTGAATAAAAGGGATTCGAGCAACGGCCCAGGGGTGTGTGGAAATCTGACATGCAGGGTGGAAGTAAACAGATTGCTGTACTCAGTTACATCTTTGGCACATCTCTCCTTAGGGAAGTGACCGGTTTTCCGGACCTGTCCGAAGCGCTCAGTTTTACTACCTGGACAAGTTTCTGCTGCTGGCCTCCGGCTCCTCCGTGCACCTCTTCCTCTCCCACCTAGACACCAGTCGGGATGACCTCAAGAGGTATGAACCAGAGCAGTCCACTCACTCCACTCTCTTGACACCAAGGCCCCTCGGAATCCTAGAGTCTCTTTCCCACACACTTTTCCTGGAAGACCAAGCTGATGTTTTCAACTCACACTAGCTATATTTAGTAAATGACCCCCACACTGTTCCCTCTGTGTAAAATACCATCACAAACACATACTGTGTACATACCATGACTTGACTTCAAACTATCTATTTTTAGAGATAGTGTACTTATAGACACATTGTAAACATAGACACATTAATTGAGATATATACATACAGTACAAAGGACAATTTGGAGCACATCCAGGGTTTAAGAAGGCATTGTTTAACATCTTTTTACTGGAAGTTAGAGGTGGTCTGTTACTTGGGAAGTGTCTTGGATATAAACATTAAGCGTGAAAAACTAGATGGGAACGGCATACGGAAAAGACAGGCATTTGTTCACATTTCCTGTTTATGACTACTCGGACAAGTTCAGTCTGTTCTTAGTGTAAAGCGCTTAGAGGATTAAAAAAGACCACCATGGGGAAGTCATCTTCAAAACTGTCTGCTTCGGTTCAAAATTGAGACGCTGATAAATGGTTTTGACTCCTATTGCTGTGCCTGAAAAAACTTGGCCGACAAACTCAGCCAACTGAAACAACCAAACACAAACATGTCGACGATCTTTCTCCATGTCATTCAACTGCTCGGCGTAGTCAAGTGCAAATGTTCAAATTACTGTTCTGGACGGACTGACTGAAGGGCTCCAGAGGGTCAGCCCTTACACTCGCATCGGCTCGACCCCTCCAGCTGTGACGGTAATGTAAATGTAAATGGCTCAAGCCTCGCAGAGGTGGTGGGTTCAGTTCCCGACAAGAACAAGTCCCAGTAAAATTAGTTCGTCTGCTGCACTCTAAAAGTCACAAAGCATAAATGTATCTGCGAAAACGACAGAAGGTAGCTGGAATTGCAGATGAAGCTTGGAATATGCACACACAGACCCTGAAGAGAGATGCAAGGGCACACATGTGTTTCTGTCTCTCTGTCTCTCTGTCTCTTCCTCTCTCTCTCTCTCTCTCTCTCTCTCTCTCTCTCTCTCTCTCTCTTTCTCTTTCTTAGTCTCTGCTCACGGTAAAGTTGGAGTCAGTGGTCATGTGGGCTTGTGTTTGGTGCCAGCAGTGTGACTCCCTGTCTGGCACGGGGCCTGCAGGATTCCATCAGGCTTGCCACCAAAAAACCCTGCTAAGCGCCAGAGTTTCACGCCTCAAGCCACAGCAGTTAACTCCGTCGTAACCCACACATATGGGCATCTCCCTCAATTTTTTTTATCAGCAAATTCAGCCAGAATTGCCTCTTTGTTGATCGACTTGCCGTGGGGCCGCGTTTTCTGGGCTACCGTTGTCTGATGGCTGTCTGTCTTCAGTCAGCCCCCGACCACAAGCCCTGTGCTGACATGTAACACCACCCAGGCAAGCGTGGTCGTGTACCATAAGCCTTCAGAGCTTGTTCAGTGTCACCAACACAAGTGCTGAAAGCTGGAATCCCTCTTACTTTCAGTTTCCACCCCCTTCCCACACCCGTCTTAGACACCCTCTCTTTCTCCTAAGCTGATGGGTAACGTTCGAGGCCAGGCATGGAAGAGAACTTAAAAGTAAGGGGTATGTCAGGTACTCGAGTGAGAGTTCTAAATGGAGATTAGACACACATGATGCTTCACTGCTGGCCACTGCTCATCACATGCATTGCCTTTCCACTGTTAACTGTCTGGTTTGGAAGACTTAGTGGTGACATGTGACTAACACATGTGCCCCCCCTCTCCCCCTCCCTGCTTCTTTCTCCCTCCTGAAGGTATGAGCAGAAGAGCTTCTCCAGACTGGTTAGACGTTTCAGCACAAAGTCAGGAACTGACATCACCGCCATGTCAGCCATCAACGACTTTTTCTCCTGTATCCTTTTCGATCATGTTACTGATTTCCCCTTAACACAGTGTTTCTCAACACACTTCCAAGGGACCCCTACTTAAAGCCATGTTTTTTTTTATACCTCTCTGAGCACCTGTGGGGATTAGTGGAGGCAGGTGTGAGCTGGGAGAGACCCAAAGCTCAGCGGTGTGCTTTTTAATGACATCCTCAGACAGCCTGGCTTAATACGGATCTCACGTGTAGTCCCAAGGGTGGAACAACTGATCTCCACCATTCAAAAAAAGAAAAGAGAAGAAAAAAAAAAAACATCTGTATCACTGTCATTTTCAGAAATGTCTCCAGTTCACTCCCTATTAAAAGGTTTACAATACATTTATTCAGTCATAAATCCACTGAACCACAAAAGCTGCCCTGAGTCCCACACAGTTTATGCCTATGCTTTAGGTAATGCAGCGATGTTGTGCTTGGCGACACGTCTTGTGGAAAAAGATATGAAATCATTTGTAACATTTTCCAGATTGTGTTATTATGGTATTCTTGTTCATGCTCCAGGGATTGAGAGTTGGACTTGCTAAGAATGACTGAAAATGTCACGACTCTGACTCGGATACAAATATTTTCATTGTTCCTTTTTTATTCACAGTTATGTCCCCCTAAGACACTCTGAGGTCTACAAGTACTATACGGATGAAGCTTTAATGTCTCCTTGACTGCACTCTTAGACATCGTGCTGTCATGTGGCGCTGACCGATCAATCCAGGTGTTTGATCTGAACGTGGGCAGCCTTGCCATGGAGATCTCAGAGAGCCACAGCAGAGCGGCCCATCACATCACACAGAACAAGGTAGCACAACTCAGGGTCTTCACATTTTGCTTAATGAAGGCCCTTTTATTCTTCGTCAGCCTACGCTAGATTTTATCTCGTTCAGGGCCAAAAGCATTTCAGTGTCAACTAGACTGGCATCATCTAGGAATGATGATGCCAGTTACCCCATGAATTTGATACGCATTACAGTATGGAGTCATGAAATAGTTATAGCCTATTCCAGCTAGTCAGCATTAGAGGGGAGATCTTATCTTAGCTGACATTTAATACAAATATGCATATTGATAGTTGTCCTAACCCATGTATACAAATGCAGTATAGTGTACACACATCTGTGCTGAAAATAAGGTTCCTGTAAAATGCCTAGGTGTGCAGCTAAAAAAAGTAATTCCAAAACAAGCCCGAGGTAGAAAGGGAAAAAACAAAAACGTTTTGTTCCTTTTTGTGGGCGTTCTGAATGTGTGATGTCAGGTTGCAATGTGGGTTGGGTCCAGGACGGTGAAGATGGTTGATTCAAATTCCATGAAGCCGTAAGTCCATAAAAGCCTGTGGTCCATGGTCTCCTCTGAGATCACATCTCGCAACTCAACTCACACCACCCGTCATAACACACTCCAACTCCACAAGATGGAAAGCACATTGAGATTGTTTTTTTCTACAGCTTTTAATTGACGATTAAAATCAGAACTCAGAACTCAGAACTCAGAACTGTTTATTTGACAGCAACAATATTAGTACAATTGTAAGGATGGAATAACATATAATAAATTAGATACATGAAATAAACAATTAAATTAGATGAGTGTATAGAAAAGTATATGATGCTGTCGGGAGAATCCTATAAGGCTAAATATTGTGCCGCTGTCATAGGATCCACCCATTGCAGTTTAGTGAGTATAAGGATTACAAAATAAAAAATAAAAATAGCTTAGTTGCAAACATAGCAGTGTTCTGTTGTACAGCTGGCAGAGTATTTGGAAATGAGGTGGGCTTTTGAATACCTGGTTAATCCCTCTAGGCTATGTGTAGTGAGTTTGTCTGTCATGCATGTGTCTAAGTGTGTCAGTAAATATAGACACATTGTAAACATACATCAGTTTGAATCAATAAAATAACAGACCTTGGGACTCAATCAAACAAGTTGTTATTGATTACATGCTAACTCACTCTTGTTCGGGGAATGAATAGATGAGCCTGGGAGAAATAAAACGTCGTAAGGATATTTAGTTTGGAGTTGTTACAATCTTCAGAATGGGAGGTTATATAACAGAGAAAGAATGGCGTGAGTATCTGTTTGACGTTTTGCAACTTATTTAAATGCCTTATGCTCTTCATTAATGATGTTAATAGCTTAATGGGGTTCATAGCCATTATTCTACCAACTACCTTTATTGACATTTGTTAAGTAAAAGCCTGGGACAGAAATGATTTGGGTCATCTTTTTGATCTGTCTGTACAGTTCAATGGACATTTTTACACTTAATGATAAGTTAGAAATACCCCCCAAAAAAATATTTTAGGAATCTCAAAGCATATACTTAAAAGGACACTTAATCAACTGCAAACTCAAAACTGCCTGTCAGTATTTTGACTAGGAGGAAACTATTTGATTTGGTAAGAGGAAGAAATCTGAACCGTCTGTCTGTTTTGAATGCTATTGATGGGTTTCAAAAACCGCAAAGGGGAGATGTTTTGGATTGCTAAATAAGCCAGCATACTGTACTTATGTCATTTTGTTAAACGCCTTGAGACAATTTTATTGTGTTGGGGCTATATAAATAAAATTGAATCGAATTTTATAGTAGACCTGCCTTTTCATTCGAATGCCCACCTGCCTCTGACTGATTTTATAGTAGCAGATTATGCTGTCTTTGTTTTTTATGCATTTTTACCATGATGGAGCCTTGACTGAAAGCTCCACTAACACAGACTACAGACTCTTTCCATTCACTGAATCTGATTCCCCTTTATCTCTAGGGTATGTGCTTCCAAAGTGGTTTGGCAGGACTGGCTTACAGGGGCATATTATGAGTCAGTATGGTTGTGTGTGTGTGTGTGTGTGTGTGTGTGTGTGCGTGTGTGCGTGTGTGTGTGTGTGTGTGTGTGTGTTTGTGTGTGTGTGTGTGAAATCAGCTGGGAGAAATTAAACTTAATGGTTGCAGGTTCTACCTTCAATACAAAAGTTCTGGTTGACACACAGTGGTGTTTCTCTAACATGTTTTTATAGGATAGTGTTTGGTAGCCACATGTCCAACTATCCTTCTTTTGGTGGTGGTCTTTTGGCTGGACTTTTGAACTGTGAGTGTTTTGGCTGAAACTTCTAACTAACGACTGCTAAAAGACACAGATCAGCACAAATGAAGCGCAAGCCATTCAAAGAAACATTTTAGCCCGCCTCGCAAAATCTGCAGACCAGATTGAAACGATCGTTCCCATGCAGCTGTCTCCGCACCACTGATGGTTAATAATAAACAGGAAAGACGATTCTTGGTAGCAAATCCAGGAGCACAAACTTTCCTTATGATTCACCGCAGAGTGGAGAGAGTTGGAGAGCAGGGGTGGATATGGCTCAGAATGTAATATACTGGCATTGACACCAAATGATTAAGTCTCAAGCCCCCAGTGTTGGAGTGCCAGGCAGCGCCAGAATAGTGGGAGGAGAATGGGGATTATGGTCGGGCAGACGATGAGCAGAGAGGCCCATCAACCCATCTCCAGCACTTGGAAGACCTACAGACCTGGAAAAAGCAGCGCAGGCATTACGTTACGTAAGACGTTAAGCAACGGAGTCTTCTTTTCGGAGTGGGGTTGATGGGGTGATCATGACATGAGTGGGACCCGTCTCTGGTGTGAAGACGCTCGGCCGATGGCGGCGGCAGACGCGTAAGCAAAAGTTTCCGTGACGGCCGTGACAAGCGGTCCCCTCCGGCATCGTTCATCTTGCGGAGTGTCTGGATACAAATCCCATGTGCAGCCAGATTAAGACTGACATGACAAATTAGTGGCTGAGGATCTGAATCATATCATGTGTTGCGTAATTCCTACTGCACTCCAGCTGTGCCTGGGGATGCTTACGGGTGTACCATCCACTCACTGAAAGGGTGCCACAGTGCTTCTTCAGTGCAGTTCTTCGGCTTGAATTGTATTTAACTTGCTGAGTCATTGTTTGCCAACAATGAAGTCGCTTTCCTTTATGTCATGCAAATGATGACAATCCACATAATAGTTAATAGTTCCATTTAAAAGGATTTAATATGAATGCCATACCTCCACTGCTTACATGTAGTCTCTGCAAAGCCTTATTACGTCCCCATTTTGTAAACATTGAAGAGACAAAGGAATTCGAAAACCTGTGTGTGTTGTGTTATATAGTCTATTGTATGGATGAAATAGAATATAGGACTCTCCTACAATGAATGGAAAATAATTGGAAAATTTGAAACTTTTTTCTATGTAAGGTTCCTGACAAAGAACACTGAACACTCATTCTGAACAAAACACTAATTCATACTCTGAACAAAATCTGAAAATTTTAATGTGGGATAATGTATTGAAGGGAGATAGGAACGATGGGCAATAAACCTGTTGACTCCTACTGCCCATACCACAACACGTGACTTACTTTCACATTCAGGTATTTGAGCTCATGTCTGTTTTAACACCAGTACTCCCTCCCCCTCCCATCCCCTCCCCTCCCCTCAGCTCAACTCCAGTCCAAGCCTCCGACACAGAGGGACCTGGATCAACAGTTTAAACCACTTTTACAAGGGCCGGATTAAGTGCTTTGGGGTGGAGCGGGCCTGGCTTGGGTGCAGACGCACTCTCCCACACTGTCCCCTTGTCTCTGCTTGTGCGAAGACGGCTCCCCGTCACGCCATACATTGTGTGCCATGCTTAGAGAGGCTGCTACAGGGTGTTGACTCAAGCCCAGGGCGCTGTGTCAATGAGAGGGGTCATGCAGCTTGGGTCCTGTGGAGATGAGGGGCCATGGGGGATAAACGTCTGATGACCAGTGGGAATTCCTGCGTCTTGTTCGTGAAAAGACAGACGTCACGCCTCCTCCCCCAGTTCTTTTGCATCCCTCCATTTTGCCTCTCTTTCCTCTCTTTCTCTTTCCTCTCTTTTTCCCCCCAATCTCATCAGATAGAGCTAGTGTTTTTGCACATATCTGGTAGTCCTCCAAATGTTTTCCTTTGTCTTCATCTGATCGTTTACTACTTGCTTCCGTGCTTCAGTTCTGCCCAAAAACATTCACTCAGAAACATCCCATCGTCCCTTTAAAACGTAGGTACTGCCCCCCCTTCCTCTCTTCACTTCTCTTCCTAGTGTCATCCCTCACTACCCTTCTCCTGTTCCCTCTTCTCCCTCTGTCTTTCTCCTCATCTGTCTTCACCTCTGCTTTACCCAAAGCATCCCCAGAATAATCCTGCCTGCCCTCTTCCTCTTCCTCATCGTCTCCAATCGCTCCTCTCTTCTGCCCCCCCCTCCACCGTCCACATACAACTTTCCATCCTATGAAAGGCAAAAGAAGTAACAAAGAAAAAAAAAATCTGGAAATTGTCAGTGCTGTGTGCTGTCGGGAGAAGTGGAGCTGGAGTGGTGGTCCAAGGCACATTTTCCCAGACTTACTGGAAACCTCCCTCAAGACTCCCACCCCTGGCCCCCACACCACCGCTGATCATCAAACATTTTCAGATAGAATTGGAAGCCGTATATTCTGTGTGCTGCAAGAAGAAGACATCCTGCAAGTGAAAACTCTGTCTTTGCCCTCTGTTGTCAGGGCGAAAAGGAAATCTGTTGCCTGTGATCTTTTGATTTGCTTTGCCAGAGTTGTGGCAAGATGGAAGAGAATGACAAATGTGTTTCCACTGTGCTGACTGTTGGTGTTGGATGGTTACAGTGGAAACTTTTCACGCTGTTAAGGTCACCTCCATACCGTTTTCATTCTCACCTCACCCCCCTCCACATGCCACTCAGGTGCTAGGAAACACCTGAACATCACTGATGGAAGAGCTGGAGAGGGAGAGAGTGCAGTGTACCAGTTTGATTTCTGAACCAAATTTAATAATACAGTTCATAATAAGTCATGCGTGATTATGAATTCCTGAACCAAGCAAGGCTCTAGCAGTGCCAAGATTGTTGCCAATGTTCTATTTCAGGCAGTAAAAGCACTGATAAATATTTGTGATAAGTGGTCACTTTATGTCTTGAAAGTGTCACTAAGTAAACAGACCTAATTTCATGCTGCTTTTTGTTATCGTTTAGAGTGATTTTGAGGTTCATGGAAATGTTAAAAAGATAAATCTTAGCCAGTTCCAGTCACTAACTGAACTAACTCAAGTGTGGCTTTTGTCAATGAACTTGCAGGGTTCCATGTACAGTGCACAGGCCCAGGACTCCTACAACCTTTTCCTGACGAGTGCAATCACAGATGGCATTAAACTGTGGGATCTACGCACATCAAGGTTGGTCCCATGTATCTCCGTTTGTACTGGCTTCCGTGGCTACCACATACTGTATTAAAGTGATGCTCCAACCAAAATATGAAAATATCCCAATATGCCAGATAGAAATTAGGTCAGGAATCAAGAAGGACTAGAGTAGTTTAATCAATGTTATTGTTTGGAAGTAAAGGGGGATATAATTAGAACAGAACACTTTATACACTCACATAATCTCTTACCTCTTACTCCTAATCAGATTTCAGTGTCTATGAAAAGACAGTGAATTGGCTTGGCCTGATGTTCATTACAGAAGTCATTCCATAAATGCATTACTCTGCAGCAGTGACTTGACAGCATCATGCACTCTGTACCTCGCTCAGTGAGAGGTGAAATGGCAAGTTGCATAAAACTGTGATGTCCTCTGTAGTTCGGCTCACAGCATAGGTGCATATGTTCACCCAGCATGCGCATGTGAACTCACGCATGCTCGCCTTAACCCGCCGTCATTGGCCCCGGCATTCACACTCTAACCCAAGTTTCAACTCTGCGGCTACAAGGGAAATGTGGTGCAGGCTCCGCCAATCCACAAGCAGTGCTGAGGATATTTATAAATCACCTGAAAGTTGATGGTTTCTCTGGGGAGAAATAGATTTATCCTGTGTATAAGCTGAACTCGTACCATGCTTTTTTTCCTGTTATACTGCTGTTTCGAGATGTGACTTCTTGTGTGGACAAAGAGGCCGTGAGCAGTTGAAATTACAAAGCAGAGCAAAAGCAGGGAATACATATAGTGCTACTTTAACACATATGTTGTCATCTGTATCATACGGGACATTGTTGAGTAGACATTTTGGAAATACATTCTTTGCATAAACTCTGTTGTGTTTACCTTAATATGGGTGATTTTTGATTTCATGCTACATCCTTGGAGCTCTGTGAGTGTCTGAGGTCAGTGGGTAGAAATGGGTCATGTTAGTGCCAGCAGACAGCTACACCCACTCAGACAGTCTGAGAATCTAACACTTCCTTTACCATGGGAAATAACTCTGTGGAACTCACTGTTGATTTTACTTCAACAGAATCATTTATTATTGATTTGGCCAACAGCCTTCCAGCCCTAAAGCAGCTATATAAACAGCTACAGTATGCCAGTGACGTTATTTGGATGGTCCCTTATAGACTGTCAACAGATGCTCAGATTATAAACAAACTAGCTGTTGAAACTGATAACTACAGCGTATGGTGAAGGCTAGGGTTAGACGTTGGGGTTGGTTAAGGTGATGTTTAGTGAACAATTAGAAAGACTAAACTTGAATTTCAACAAACAATCTGTGAAGTCTCCGCAGGAGGACTATCCAAATAAAGTGTTACCAGTATGTCTGTGTATGGTCCTCTGTAACCACTTTAGAATCACTTGTCTATCTATGCCTAAGTACGTCTTTCTTCTGTTTGATTGTTGACACCAAGATCTGTAAAAATGCTTTAAAAAGACAGGGCCATATTTAGCCTGTGACCAGCTGCAGAGGGTCCACAACATGCCCTTTGCAGAGAGCCCGTGAGACTTCTCACACTTTCCGACCACAGACACGGAGGCTCTTGGCAGGCTGGACTTCCACTTTGCTCTCACTGGGTGCACGCTGGTTGTGCCGTCTCGTGTGGATGTGGGGCTGAAAGGCAGCTGCAGGGCTATTATTTGCCTGCCTAGCTAAGTCAGATGGTTAGCAGTAAAGCGTCATGCTCTGTAACTGTGAAGCCCTCAATACCAGACGCAACACCTCTGTATCTAGAGACGAAGTGCGTGCGTGCGTGCGTGCGTGCGTGTTTGTTTGTATATAGATCATATAAGGAATTTTAAAATGATCAGCCTTTAGTTTGCAACTACCAACCATTCAGCTAGCAACCGCAAAGTGATGCATTCAAGTCTTAATAATTTTATCAGAACTTACTTCTGAATGTCTGACTGTGTACATATACGTATGTGTATCTTAACATGAGTGTCAATTTACAGATCTTCTTTTACGCAGTTGATCACAAAGACTGTTCTTAGTCTTTTTTGATGTAATAAATCTCACTGATATGTCATCAGTTAACCCAAATTAATTTATCACAAAGACTGTTCTTAGTCTGTTTTGATGTTATAAATCTCACTGATATCCCATCAGTTGACCCACATTCATTGCATGATCTCCATATTTGTACCATCCTTGATGATTTGTGGAAATGGACCATCGTAAACAGAAGGAGACACTTGCTCATTACTCAAGCAAAAATTTGAGATATAAACCGCGTAATGGGATCCCTTACTAAGATAATAATGGAGAGCTTATTTTGTTCCATTCGAAGCTGAATGAGACGATCATCCCTCTCCTAAATCTCCATGTAAGGCTGTTCAGCCGATTGGGAGATAAACTGAACTCTCAACGCCAATGCATATTTTTGGGCCTCCTGGCTTGTACCGCGGAAGTGTAAATCATATTTTGCTCTATTATGTCTGGGACAGGTTTTCCGCTCAGATGTTTGAGGCCCAGATGTTGTTGAAACACACTCCATCCTCCATCCCCCGATAAATATTTACGAACCATTTCCAGATTGGAAGTCAGTTCCCGCACGGTGGCTTATCATTTAGTTTCACGAGCAGGCTATGACTCTTCTTTGAACAGAGCCAACAAGCTAGATCTCATAGTCTAGACAGGTAATGGAAATATAACTGAGATTCAAAAACTAGGAGTAAAAACACATTGCGTTAGTAATCTTGAGCATACAGGTATACTAGTTGTAAGGAGTGGTGTAAATGGAGTTTTGTTTAAAAACATTATGACCATTTTAGTAGATTTTGTAATCTATCTCTTTTCCTCTGGGCTGTAACAGAACGTTGATGTGTAGCACTTGAAAATGTTCCAGCTTCCGCAGGTGTCATTCAAAATAAAGAGACAAGGCAAACCAACAGAACATTATATCCTGGACCTGTTCAGAACTACAGGGCGGCCAACACATGCTTGCCAGACCAAGAAGAGCAAACAGACTGTGCTCCAAACTCAGTAGACAAGTACTGGGATTCATTATGGAGTAGTCGTGCGATCACCTCATCCAAACCATTTCAACTGGTTAGTCACAAAGGGTGAGCCAACTTTGGAGCAGAACACCACAAGCCTAGCAGCTCTGTGGATCTTGGACGCCAGCGGTGAGTGCTGGCAGTAGACCTGGAAGCAGACGCTGAGGCTGGTCTCCACCACCATCACTTCCTCTGCGATAGGAGTAGAAGGAGCACCAGGCTCTCATGGTGTTTCTGCTGCCCTCGCCCCTCCCCCCTCTCCCCCAGCACCGGATGATTCGTCTCTGTAATCAATAACGTTACTGGTATCTCGTTTTGGGTGTGACATAAACACTGAAGGAATGCTAGAAAACAGGCACAGCAGTGCATTGTCATCATAATCTGGCTTTGGCTTTGGTGAGCGATGAAGTCCAGAGTTCAATCAGACCCTGAAAAGCAAAACAGCAGCGCTGTTGCCTCTCAGTGCTGTTTCCCATCATCACATCATGTCAGAGGTTCATTCAAATTTGTTGTTTGTGGCATGAGGCATGAGAGGATTTTGGAGAATGTTGAGTTGTATGTGTGATTGATTGGCATTCTTTTAATACCTCTTAATCCTTTAATTACCATGGGATGGATGGTTTGGGTGGCATTAACATTAAGTTGCTTTTACTCCTTTATTTACCATGGGATGGATGACTTGGGCAACACTTTATTTGTCTCTAAAATGTGAGACATGTTGCTAATATTCAATTTCCACTTGAGTAAAAAAAAAGCCAAGTGGAAATTGGTTGCATAGTACAGTATGTCTTGTTGCTATGATACTCTATACTTAGTTAGCTGGGTAGCTAGCTCCCTGCCATAACATAGACAGGTAGCTAAACAACAACCCTTTGTTACAAAAAATGTCACCTCACAAAAGTTTAAAATATTTTGTAACTTCCAGCGCCAGGTGCCAAGGCGGGTTGCAACGGTTTATCTTTGCCGTAGTCACTTTGTTCCATAAGGAACCAATTGAGATCAAGCGGATGTTGCTGAGAAATGCACCTCAACGTGAACCACACGCAAACCTGTCTCCCCAGCTTATCCCTCCATTCTCCTCCCTTCTCTTCTCTTCTCTCCTGTCCTTTGCACGCTTTAGGTTTTCTGGCTTTAGACCCCCGAATTCAGATTGATGGGGCTATTCAATGACTAGGCCTACTTCATACATTGCTCTGATCCTAGCAGGTAAAACTGAATATCTCTGCTGCTGAGTTCTGCTGTTCGTTTTCATTTTGTATCACTCTGCTTATAATTATTCTGTTTCATAAAAGACAAGAAAAAAGGCAAAACAAATGAGGGCAGAAAAAGCTCCTGGGGTTGACCAGCCGAAGTATGATAGTCCTCAGGGTGGCCTCTACATTGTTTGTCTCTTCTTGCGTGTGTGATTAAAATACCCAGGAAATAAGGGGGCATTTAAAAATAATTGTGTTTATCCCTTATTGGTAGTTTTATGTATTCCATTATCTAATGAGAAGCAGGCTAGTCCTGGAGTCAGAGTGTAAATGGATGCACAAGAGGAAGAACAGTGCTTAGCCTGACGATGAGAATGGGACCGCATGTGCTGTGGGCTCTCTCACACATGGAGGGGGTTGTTTCTCTGTCTAATCACATAATCTTTACATTAATTTACATTCACAACAACTCCCTATATGTCTAGCTGAGTTAAAGCCATCTAAGGTAGCCTATGTTTTCCTTCCTTGGGTAAAGGGGAAATGGTTTGGCAGTATCGAGCAGCATCATTAAAAAACTTAATTTGTTGTGTTATTTTGCTGGTCCATAAAGATTGATGATATAATGCCTGCCTGGCAGAATGCTGGCCACACTGTGTATTGAGTTAATTTTGTGAGGACATACCCATTGTGCAAGCCTGCTAATGGGGTAACAATCTCATTAGACACAAATCCCTGCTTTATTGCTGTGTTAAGATGGGTTAAATACTCGGGTTAATGGCCCCTCTGTGTCCTTTAAAATATGGCTGATTGAAACGTGCTTCTGTAGAGGTGCACTCCAGTCTGGAACATCCACAGGATAGTCCGTTCAGCTCTGTGGCTGGGTTACTGCTTCAGTCTTTTGACTCTGTGGGCCCTTTTTCCCTCTGAAAAGCTTGTTGTCTGACTCTCCCCTTTGCTCTCTGTTTCTCTCTCTCTCACACACACAGACACACACACACACACACACACACACACAAACACACACACATTTACACACACAGATGCATACACTGACCATAAATGGCAGACTTATAACTGCCAGTGTGTACTTTGTGTTTTGTGGTATCTTGTATTTGCCATTCGGTTACAGTCGTCTGTGCCAAATCGCCCACAAGAGTGACCAGCGTTTGTTCTTCTCGGCAATCTTTTGTGCCAACACACGTCAGTGAGTGTCCATTTGTGGCCTTGCAACATTCTCGTGCAATGACACATCCCTCCCACAAAGCCTTTCCCTTGACCAACACTCGATGCCCGGTAGGGGAGCTTGTGCGTGACGCTCTTCACATTCCCTGTTCTCCCCTCTACATCAGATTCTCAGATAGCTAAGGTGAGAGAGCACATATTTGGTCAGGATTTCTGCTGAGCTCAGTAAGATCCATCAGTCTAGTCATCAGTACTTTCTTTCATCCTCCTCTCTCTGTCTCTCTTTCTCTCTCTCTCTCTCTCTCTAGAGTAGCCCCTACACTGTTGATTTAAATGAAAGGTTCCATGCAACTCGGCAGTGGAGTGCCTTATTATTTTTGTTGAAAGTCAAGGGGAAAGGGGCCCCCTGCTCTGCACTGCACTGGCAAAATGATGATCTCTTATTACAGTTATTCCAGCGAATGCACGGGAGTGGCTGGATGGAAGAAAAAGGATATGCACAGTCATTTCAGGTCGAAACGCATATTCACATGGAAAAATAGGCTAATGGGAAAAACATTTATCGTTATACTTTTTTAATATTTATGAGGTTGCTTTAGACAGTTAGCTTGATAACCACTCTGCCACAAGTGTGCAAGCACAGTGATTTTTTTCCAAATTTGCTCCACTCCTTGCACTGGTGGACAGCGGCAGGGTGCATCCCATCAACCCCGTGTCAGCACTCCCCGTTAGGGGAGAACCCCTGTGTGACTGGATCACATGCGTTCCCTCTCACAGCCAAAATAGTGTCTCCTCAGGCTGACCTAGATAGCGGGATGGGTCCTCTGTCTGCCTGATGTTTGAGGCTAATTGAGCTTGGCATTTCTCCCCACTGGCTCTGAGAGGCTCCTAGTGTGTGTGTTTGTGTGTGGAGTTTAGAGCTGGGCACTGATGTTGGACGGCTTGTTTTTCACACGCCTTTGGGTCGAGGATCAAAGCCGAGGCCTTGACTTTTCCCCCAGTGGTGTCATTTCTGTTTGCCTTGTGCGTCCCCCGAGTGGGACCCTGCCAGGTTTACAGTTTTTTTTCTGAATGCTTAAACTCTAACAGTCACTTTAGAGATGGTCCAAATTATAGCCTCTAAGTCAGCATCGGCCTTGCATCTGCCTTGCATGGTTCAGGATGATTTTAAACAGTAGATGGCGTGTTGAGCCAATTTCAACCTTTTAAATGCCAATTTTTTATGAAAATGCCATTAGTGTTAATAGTTACACCAACATTGATGTGTTTCAATAAGTTTACAGCAGAAAAAAACGAAACAACGCTACACTTACACTTTAACACTTAGCCAATTAATTTACCAAGTGTGCCACGCTGAATGCACGCTTCTGCTTTACATTAAGGTTGCAATTTTATAACACACTTGCAAAACGTGCAACTTTGGTCTCTTTATTGCTACACTATTTTGCCAAATGCCTTTCCACAGTGACACATGTGAAAACACTTTTAGATAATTACAAATCACTTACAGATTTCACTTACTAATCAGGCCATATAAATAGGCCATAGGTAAACATTTGGTTTGGACAACAATGGAGGCTAACATTGAACAGAGGGGTTAGAACTACAGGAGGACGAGGAGGTGAAGAAGGAAGAGGAGAAGGAGGAGGAAGAGTTGAAGTAGGCCGGGGAGAGGAAGAAGACGGGGAAGAAAGGAAGAAGAAGAAACAGAACGACTGTGGTTGGCCATGTTGTCATCCATGAGATGAATACAAAGGAAGCTGGGCAAGGGTTCAACTAAATATTAGCCACTATAAGTGGTGTAGTCTTACCGGTACAGTTATGAGCACTTACATGTACTTTCACTAAAACCATTTGGTGGAAGAGGTCAGCTGTTTACCCCAGAGCAGGAGACCTACATTGTACATATGGTCATTGCAAATAACTGCATCGGACTCAGAGAACTGCAGGAGCACATAATGGGGGATGACACAGTTTCACCTGTTTAGCTAAAAAAAAAGGGTTCCCCCTTATTTGTATTAATAGTGTGTTATGTTCAGAATACACGTCAATACTTTTCACGTTTGGATATCTTTGTGTATGCGTGTTCACTGCATGTGTGACAAAACATTGTTAAAAAACAAAAGCCACAAGTGTATTTTATTTATACTATCAGTGCTTAGTTGGTTCTAAAGTTTTACTGGTTTGGTGTAAGGTTTTGTGGTTAGTCTGTAGAGTTTGTAAAACTAGCCTGTAGCTTCAAAGACAGTGTCAAGAATCACTGGTCTTTTGTGTGTTGTATGAGCATGTGTTTATACTGCTTTAAATGTGACTCTTAAGTTTGAAGCTGGTGGCTGGTAGAACAATAAGCAGTTGTTTGGAAAGAACTGCAAATGATTTGTGCAGATTGAGCACATTCAAAGACACAAGATAAAGATTAGAAACTTTATTTCTACTAATACCACTGACATAACCACTGCTTGTTGACACTCATAGGCTTGTTGAAAGATGAACTCTTTATAGTATCAAAGTGATCTGCCCCAGATACTGTAAAATCAGCTTGAGGTACTGTATGGTGTTGACACATTGAAGATTTACCACTTGATGCGTTGCCACAGTTCTTTGAGGCTCAGTTGGGGATAATACAAAAGACACTCTCCATAATTCTTTTGGCATCACATTAATGTTTGTGGGTTAAGTATGTCAGGTAAAAATCATGTTTGCCTTGTAATGATAAGGTCACTTGCAAAAGCAATGGTTCGTATATCTTTGGCCTTTGCCTTGTAATGATAAGGTCACGTGCAAAAGCAATGGTACGTATATCTTTGGCCATGATGACACCCCGTTTCTCTTCGGGGATTGATGTGCCTCCAAGCACCTGCATACTTGCTCTCTCTAAACGCTCATGGCTCTCACGCCATCAGCCGGACCTCACAGGGATTACAGTTTACATTCACAGCGATCATAAATGTGTGTGTATGTTTATGTGTGTGTATGTTTATATGTGTATACATTTCACATTTCATAAACATGGCATTTTATGGATTTAAGACATTAACAAAGATGTGATCTCCCTTTCACTGCTTTCGTTGGTATAAACATGAGGTATAAGCACACCTGCATTGTTCATTCCGCTCATCATAACATCATGGGAGGTTTAGGCCAACTCTGCAGGTGTGCTGACACACACACACACACACACACACACACAATCTAATCCTGTCATTCTCTTGCACTCTCCCCCAGGTGTGTTCGCAAGTATGAGGGCCATGTGAATCGCTGCCATCAGTGCACAGCGTCTTTCTCTCCTTGTGGCCGCTTTGTCGCAACCGGATCTGAAGACAACTGTGTGAGTCCCGCTCCCCTTCCATAAGATCTCACGCCTTTACATCCATCCATATCACCCTCTCCACTCGCACTTTCTCTCTTCTTTTCACTTGTCAAGCAGAATCATATTTTCACTTGCAGAAACACGTCCGTCTTGGTACCCTGGCGCAAGTTACAATATCCACACATGGACTTTTCCATATGGAAGCGGCTGACGTTGAGAGGCTAGAAGAACGGGAAAGGCGGTGGTGATGAAAGCAAGAGTGTAAGAAACGTGACTAAGGGCTCATGTTGCACTTCCGATGTTGGAATCGTGAGGATGGAAGGACTTCTTGCGATTTCAACAAATTGTTCGATGCAGCCGTAAATCATTAGGGTGTTTGATGTTTTGGAGCGTTGCCCGTGACAGATGCAAACTAATCCGCTCGGCCAGAATGAGGGGAGCCACGTTTCTCACGTCATAAATAAGGACACTGGAGGGGTTCACAGTTCAGTCGTCAGGCCAGCCTTGGCGCACCTCTCATGGAATTTCCGCCACACACCGGCATGGCGGTCACTGCTAGCTCACGAGGTTATCCTGGAGTGTTCATGTACAGAGATACTCAAAGATAGTTTAAATCAAGTCTGACATATCTGCCACGTTTATATCCTAATCAAGTCAGATTAGATGAAAACTGAACACTTTGACAGATTAGTTAAAAGCTTTGGCTCCATGTTTCCACCTGGGCTTTATTTCAGTGTTAATTACTGCTCAGTGCAAGTTAGTCCTGTTATCTGTACTCTATGCGGCAGCAGTGATTTATTTTGCCAGTGCATAGAATGCCATGCCTTAGAGCCTTCCAGTGGAGCTCTATGGCAACAACCAGCAACCAAACCAGACTCCACCTGATGAGACTCACACAAGTCTGTGCTAGATGATGTCTTGCACACAATCAGTGAAAGTTGAAATGCCGGTCAGAATGAGATTTTGAGCAGTGAAAAGGCCATGCACGCAATAACTGTCACATTTTTTCTTCCTTCATCTTGCACTCGCATTTTTTTTTTTTCATTTGTCTGTCCTTTTCCTCTGAAAGTAAACCTTATCTCTGTTGTGTCATTGACCAGCTGTTTCATATTTACTCCAGAGCTTCTCCTTGTCTTGTGTTTCGTGCCAGAGTTGTCAAAACCATTCATTCGATGGAAGAAAGCACTCAAGCCCCAATATTTTCCTGCTGTACTCATGTTGGATTGTGGACATTCTGTTTTCCCTCAGAGGAACGGACCTGAGGAGAGGCAGTACTTTCAGTCTGTGCCTCCTGAAAATCATGCAGAAGCCTCAGAAACATACTCTGGATCTACACTCATTTGTTTTCCTGATCTGAAGTGCACTGCACTGGGTTTTTCCTAGTTTGGGCACAACACGCACGGCTGGAAAGTGTTTTTCGTGCCTCAGGGCCAAGCAGTGATTGCACAGACATGTGTACGTTTGGAAAATGTGGCCTTCTGTGTTGAATGGTAAACCAGTGGTATAAGACATGGCTTCCGACGTACGCAGATTACTATAAAGAGTGCTACTGCATTCATGTATAGTCTACCAGATTGCGCTGTATGTCAATGAACACCCTGCAGGTGATCTACTACTAATACTACTACTACTTCTACTACTAGGCCTTTAAGTTCCCAGAGGAACAAAGGCCATCGACGAAGCCCCTCCATCCTCTCCTGTCTTGGGCCCTCCGCTCCAGTGGTTGCCAGGACAACCCTTCTCTCTTCATCTCCTGTTCTGTGGTTCTTCTCCAGGTGGTTCTTGGTCTGCCTCTCTTCCTCCTGCCCTGTGGGTTCCAGGTTAGGGCTTGCTTCAGGTGATCTGCTATATCATTTATTTTATAAAGTGGTACCGCACTACATGTTGGCCATGCTGGACCCTGGGCAGGAAGGAGATGAGCCGCAAACCTAAGGTGAAATTGGATATTGTTGCGCTACAGCTAAAATGTGAACGTTTCAGGAGCATATGCCATTTGGGAGAGAACTTTATGGTATGCAGTCTGTCCAACAAAAGAAACAGCTAATTAAATCAGAGATATGGCAAAAATGAGTGAAGGGTTGAAAGGAAAGTGCCTTCCATCTAAACACTTTAAAATGGGATTATTTTGACAGTGGAAAATGTTAACATGACAGGGAAAGACCTCTTTCTTCTTTCATGATACCACTCTTTGCAGTGAGTGAAACCATAAGGAAGACTATCAATATATCAATATATACATTCAATCCTCAAATTTACTATCAGGATTTTAAACACACAGTGTGTGTTTAACTTTATGTCTGTCATTACTCTGGCCGGTATTTTGCATGTGTTGAAAGAAATGTTCCATACTGCATATTCTTCAAGTTTTAATGTGTTTTAAACTTAAACTTTTAATAAATCAAGCCCTGGGATGTTGAGGAGCTTTGTGGAGGAATGTCCAAATGCATACAAATGCATCTTTATGACCTCTGCTGTGAGGAATTATTTTAATCTGCCGTCATTTAAGATTTTATTTTGTTGTTGCGACTGGTCGCATGATGCCTCTCATGAGGATAGCCGTGATTTTATAGAATAATTACAAAGTTGATGAAAAAAGCCACACTTCTGCAAACAGTAAATCTGCTCTTGTTCGGTGTGGTGGGAGCTGAGAAATCCTCAGCTGCGCGGGCCTGCCAAACCAAGCATTACCATGTTTGTCCAGTGATATGTGTGCCATGTTACCACGTCAAATGGAAGTGTGTTTTTCCAGCCAAATCCCCAGTTCCAGAGGCTCATAGAGCCAAGTGCAGGATCTTAATACTTCACTGAAGGTGTTGTTCTCGGCATGGATATCCACTGCCTCAGATTTGCTGCACAGATTCACAAATTATCAGAATAATTTAAGGGTGGGCTTTGTCATTGTCATGCTGATGAGTCCGGTGGTCTCTGGTGTGAGGCATGATGTGTGTATCTTCCATGGTGCTCTTTGACTACTGAAGTAAGCTGGGTAATGAAGCTGACAGGATCTATTCATTCTGAGACTATGAACCCTGTTGACGAAAAATGTAGCCAAAACTGGAACAGAAATTGACCAATGCGTGACTGTAGTACAACCTTTAATCTGCTTGCAACATTCTTCCATTTCATCAGCGTACTTTTTAAAGACAACCATTTATTTTTTTGGTTCTTCCTAATTACTTTTCCACCTTAAAGTTGAGATAGGCTTTACAAGACAGCCAACATGTCAGAGATTCAGACTCCTCTTTTCCCCTGCCTCTGTCGTTTGCTGCTGCATTTGGTGAAGCCAAGGGAATAACACATTAAACTTGGCAGAGGCAGGTCTTAGTGGATCCGCGCGGATAGAGTCCGCTTCCAATGCTTCTTGGAAGCCGACCGTGAGTACGGTAGTGAGCTACTCCACCGTTATTTGTGGCTGCTCCGAGAGTTTCATAAGCCAAAGGCATTTGTGCTTGTCTCAATATTTCAAAAGACAATCAGAAAGGGGGTAAAAAGACCCTGAGCTCACATTACCTTTCTGACCCCTGAAGAGGCTTCAAATTCAGATGATATGGGGCATTATTTTATGCATGGACCCTGTTGTCTTGCTGTAAAGAACAGCATTTGTGTGGTTTAGCTATGTCGGGTACATATTTCCAGAACAAATGAGGGGCTGCCTAACTGTTCCCAGACTTTCAAGCAGAAAGAGTTGTTGTTTTCATGGCGGTAGATACAGTATAATAATAAGTTTACTTCAACTATTAGTGGAAGTATATCTATGTTTTCCCTCAGTGGTTGCTTGTTTTCTGTGCAGGCCTGATTCAAACAGCAAGGGTTTCAAGCATTTTCAAGAGCTGTTGGTGGGAATACAGTGATGTTTTTCCTTGGCAGTCGCTAGTTTTCTCTGTGGGTCTTTATTTAAACAGCAAAGTGGTTTTCAAACACAGAGGGCTGGGTAGGAGAGGTGGGAAAGACCTCTGGTGCTCCACAGTGGAAGTCTCATCCGTCTCCTGACTCACGGCCCTGTTAGTTAGCCTACCGCGGCTTCCGACTATCAGTGGGACGGCCCGCTCACTCCTCTCCCCTCATTCAGGGAGCACGCTCAGTGGACTCCGCGAGAGCTCTAATAGGAAACATCTGCAGGAACTCGACCAGTCGCTGTCTGGTAACAAACATCCCAACATCTGTTTTTATCAGTGCGAGTGGCAGATGGCTCCCGTCTCTTTTTGCTCTCTTTTCCTCTCCATGCACTCGCTCCACCACTTTTCTTCTGTTTTTCTCTCTTTCTTTCAAATGTCTCTCTCATTCTCATTCACTCATGACCCTTAATTTGGAGGTTGCAGGGAAATAGTTCTGAAATGAAAGACAAGTCATCCAGTGTGCCTTTTCAACTGTTCTTTGCCCGATCAGTGTCCTTTAACATTAAATATCAGGAACACATTAGTTATTGTGGCGTTACAGCATAACAAATTATCAACGTAAAGTGGGAAAAATATAGTTACAATTCAGGCAATACAGCTTATTGCTTAACAGTCCATGTTTTCCCTTATTGCTCTACTTCCACTCTCTTGTAGGCATATGTCTATGACATCCGAAGCAGCAGCTACCTGAACAAACTTCAGAGACACACTGACACTGTCCTAAATGTTGCCTTCAATCCAGCCACACCTGAGGTAAGACACTTTCAGTACTCTTCCCTCCCGTCCCACAGTGCATTTCCCAACCCAGGCAGCCCTTAACTAAACCTCTGAGTCCTCTTTTGGTTGCTTTCTTATTGATTATGCTGTCAGGAGTGAAACATCTATCTGGTGACAGAGCCCTTTTTCCAAATGCATTTCCCAGCTCTGACACAAATACAAAGCCAGGCTGCTCAGGTTTCCTTCTTTATCTCCCGAGAGCGGACTCCTAGCTTCACCGATTTTCGGAGGCAGACTGAGTATAAAAACACACCACGCTGTGTAGCTTCCAGAGGGAAGCCCAGGATAGCTCAGTGACCAGAGCTTTCCAACCCCCCTCCAGGATCAGGGGTATCCTGCCTCCATCACGGGGTGTGTGGCTGCGTAACTTGGTAAACCACACGGTCCATTAACTCACCCCAGTGTCCGGAGGTGGCCCGGGCTCATATTTGGATGCCTGAGTAGATCCACAGAGGTCCCTCCAAGGGTTTTGGATACCCCATAAAGAGCCGCATGGAGGGGAGACGTCCAGGCCGCAGCACGAGCGGGCCCCTGCTTCCCAGCCCTTCTTCCTTGCTCACGACGAAAGCACGTGTCCGAGACTCTGTCAGAGCCCCTGGTTTATCTCTGGGGCTAGATATTACTGAACCCAAAAATCTGCTTTGTTCCTGTCTGTGTTTATTCTTTCATTATATGGTCAGTGGTGCCACGTTTTAGAAGCCCCTCGCCTCATATTGTGCTTCTATTGTTATTCTTGTAACGGAGGAAGAAAGAAGAAAAATAACATTGGAAAAACGTTATATTTTTAAAATTGAACTCAGTTATTCTTTCACTACCTACATGAGAGTAAACGCTCAAAGCTCAAAGGAATATCTGGAAGATTGAAGGGTATTTACACAACTGATGCCACAAAGGGATCAAATCTCCTCCCATGCACACTGTGTCCATATGACATGCAGGATGAGTACCTTTGGCTTTAAATGAGGCGTTTTCATCTGCAATTGTCATTAAATAAACTTTTTCAGTGGTCGACCATGGACAATATGGACAAAATGTCCCACATTATCGTGAAGGGACAGGGGAATTCAGGCGAAATTTTTAAGTGGAGTCAGGCTTGAATTTATAGCATCATAAAATGTATATTCTTCGGCGGTGCTATAGGACGTTTTTGCGAGGGAAAGCATGATTCATGCTCTGCAGCTGTGTGTGATTTATGTAACACTTCGGAATTATTGAGAGCGTTCTAGAATGTATAATTCTTTGCATAAACATGATTGGTGAGGCTGCACGAGAGGGGGTCCGTGGACTTCTCATTCAACGCCATTCCCCGAGGAAAAAGGTGTTCCGCTCCTGCAATGCCTCAAATCATGTCCATGAACTGTCCATGGGCCAACTGACTGGAGAACTGTAATAAAGTTCTCACCACTAGGAGACTTAACGGAGTCAAAATGATTAGTAGGAAATCCAGTGAAAACACCAATGTTATGATATAACATATGTCTAGTTAGCTCTGACGTTAGTTGCGTATGTTTAACAAAAGGACTCGATGAAATGCTGATCTGATGTATAGGATATCGGTTTATTATCCGCGTCAGACTTCGAGCACACGCAACACACTACGATGGAGAGAGAGAGAGAGCAGTTTAGGAGTTATTTGTCCATAGTGTAAATTTCTTCCTTGTTGGCCTAATCTTCATAGGCCACAATGCTCCTTGCTCCGTCTCTCCTCGCACGTAGCGGCTGATGTCTCTTCAAGAACTCCTTCAGCATAACATATCATGACATACTAGTTTCATCGTATTTATACAGAAAATGGGTGTGTCGGTGGTTGGGTCATGGCGTCAGGATATGAATGGGCCATTAATCAAGACGTTTCTCTGTCTGACCATCTTGATGACTGTCTTTAAGACAAAGCTAGGTCTGATTGAGTTATGGTAATCATTTCAAAACACTGAAATCTAACAGTTGGAATGCTGCTAATTTTTCATAGCTGCCTGACATGTAGCGTATGCAGCACCCACAGAGCCCGATGCATATTTTAATACATGTCTTAGGAAAAAAGTTTTGTGAGAATTAGGCCTCAATGAGGGTGTGAATTTATAGCATGTTTATTGCCTTAAAAGTCTAGTAACTCATGAAGTTGAAGCTGAACTAGTAGATCCAACAGAAAACCGCAAAGGTAAATGGTGCATTCATTAAGGGTGCATTTCTCCCATGTCAAAAGCTTTCAGCTACGCACAACGATTTTGACCTTTAACCCAGCATCCACTTGTGGACAATCGACTTTCAACAATCAACTATGGTAACCATTCTCATTCTTTGCCGTTCCTCATCCAAATCATTAGTGCTCTGTCTGTTCCCATAAGTGCTCTGTCTGTTCCTGCATCTGGGTTGTTTCAGAGGGTGGCTGTTGTGATGGACATATCCCAGTCATAGTGTCAAGCTGTTTGATGACTGGATCAATATTGAGCGTTTAACAATAGGCTGCAAAGCATGCTCTAAAGCTGGGACATTGGAACATGCATTTTTATTTACCTTTTCCTCAACAGTGCTTTTTAAGTCCTGAATCTCCAAAATAGGCCCAGCCCACGTCAAGGGCGTCAGTTTGTTTTTAGAAGTGGTGGGGACAATAACCATAAGCTTGAGTGTGGTTTGAAAAGTGCTGGGTACCCTTATGTAAGCTATTCATCCATTCAACGTTGCATTACAATATGCTATATAGTGTATTGTCAGGTGTTGAAAATCCCATTCGAACAATAAAAGCTGAAAACCACAGATTGTGTTTTGGCTTGTTTTGCAAAACGGCGTTGAAAACACCAGGCCAGGGTATTGGCTCGGGATATGTAATAATAATACACATAGGACAAATAACAGTATTGGTAACTTAACACTTCTCTTGACATCATCAACAAAGTTTACCAGACGAAAAATGTCAGATTCTAAAGGGTGTACGAAATAAAACGAGGTACTGAGCATCAGCCAGCGGCGTAACAATTACTTGACTTCCCCCTTACCGTCGTATAATCATCAGAAACAATTACAATGTATTTCAGCGAGACGCAGGCTAATGTACTTATGATGTACAATACACATTAAGGGTTGCTACAATATGATGTCATGAAAACACCAATGAACACAGTATTTCATCGATCAAACTGATTTTGGAGAAACAGTGTAAAAATGAGCAGTAGACAACACTTGGGGAAACATTAATACAACTTCTTCAGGGGGTTATCAAAAATTATTGTGAATTACGAACATTTACATGGATTTATGGGAACAGCCGCTCGACAGCGCCTGCTGCAACAAAACAAACTTCCTCCAACAATATCTTATTCTTTTAACGACATTGAAGCGAAAAAATACATTTGAAGTAGCATTAGGCGTATTATAAAACCTAACATGCATGACGTTTAGAATGGCATTCTACGGTAAGAAACAATAGCAGAGCCATGCCCACCTCGCCAAAGGCTGATGTAACCAAGTGGTTATCCACAATCTGAGCTTTTGCTATTTGTTGCACTCATGACTGCTGAGAGATCGCTGCTTGAAAAGCAGGATGTGAACTATAGGAGTTGACAGTATATCAGACAGTAAACGCTATGTGACTAGCCTACCCTGGTGGGCCTTATTTCCGTTGGGCTGGGGGTCAGAGACGTAGTGTTCTCCTGAACTCTCTTCGCCACAAATCCAAATGAAGATAATTTTGGCAGTTTTGCCACCCTTTCATCCTGCTCGTTGCGTTCATGCCGCTTCCTACAGACACTTTTGAGTTTGAAGGGCATGGGGGAGCCTACTTATCGCTTTCTCAACATGCAATGCAACACAACACAGGGTGGGAAACAATCGCAACAATTGTGGGTGGGCTATAGAATCTTTGAAAACAAAATAACCCAGACACCCTTGCGATTGTTCGATGGCAGTATTACTTAATAAAAACGAGACCTGTTTCATCCAGCAAAAGCCAAATGAGGCTAAATTAATTATTTGCTGTTGTCAAGACTGACTATTGTTAAAATGGTTATTGGGCAAGTGATGGCTCATAATTATGAATAACTGTCACCGTAATTGAGAAATGTTTGCGAATTGATTGGGTTGGATCATATGCAAGACCTACATTAGACGATTTCGGTTGAGTATGTGGGGATTTTTTTGGCCGCAATTAGTTTGCACATTTTTAAAAGTGGTGGGGACAAAATTCAAATTAAGAATAGTGGTGGGGACAAAATTCAAATTAAGAATAGTGGTGGGGACATGTCCCCCCCGTCCCCCCCGTAACTGACGCCTATGGCCCACGTGCTGTTTGGCTCAGGGATTAAAATTAACGTCGTCCCGTCGCCCCGGGCCGTATTCAATTGTCATTGGGACGATAAACAATTTAATTTGGGACGACGTCGGGACGACAAGAATTTCAGCCCGCTTTTTATTGCACTTGCAACTCATTTAAACGGAAAAGAAACGCAATTTCAATGTCCTTGAATGAAGACATTAGACACTGACAATAAATCTGACTTGACTTGAAATGGACCCGCGCCTCACGTTTGTGTTCTATTAGTGACAACAGTGGCGGTCCGTGCATTTCACGACTAGGCCTTCAGTGATGTCCTACACGATGTTAAACTGAGTGAATCCACCTCTTAATATGCATTATGCATCAACATTATGACGCCATGGCTCTCGAACCATATATTTATACAGAAAGGCAGTATAAAAGTGAGCATTGCATCACATTAACATAGTCGAGTACAACAGACTTAATAAATATTTCCGGAGCATTTAAAATCAATACACTCGTATTAACAATGCATTAAGAGTAGTAAACTCTCAGTTATATGATCGCTTGGATATTACTGTCACAACTTAAAAATAAAAGGCGATTTTCAGGGATTAGTCTACAAAGTTTTATTCAGTCCACCGAAAGTAGCCTATGTGAGCTTTAACAAGTTTGTCCACTAAACATCGCATTGTCCCACCTGCAAAGCAGTTTCATTAAACTTCCTCTCCTCACGATATCCAGTTTTTCTTGAAAGTTCCGTCTTGAAAATGGCGTTGTAATTGTATCAAAAACTGGAATTACCAAGTTGGTGTAAACTAGTTTATTTGAGTTGGTTAGTGTAATTATATTTAGTCTTACCAATTGAAACAACTAGCATAATAAGCATTGCAACCGATGTACGTCGTTTTCACATTAGCCAACTAAACTGAGCACTGAAGCACTGCACCGGTCTGCCTCAGTATCCAATCAAAGGACGTTTACGTGTCACGTTCAATTCTGAAGGCCTCAGGGAAGATTTCTATTCTCGGGGAAGATTCTTGGAGCCTGGCAACACATGATAGCTGAAATATGATTGGATGAAAGCTCTAACATAAATAAACAACGCTGAAAGCTATGAAATCAAGAGAATGGACTATGGGGAATAATTTAATACATATTTATGAAAGAAAATATTAAAATTAAATTAAATTAAAAAGGAAGTTCCTTCCTGAGTGGAAAAAGACATATTCTTGTATTAAATTGGATGCAGGAATAGGAATGTCATCTCAGTTTTAAGAAATGACCCAAACCAATTGAGAGAGTTTTAATAAACAGTTTTGGATTTTAAATCTATTGCCATCTGCAGTTTTTATTCTTGTATAATCTTAATGGAATTCATTGTTTGAATTAATTTGCACCGAATTTAGTTTTTTTTTTTTTCCATAAAATTCGGGACGGTTCCGGGACGTTTTGGGACGGTTGAAAATGATTTTCGGGACGGTTCCGGGACGGTGGTGAAAAAAGTTAATTTGAATCCCTGGTTTGGCTTATTTACTTGATTGCTGGAGTTATGTGATAATGTAATAAATGCTTTCATTTACAAGGATGCTATGTGATATCAGGAATACATAAATGTTTGATAACACGTATGTCCTAGCTCCGTCTAAACAAGGGTGTGCCCAAGTTTTCTTCTATTTTAAATCAATCTTCCATGAGTCTGCCTTAATTCTGAAGTTAAGCGCTGAGTGCGTATGGGAGAATACACGTAACAGATATCAGTGCCATAGACCACCAGCCTCTCATCGCAGAGCACCAAAACCAGCCCTAACGCTGTGAACCCACCCTCTTTTGACAGTTGCTTTGAAAGTATCTCTTACCTGAGGTTTTTTCCCCACATAGGTTTAAATATGTGATAGAATATGACGAAGCATCGGTTGTCAGTGTCTGGGTGTGGCTGATGCACCTCTGCCAAGATCTGTAGTGCATAGGAGATGAGCTGGAACAGAATACTTGCATGTAGTTCAGTAGGAAATAGAGATGAATGAAAATCCATGGTGCATGGACATTTTTTACAATGTAGCTATGTCATTTATTGAAATGCTTTGCTACAGGTAGCGTGAGTGAGTGAGCTTTTGCAATACAGCGGCAGTGTGGATAGCCTTATGTATACGATAGTATACGTATGTAAGTGCTTCAGATATCATTCCAATTAAGGTAAAGTCGTAAGTTACGTATGTAACTATGGATCTGTGAGACCGAGGGATGACCGTCACTACGGTCTAAAATGAAATGATCACCGTTGTTCTGCCTGTCATCGAGACATATGTCAAAAAAGTCATGTCCATGACCTCCGGAAGCAGAACGACAGTCATCGCTGATGGAGAGAGCACACAACTCCCAGACTCGACTGGCCGAACAGAGAGCCAGGAGAAAAGCAGTCTTAAGGGACAAACACTGCACGAAAAGCAAGATTATCGGGCCCGTATACGCTGTGATACAGCCGCGAATGATCACCATTCCTGGCTGATCGCGGACATTCCCCCGAAATATCCGTCTGCCGCATACTGACGGAATTTCCCGCGAAGGAACCTACGAGGGCTTAGCATTCTCACCTCCCGCTGACAGAGGTGCAAAATGCTCTTATTAGCTTATTGACTGTCAGCAGTCTAGCCACACACACCCTGCTGCAGCCATTGGTTGAAAACGACAAGGAATTGAATTAAAACGTCTTGTGATGAGACGGAATGAGATTCTGTCTATAGGTCAGCTTTCAACTGACAAAACGTATCCCCTCCCATTTACAGCTATTGCCCCATAAAAACGAAATTAAAATGTACACGATAATAATTTAATTAATATTCTGTCTTTAGGGTTTTGCTCCGGGATTATCACATTTCTTGATTCACCCTCCGTTTTCAGAGTTCTGTCTTTAGGGTTTTGATTTCGGGGATATCACGATTCTTGCTTTGCCTTTCATTTTCAGAGTTCGAGGGTAATGTACTTGCAATGTACTTTGGAGGCTGTTCCACTCATATTCCGGAGCTTCCTCTCTGTAATGTTCTTGAGATTCACTTTTGGCATGCAATTATACAGAGTCGGGCTTACTCTGATATTGAGATAGTCATTTCGCAACTTGTGACATGTTTGCCACTCGTGAATATCTATCCTGTGCCTTTTCAGGTAGATTTTGAAATCTTGCGCGAGCTTCGCGAGCTTCGAACATGCCCTCTTCAGGTATACCCAATGCTGACTGAAAAATAAGTGGGTATACTCCGTATACCTGCGTATACACTGGACTACACCACTGGACATTCAAGGAGCAAAGATGAGACGTCGTTGTGTGGTGAGAACTGATACAAAAAATCGCCTGCCTTCTGTTTTCCACGGTAGATCGCACGTTATGCTAGAAATGGCTTAGCATGGTTGGGATGGGGAAAGATAACACCTTTCCATCCAGACGCAAATTTAGCTAATCGGAATCTGTAAGTGGTTTCCAGATATATATATATATAGTTGATCTCTCTTATTTGACGAAGCAGTGAGTTAGCTGTCTTTCAATGTCTCTTGTCGAATTATCTCACATGTTTATGGTGGTATGTGTTTAAAAGTTTTAACTTAGGCTATGTGTAATGTTCCTAACTTATATATTATTATTTCACCTTAATGTTCTTGAGATTCATTTCTGGCATGTAATTATACAGAGTCAGGCTTACTCTGATAACAGTCATTAAGAGTCGTTAAGCAACTTGGGCCATGGTTGCCACTAGTGGGGCTCGAACCTGTGACTTTCAGGTTTTTTAAATCAGTAAAGCAGTGACGGGGTGCCTCCCCTGGCGGGGGGGGGGTTGTTATTAATCCAGGTCAATTCAATTAACATAACAAAACCTAGGCCTGGTCAAGGAGAAGGGGTGGGGGGGCTTTCACACCAATGTGGGCTTCTACGGCAATACACAGGGTCGAAGACTGTCGTAAATCCCACATTTCATGCAGTGAAAGATCGTAGATCTGCGTCTGCAATAGGCTCATAAGGACCTTCAGTGAGCGACGTGAGAACTGTAGGCAGATCCCAGCTTGGGGCCTGCAAGGTGCGCCCTGGGCGTAACCGGCGGGCTCCCTTCAAGAACTGGCCGATCAAAGGATGCCTACCCAGGGATCTGTTGTCTGCCCCCTGGTGAAAGGCTGAAATGGCCGAAGCATAGAGCTTTATTGTACTTACTGCCTTGCCTTGATCCAAATGGGACTGCAAGAAGCGTAAAACTTGTGGCACAGGGCAAACTGCTGGCTCAAGACCCATGCCAGCACACCAGTCTGACAAAACCCATAGACGCAGGGCACCGGCAGTGTGATGTCTCTGCTGACGCGAAGAGATCCACCTGGGCAACACCGTACCGCATCCAGATCTGGCTGATGACGGCTGTGGTCAGTCTCCATTCTCCTGGGAGTGGCCCTGTCCTGGAGAGAATGTCGGCTGCTCTGTTCTCCACACTCGGGATGTGCACTGCCCTCAGCGAAGAGAGTCGAGGCCATGCCCATGTCAGCAACTCCTCCGCCACCTGGAGGCACTGCTGAGACCTCGTGACGCC
Organism: Sprattus sprattus; assembly: GCF_963457725.1. Lineage (NCBI taxonomy): Eukaryota > Metazoa > Chordata > Actinopteri > Clupeiformes > Clupeidae > Sprattus > Sprattus sprattus. The sequence continues at coordinate 24,461,712 of NC_137910.1, read as the reverse complement.
TTGGTGATTGACATAGTACACTGCTGTGGTGCTGTCTGTTCTCACCAGAACATGTCGGTCTTGCAACACCGGCAGGAACCTCCGGAGAGCGAGATAGATGGCTCTCATCTCGAGGACGTTTATGTGGTCCGGCTGCCAAATGCCCCTCACCGACCGCCCTTCCCAGACAGCTCCCCAGCCTGTCAGGGATGCATCGGTCGAGACAACTTGTCTCCCGTGGGGAAGGCCCCCAATGGGACACCTTGCAGGAGGAACTCTCTGTCCCTCCAAGGACGTAGATGCTGGATGCAGGCCCGAGACACACGCAGCCTCGCCTGCCTGTCGTCTCTGGGATGGAGACGGAAAGCATTGAACCAGCACTGCAGGGGACGTGCCCTCAGCAGGCCAAGGGGAATTACTGCTGCTGCTGCAGCCAGCAAACCCAAGAGCTTCTGGACTCTGTGAGCCGTGATGAGGCTGCCTAAGCGGAAATGCCTTAGCATGCCGATCAGGCTGTCCACTTTCCGTGGAGTGAGAGACGTTGTCATGCTGACTGAGTCGAGCAGAATGCCGAGGAATTCTGCCTGTTGGCGGGGTTGCAGGTTGCTCTTTTTGTAGTTGACTGTGAAGCCCAGAGATTGAATGTGGGCCAGAACTGCGTCTGTGTTGGACACTACCTGCTCCCGAGAGGGGGCGCAAATGAGCCCAGGTAGGGCAGGATCTTCAGTCCTTGAGCCTGGAGGGGGGACAGCGCGGCTGACACCACGCGAGTAAAATCCCTTGGGGCCAGAGAAAGGCCGAAAGGAAGGACCTGGAACTGGAACACCCTGCCTTGGAAGGCAAAGCCAGGAAGGGCCGGTGTTCTCGGCAGATTGGGACGTCGAAATAAGCGTCCTTCAGGTCCAGAGATGTGAACCACTCCCCCTGTTGGATGGACCGCATCACCACTCCCGTGTGGACCATCTTGAACGGCAGCACCTTGAGAAACCGGTTCAAGGGCCTGAGGTCGAAAACAGGCCGATGGCCGCCGTCTTTTTTGGGAACTAAAAAATACTTGGAATAAAATCCAGTGCGCTCTGCGCTGGGCGGTACTTCTGAGACGGCCCCTTTCAGAAGTAGCTCCTGGACCTCCTTGCTGAGCACGGAGCTTAAAACCGGGTCTTTTACGGATGTTACCCTGACCCCTGAAAATATAGGGGGTCGCCGTCGAAATTGTATTCGGTAGCCCCGAGCCACCGTAGCGACAACCCAAGGGTCTGGCACAATGCCCTCCCAGGAAGTTTGTGCCAACTGGGATGGACAATCGACGGGCGACCCCTGCCTCCTATGCAGGACCGCCACCGCGGCCTGCACCGCGGCCTGCACCCCTGCCTGCGCCCTGCTGCAGTCCTCGATGACTGGAATTTGGGGCCCTTCCTCGGCGGGCCACACGAAATCGCCAGTCCTGTGGGGCCACTGGGATGTTAGCTGCTGGGGGAGGCTGGGTGGCCTGCCGCAGCCTATACCTGGTCATAGGCGGCCGTCCGGTAGTTGGAACAGGCCTACGGCACACACGCTGGACAGCTTCCCTCGATGCTGCCGTGCGCTCAGCGCGGTCAAGTACCTCTTGGGATCCTGGGTTGAAGACTTGCCCTGGTGTCACAGGGAGGCTGCGCAGCTCCTGTTTCATGGCTTCCGGCAGGGAGGTTTGTGCCAGCCAAACCTGTCTGCAGCACTGTACCGCAGAGGCCATAGCGTCACTCACGTCACGCATCAGCTTTGAGTGTGACGAAAGCGCTGCGTACACCAGGGTGATGGCCAACGCATTACCCATACGGGCCACTCGTGCTGATGCGTTAAAAGCCCATGTGGCCAGAGGGCACAGCGGATTGGGGGATACGCAGGAGAGGCCCAGGGACGTCCATGCGGCAACCCATGGCTCCACTGGCGGCATGTCCCCCAGCCCTGTCTCAACTGGGTAGCCGGCTGTCGCCAGCTGGCGGCAGCCCACATTAAACTGGGTGACGACTTACCCCATGCTGACCTCAGTGTCGCAGCGTACTCGTCTGACACAGGTATACCAGGTGGTGGGTCAGGGCGGGAAACGCCCTCCCAAACACCTCCAACAGGAGCTGGGGTAGGTTAGGGCACCTGAAGGCCCAGGACCTTGGCAGCACTCAGCAACAGGGAGCCAACCGGGGCCTCCCCCTTCTCTGCCGAGCCGGAATGCAGATCTCCCCCGAGGCTGCCCCGCTCTGTGGTGTCGTCCACTGTCGTGTGGGGGGCGTAGAGGGATAACACATCCACATCGGCCCGTTCCTCCTCCTCACCGTAGCTCTCAGGCCTGGATGAGAGGGGACCTTCCTGGCCAGGGGGCATGGAGGTAGATGATGGAGCTTGGCCTTCCAGCCTGTCCATCCTCCGTGACAGAGCCTGGAGAGCTGAGAGGATCTGGGGCGACTCCTCGCTACTGCTCTCCGCCACCATAGCTGAGGCATTTCCGCTTCGTGGGGGGAGTCCCGCCGTAGGTCACGCGAACGCTTGTGCCCATCTCTGGAACCCATGGAGGCCCTGCAGATCCTGCAGTAGTGGGAAGCCATCAGAAGCCTAGGCTGATGTCCAGAGTCGTCCTCGAGCAATCTACCCAGGTGTTATGGTGGCCCGCACTAGCGCACGAATGCGCTTAGCAGGCGCACACTAGCCCCACCAGCTGCCAACAGGGGTATAGGGTATGCCATAGGACCACAGTGGTGGCCCACACCGGCGCACAAATGCGCTTAGTAGGCGCACACGTGCCCCACCAGCTGCAAACAGGGGTATAGGGCGTGGCAGATAAGGCTATTGCAGAGGAGAACTGTTGTAGCCTAATAAAAACACAGGAAAAACACAGCACAGTAAAATGATGGCCCGCACCAGTGCACGAATGCAGCTAGCAGGCGCTGACTAGCCCCACCTGCTGGGAACAGGGGTGTAGGGCGTGGCAGAGGGACACTGCGGAGGCCTGCACAAGCACTTAAGCACCTAGCAGGCTGACCCAGTGAACAAGCAGAAGGCACAGTACAGTAACACAGTGCACATTCACCCAACCAGCTGTAGCAGGGGTACAGGTTATGCCACAGGAGTACAATTGTGTCCTGCACAGTGCGTGGACGCACCTAGCAGGCACACACAAGCAGTACAAACAAAACAATAAACTACTTACCGTGCAATGTAGGACAAACAGCCACAAATTCACAAATTCAAGAGAAGCGCTAGGCAGTCTGAGCAGTGTCAGACAGGCTACAAGATTTCCGGCTGCAAACAGCAGTAAAACACATAACAAAAGTAATACGGCGGCCCACACCAGTGCGCGAACGCACTTAGTAGGCTCGCACAAAGCCCACGGCTGCGAACAGCGGTATAGGCACAATGTAAACAAACTCAAATAACCCGGAAATCTAGCGCATATAATTCAACAAAAAAGTACCTGAAAAAAACGAGCTGAGCACAGCTCAAAAACACAAACCACATCAACTCTCAGGGGCACAAGGCACCTGTACCATTTAGGTAACAAATTGTTAGAATGGAATGTAATTTAATCAGGACTTACCTGAGATATTTAGTCTCATTCGGTATACTCACGGTCTCGTACGAGGCGATCAAGGTGAGAGGATGAACCGGGAGCAGTCGCTGCTATTTATTAACGCGTGTCGTTCTGCTTCCGGAGGTCATGGACATGACTTTTTTGACATATGTCTCGATGACAGGCAGAACAACGGTGATCATTCCATTTTAGACCGTAGTGACGGTTAGAGTGAGGTCGAAACAGATCCCTACTTTCCAAAGTAGTATCTGACCTTCTGAAGTAGGTATCTGGCAACAAAGGCAACTTTGCAATATTAACTATGCATGTGACAGCCATTGTTTGTTGTTTTTGTTGTATTTACTTACAAGAGTCAAAGTCAGCTTTCGGTTTGGCTTAGGTTGCATGTTATCAAAAGGACAGTATTCATAAGCTGTCATGATAATTAGTCCTTAACATTTGTTCCACTTTCACTTATCCTTGGTTTGGAGGGCCAGGAGCACCTAGGGAATCCTTAACCTTTGACCCTGAGGTCTTTTGACAAGGTCTCGCTCCACTGACCTGCCTTTCAAATCAGAGGGAGAGCAGGTTAACTCCTTCAGGACACAAAGACGACTTTTTCTTTCCACCGTAACTCTGTGTGCCAGCCTGACGTTACTATGTTAATATTCATCTCACCTTCCATCAAGTCTTGACTCTTCTTGACGTTGTTATTTCAAGTGATGGAGTGTCTGAAAGAGTTCATATGACGTCAGCCTTCCCTTTGGACCCTGGAGGTGACTGCACAGCTGATACAAGTCTCTCTCTTCAGCACTCGGACAGACAGGAAACTCCTGGACCCTGCCACAGGCTGGGATGTGGACCCCTGTATATCGCATTGCCTACTTCATAATCCTTTTTTATCATAAAAAAATTTATGTTTATGTAGACCAGTGTATGAAAATGGGAAGACTTCAGCTTCATACAAATCTAAGTCTAGTACGGAAAAAAAGAACCTGAAAGGACTTGAAAATAGAGAGAAAAAAAAAAACTGCAAGCACCTGAAAATACGCAAAGAGCATTTTATTGCAAGATAATCTCTTTATTTTTTTTTATTTTGTCTTTATTTAAATGTGCTTTAAAGATCAGCGTCTGATTGGACAGAAACACTTTTTTTGTCTTAGGCTATCTCATATCTCTGCTTTTTAATTTTAAGGGTCATCCCTTTGAATCACTTTGACATGGAAATGTATTCATGTTTTACGAATTGTCTGCAGGCCAAGGTTGTTATAGTTCATAGAATTAATTTGTACATACTTGGAAATGTTAAACTGACTACTGAATGGAGTTCTATAACCTCCCTGCATGGAATTAACTGTAGAACCAATACTGTCGAAAGATGAGCAGTTTAGCAGGATGTTGACATCACAATAATATTCTGTGAAAGAGTTCAAAGACTGATGGGGATGAGTTATTGTAATGTCCTGTGGTTTTTAATGCTGGGTAATTGGAAATGGTCTGGTCTGAAAAAGACATTAGCCTAAAACCTGTTTGTGATATCTAGCAGGACACACAGGCCGAGAGAAAAAAAACAATATTTGTACCTGGATCAGTTTGGCATTTTGAACTTGTTGCTCTGGAGGATTTATATTCCATGATTTACAAGTTTGAAGTTATTTAATTCCTAGGAAGGTTTTTTGCAATAAACTGTAGAATCCATTACAACAAAAAAGATGAATAGGAAAACCATGAGGAAAGTGGACAATATGACGCCCATCACAATTCAATTCAATTCAATTTTATTTATATAGCGCCATAACAATACAATTGTCTCAAGGTGCTTTACAGAGCCCAGAGCCTGAATCACAGTCCTGTGTTCATTTCTCATCTACATTGAACGCATCTGCTCTTGACCCAGTTTAGTTCACTGACATTTTACGACAACAATTCATCATGTCAAATAGTAGACACAAATCTGAGTGTCGGAGTATTACAGTCACTTAAAAAGCTAAAAAGACATTAAAGCAGCCAAGGTTAGAGGCAGTTTTATGGGGATATTAAGTAAGGGATAATGTATGGAACGCAGGTCATTGTCGGGAAAATAAGCCCCGACAGGGCGAACAGCACCCCGACGCGAAAGCGGAGGGGTGTTGCTTCACCCTGAAGGGGCTTATTTTCCCGACAATGACCGGCGTTCTATACATTATCCCGCTTATTATACGGTTACAACTAAAACAAACAAATTACTTAACACCGTGTGTCTTTTTACAATGCATTTGTTACTATACGTAGTGTTTAAAAGGAGAGAAATAGTTCGCCAAAGACGTTGAACTTCAAAGACAGTTGAACATTCTTTAGAACACAGCTGCTCAACCGTCCGCTGAAACTCCATTGATAAGTTACCGTACTACTTGCGGAGTGCTACGAAAGACGTGAATTAGAGGCAAAAAGGCCACTTTCCTTGACAGCGGTCATTAAGTCCATAGCAACGGTCAGTTATCGGAAAATAGTTGACCGCAGAACGTTGGGAAGCCCCATTCAAGTGAATGGAGCATTCTACAGCATTAAGAAGAGCCGTGTAATAAAGAGAGATATTTGCTTATGCAGAAAATGTGTATGTCTTAAAAAACATCACTATGAATTAATTAAACTATAGCTTCTTGAATCTGACACTAATTAGGCAATCTGTGATGTGCAAAGCACTATGCTCTTTTGAGTCTCTCAGCCCATGTTTGATTGCTGTTTACAGCCAGCTGCTGTATTGGTTGATACATGTTGTTAGGTCCACTGGGACCATAATTGATGGACAGTTAACTGCCTGTGTTAACATGGAATAAACATGGGTGTGTCTATTTGTCAGCACAGTTTTGAAGAGGCCCTGATTAAAGAGAGAATTCCAACTGATGTGAATTTTTATGGGATCACTCCTATCGTGATCCAAGTTGTCAGAGCCAGGCCGATCTAGCATCCAGTTGCGTTTTTACATTCTCTTTCACTTGACTGTTTTGTGGCTCTCTCAGAACAAGTTATTTAAAAGGCTTTGTTACGAAATGCTGGTGCAAAACTAGTAGGGATTTATAGTGACCTTGTCCTCACTGGGGGATGATAGAAAGTACAGGTGTTCCATGTATGTTACCATGAGTGCAGAGGACCTGGACAAGCCATCGCTGCCTGACAGTATGTTTTGTTGGTGGAATAACTCTCGTGAAGAAGGTAAAAAAGTAATTCCAGATGCTGATCAGGACAGACACATTCCTCGGGGTGGGGGAAGCGCTCATCGAGATGAGGCTCATCCTCAACATCAAAGGGGAAGGTTCCTGTTTCATGGCTGTGTGTCATGCCTGACAATAGGAACAGGGGATGCACCTGTGGGGGATTAGATGTGCAGAGACAATCGGCTATTCTTCCTGCTTTGCAGCCCTCCGGACCCGTCCTCTCAGGTGGCCTCAGTTCCCTTTGTGCAGAGGGAGAGTGTTACAGAGGCACTGAGAGAGGCATTTTACTTCACACAGCCTGTCAGTGGAAGCTTTAAATGGCTTCATTCTTTAGGTCATCACCATGGACAAAGAGCAAAGGAAATAGTGTGCGTGCGTGCGTGCGTGCGTGCATGCATACTTAGAAAGTAGTGAGTTGATTGTTTATTTGTTTTGGTCAGGTTAAAAAGCACTCTCTGAAACATGCAGTTTTGCACTTTTACATCCTTATGGGAAAACAACATCCATTGTGTAATATGAAGTAGATACATTCATACAGTCAGAACTGGTCCAACTGATATTTTATCTGAACGTCTTGAATAAAGATGAGACATTGGAATATATACCTGCCCTCAATAGGCTTCCTCATTCCTCTGTTCGAAAAGTTTCAAATGGTCAACCAGCAGGGAGATTAATACTGCATTTGTCTGCACTGGCCTTACAGTATATTTAGCCTACTTTACAGTAAAGGAGGGTGATGAGGGCGCTGACCGCTGATAGGAACCACACAAAATGTCATCCCATTAACATGTGCAAGCAGGACGGATACATGCAGACACACACTAGGGATATTTATGTCCTGGTTTGTGTTTTTTTGTTATCATAGAGGTGCCTTGATTTGGTTAAACTGTCTTGTTTGGAAGTGGAAGCTGTTTATTGTCTTGATTATAGAATTAAATCTGTGGAGTCTAAGCCCACGTGTTGAGAAACAGTTTTTAAACTGTTTGAGCCTTATAGTCTTTTAAACATGATCTCAGTTTACCCCCAACGTATACCAAGCTGTTTTTCCCCACAGAAATACAAAATCATGCTGCATGTATTGGCTTATTGTTTTTATTTATCATGAAGTTCACAATTTAGGGCTACATAGTGCTTGATAAAGCTAATGAAACAACAGAAATCATGGAACATGAATTTACAAGAGAGTTCTGTCTGTGTACAAGTTTCAGGGGACTTGCAGAAATGATTGTGTATAACTACTGACAGGAGGCCTTTGATGCGCCTAACAGAGAACATGTTTGAGAAGACTGGAATTTCCCCTTTAGAAGAGAGCAATTCTTCCATTCATCTTCCAAACAAAGAACACAGTGCAGGAGAAAATATTTGCTCTTAACTTTTTACACTGTCTATCCCTGCTATCTGTCCTCATTGGTTTATTATAACACGGGTAGATGGAATTATAACACGGGTAGATGGAATCCACCATTCTGAGAGTTAGTTCCGGGGTGTGCTATATTCTACGGTATAGTAACTGTACGACCTGTTTTCATCTACCTGAGCGTTCCATATCATTACGCACTCAAAAGGAAATATCTATCCAAGATGGCGGCGTGTTGTGGCTAATGTAGTGGGGAATGTTTCATGTGAATTAAGCTATCTACACGACTTTTTGTATGTCTAAATTGACTCGGTTAGTTGTTTCTGTGCTACGCGAATGTTGCAGAGTATTGAAAGTCTTTACTGAAAGTCTCGAATATTATTTGTAGTTGACTTTTAACGCTTAGACCAAAAACCCATTTGAAACACACGTAGCTTTTGTGCTAGGTCTAACAGACGTTAAGTTCCCAATGCTATTTGTCTGTTGCATAGCAACAGCCACACAAAGGGGGACTATTTTCTCTTGGCTACTGAAATGCGATACACAACGTTTGGTGTCTACAACTTTTTTTGTGCTGAAAGGCAGCTTACTGTTTACTTTAATTGTACTTAATATTTATAAAGTCGCTGGCAACCGTGTTATAAAAGCAATAAGGTACTCGAGTCAGTACGGTATCGTCAATAATGTACTTGTTCGAGGGTTTGCCGGCCCTCCGCTGCGCGTCGGGCCTAACAACTCCCTCGAACAAGTACATTATTGACGATACCGTACTGCCTCTCGAACCTTATTGCTTAAATATACTATGCCTGCGCTGTTTGAGCCGATAGGACAGAATGCAACACCCATCACCCGACAGAACTTTTCATTGCTTCAACTCCTCTATACAACATTGCATTTTATTTCAGCCAAAGCATATTTTCCTTTCACTTAGACCATGTGGACACATGCGGCTCTATGTGGCAAGTTTGAGTTATTGCTGCAGTAGAGGTTGGATGTATTGTTCAGACAGCTGTAGCTATAGCTCTTGGCTGTATTCTTGTGTCATGGGCAATTGGAAAAGGGCCATGATGATGGAGCCATGGAGAGAAAAGGCTGTAGAACTGTGAAGTCTTCACCATAACGCCTGTCTTTCACTTCTTGTCAGTATGTGAGATGAGGCTGCCTCGGCCTAAATCACTCTTAGGTCTTGCCTCAAATGTTCAACCATGCCTTCTGGGAGGAAATCTGAACAGATTTTTCAAGAAAACTGGCCCTGGATTTAGGTCCTCAAATAATGCTTTGGATTATGCTTTGAAATTATATAAAGAAATCAAATTTTGCTCTCTGGATCAACATTAGTATTATTTTTCAGTTTGGAAAAGAATGCACTCCCTTGATCCAAGCAGTTGGACTTGAATTTTCCATTTTTCGCCAAATAGTTTGGACTGGTCCACGAAGAGTCTTGGATATGAGTGCGAGAACCTGGGACCACCATGGACCAAACCATGGACTGCAAAGTTTCCCTCTACACACATTTATCTCTCAGAAAAAAACAAAACCTGTACCTTCCCTTTTTTGAGGCCTTTGTTTCACAGTGGCTGTCTCCCAACATGCTCTCCAGGCATGATAACAGAACAGCATGTTCCCTCCTGGTAGGGATCCCCATCTGACACACGTGCTTCAGTTTTCCTCTCAGAATTTGTTCCATCTCATAATAAGCTGTGCCACTGCTGTCACTGCTGCTGCTGATGAATTGTGTGACGAGAAAAACAACACACACAGAACAAACTGTGCGTTCGTCCGCCTCTGTTCCCTAAGTGTGTCTGTCAGAACTCCGGTAAATTGACATGGTGTTGGAAGAGTCTGTTTACTGCTCACTGTCATGCTCCTTGAGACGAGGTGTAGTTTAACCATACATACTTGCTTAAAGGTCAGGACCTGTGGCTACACCATGTTATCCACATTACTCTACAGAAATCTCTCCTGATGGGAGAGCTGTTTTAAAGCTGTTTGTATTTTCTGAATTTTGTTGAGCCAAATGATTACTGCAAAACTACACATCAGATGATATCTCTCATCTGAGTTTCGAAGGCCTCCAGTACTGATGTTGGTTTGAGTGCAGCTACATTCCTATTAGCAATTATTATTTATAGTCACTGATAGTTCAAAACAACCAAGTCTGCTATAAATCAGCTGGAATCACCCACAACTCTAGACAGATTTCACCTGGTCCTAAACAATGGGTTTATCTCTCCTCTTCCCTTAGTTTCCATCTGGTTTGCAAAGCATTCATGAGTGTTTATCAAGGGGTGCTATAAACTTCAGAGTCGTTTAACCGAATTCCCTAAATGATGTTTTAAATTGACGATAAACAAATGTAGAAATAAAATAATTGGCTGGCCAAAAGGCTTTTTAAAGCTTTGGATCAAGCTGTGTATACGTAGTAAAAAAAAAAAAAAAAGCTTGCCAACATTGTGCGGAAGTCATATGCTTAAATCTGGCTTGGACATTGATGAATGTGGATTGATGTGTTTCGGAAAGCCAACAATTATATTTCGATATCAAACGTAGTGTATTTTTCTGGACTGAAAGTTGCTGTGACACAAACCCCACAACACTTCCTGTTGTTCACTGTCAATACGTCATTCCTGGTGCTGGATCAGCTGCACCATTTGTGCACAGCTCACCTATTTGTAGAGTAATCTAGAGTTTGGGGGGAATTGAAAGTCAAAAGAAATGAGAAAAAAGGTATAGAAGTGAACTGTCATAAATTAGCATGCACGCAATTGATGTTACAGTTTTAAGTGATCTCAATTTACCACATTGAAAACTCCTTAATTTGTAGATTTTCATAACAAGAAGGTGAGTATGCGCCAAACTCACTGGACATCCCCACAGGTGTTGACAACGTGCCACATTAGCCTCATTCATAGACCTACTTTTGTTCCTCTCTCATCTCTCGTGCTTGTTTGTCACCATCCCAGCGGAACTTGCTATGATGTAAACTTTAAGATAAATAACATTGAAAGCCAACAGATGTGCTTTTGCAAACGCAACAATTGTGAGTCCTGTAGGAGTTGTCTTGTTGCACGAATACGTTCCGGCGCAGCATCTGGGAACGAAATCCTGTCCATGGGGAATTGTGATACTTCGGGATCTTTGAGGGTTCATCTTACTGTCTGGGAACAGATGCGCTCTCCTTGTGCAAGGCTTCCATAAGCACTACACACTCTTTTTTCTTTTGGTGCTAATCATTTTGGTCAGGCTGTTGTTGTACTGGGATATACAGACATGCTGACAGAGGACTTATTTTTCAGAGGATATTTTTTTTTCCAACATCTAATGCTGCATCATGTTTGTCAATAGAAAGGAGAAGCCAAAGGTGAACTAAGGTGTTCTCTGTGTCTCCTGATTCCAGTTCAGTTCATGTGTTGGAAGACGGCTTCATTATAGATGACTAATAATGATTCCAGTTCAGTTCATGTGTTTCGGAAGACGGCTTCATTATAGATGACTAATAATGATTCCAGTTCAGTTCATGTGTTGGAAGACGGCTTCATTATAGATGACTAATACTGATTCCAGTTCAGTTCATGTGTTGGAAGACGGCTTCATTATAGATGATTAATAATGATTCCAGTTCAGTTCATGTGTTGGAAGACGGCTTCATTATAGATGACTAATAATGATTCCAGTTCAGTTCATGGGTTGGAAGACGGCTTCATTATAAATGACTAATAATGGCTACTCTGGGGTTTAAAGTAAAGTAAGCAGAATGTAAACATTCTCGTCATTGCGAAGATGTGACTCCTGCACTACATTCTTTGGTGGGCTGAGTGACCCTGTTAATTCTCATCCCCTAAAATACACTAATCTGTTTTGGATTTTCTTGTTTAGGGTCTATCTGCTTCTAATTAAGTTTAATTTATGTTGATCTCATGTTTGGCAGAGGTAGGCTTGTTTCTGTTTTTTTTTTTTTACCTCTTTGTTGTATGAGGCCAGCAAAGTGTAAATAAGAGGGAGATTATGCGATTAACTTGGATCGAGAGACAAAGGTTTTGCTGTTTAAAGGTTTTTAACTATTTCAACACTCCCTGCGTCCTAGATAGTCTGCATGACGTTTCCAAGGTCATTTAGAGTAACATCTCGACCAATGAGATCTAGATGGCGATGCAGTCAGCAGCAGTAAGCCAAGCATGACTGTAATTTAAAGCCTATAAGAGAGCCAGTTGGTTGTTAACCAATAAATGTGCCCAATTAAAAGGACTCAGCTATTAACTGAGTATGTGGTATCCTTCTGGCAGTGGTGAGGCTTTGCGTGTATCACATCATCACTGCTGTATGGCTCCTTTTCTTATCACTCCATGGACTGCAATACATTCTAAATGGAATCAATAATCTTATATATCTAACACTTTGAGCAGCATTTTTATACATCAGCATACAACAGTGGAAGTGTTCTCTGTGTCCCTTCATTCCTAATTCCATATATCTTCATTCCTAATTCCATTTTTTTTTTTTTTTGCAGAAAGCCAACTTGCTTAAAAATGTCCCAAGGCACAAATAAAGCAGCATTAATGGGTTTTGGTCAAAAACTACTTTTGGTCAATCTTAACTACTGAAAGTGAAAAGGCATGCAAACTCCTTACAAACATCAACAACAGCACAGTGGGCACTTATAAAAGGCTTTCTGGCATGCTAACTCATGGCTTTTGGCGACAGAGTCGGCGATGTCATGCTGTAAAAGCTTTTCTTTACGTTTTCATGGGGTGGTCAGACCCGAACCACAGAGTGCATAGCCAAGGCAGTAAGTTGGAATGACAGGTGTGTTTATCAGTCCTTTACATGACCATATACCATGGACATTCATTTGAAGATGGTATCAGTACTATGTTTCAAAAAGTGGAAAATTGTTGCACACTGTCTCTTTAAGATCTTCTTAAGATGAGTTACCATTTAGCCTAGTGGTGAGAACTCCAACTAGAATAACCCACTGAAAGCTGGAGTGACAAGCTGAAAGTGTGGTCATCTTAACATCTGATACTTATCACAGCAAGCACATTCAACAGCACTGCTGAATGAAATCACAGCCATTTTAACCTTGTCAAGGATGAGGAATAACCCACTGAAAGTCTTTTCAGAGTTTGGCTGAGCAGGCTTGTGGGTCAACTTTGACACTTTGGAGGCCACGCTCTGTTTGGGTTGCTTCTAGCGCATCACCCATGTCATCGGCTTGTGTGTCGAGAGAAGGCCTCGGCGTGGCCTCGCGGCGCCGAAAAGTATTTGACAGGCGCCGCCAACCATGAGATCATCGGCACTTCCAGGAGAACTCCCACCGCTTAATACGATTCAGCGCTAACAGCCGTCGTTGTGTGACTGGAGGTATGGCGACAGAAGGCTGCACCGGGTGGATGGGCTCTCTGGTAACCCAATTTAAACGGCCTCCTGTGATGAGAAAGGCATGAAGAGGACACATCCTGTCTTCTTTTTTTCTCCCATTCCATCCTCCCATACCCTTGTTTTTTTCTCTACTCCTTTTTTTCCTCCTCTCTCTCTCTCTCTCCTTCTCTCTCCTGCTGTGGATGGCCTCCAGCGGAATGAGACTGTCATAATTTGATAGCGATACTGCATGGCGAGCAAAGCTGAGAAAACAGAATGGTGTCCTGGGTAAAAATCACCTTTGTTGACTTTACAGTCGGGGGTCCAAATATTGTAGAAAATATTCAGCCATGGACGTGCTATGGCCCACTTCTTATTTCTTCATCTGCAGTCCCAGCAGAGTTCAACAGGCCACTTTGCGTGTGAATAATGAGCAGTCAAAGTGATGACACAGGCATGAATAAGGATCTGGCAGTATGTCCATTAGTAGGTCAAGGAAACGTCTCAGATGATTATTTTATTGTTGGTCCTATGTCCCTCTTGCATTGAATGCTGTGAGTTTAACAGTCAGAGCTTGTGCTAAAACAGGAATCCTGAAGATCAGTGGTCCGTCGATCTTTGGTTCAATAACGTTGGATTGCTGTATACCTCCAGGTTTGAATCACCACCTCAGGGTAAAAAGGAAATGCGCTCTTAAGCAACATCTTTTCTTTTCACTCAGGGTGAACCCCCAAAACAGGCCGGTTGGTCTTGGGATTCACCTCCTGCCTAGGCTCTGATTTGTCCTCAAGCACTGGTCATTAGGTCCATTCTACACTGATCTTTGGAAGTTAGTATAGAGGTGTGACCCCTCTCTGACACCACCAGATGTATTCTGGGAACAATAACTTGCCCTCTACTCCCCCCTTGCCTCCATCCTTTCCTCATCTTACAGCCTTCCTGCCAGGGCCAGTGAACAACTCCAGAGGACTCTGGTGCTCTTATGTATGCTTCTTAGGAACAGTGCAGCACATGCTTGTGCTATCAATCTCTTGTATTCTTGAATACACAGCATTCACATTCATATGTTTGACAATCATCATCCCCTGATGAGAGTTTCATTGTCAATTTTCTCTAGTGCATAGTTGTGTCAGTGTGTGTTTAAGCTTAAGAAAGATCATTAAAGACGCAAACGAATTAATGTAGCACATTGATTTATTACAAGGTCCTCCACTTAAACTCCACTAGAACCGATGAACAAATAAGTGCCTTCGCATGCAGTCACCAAGCTGTGGTGTTACACAAGTATTACAAAACCGGTTAACAAAATCTTGCCATGCCAGCATTTTCTTCCTGCAGGGCCTTGTGTTGCTGCTTTCTAATCAGGAAATCCCATTTCCACCAGTAGCCGCATGTAATGCTGGAAATGATGCCTCCTGCCAAACCACCTTTACATTCGTCCTGCCTGTTTTTTGTTTTTTTTTTCTGCAGCAAAGTTATTGCTCTCCTGAAAGTCTTGGTGGAGGTTCAAGGAGCAGCGCACACAGCAAACACGCTGTAAGGTTCCTGCGGGTGTTACTGAATTTCACACCGGCCTGGGACATGACTTTCCTTCTTCTTCTTTTCTCTTTGGCCTGCTTTCAAAGGTATACCCCGTTATAATCCTGCTAAATCAGGAAACAACCTCCTGTACGCCTCAGAGGAACATCAGCTCTTAAGGTTTTATGATGGATGTACAGTGTTTCACAGGAAGATGTTTAGAGGCCACTCAAAAGAAATAGGCTGTACCTGACATTTAAGAGTATGATCATTTTCAGGCTACTTTTGGCAAAAGCATGTAGTCTGGGACAGTTTGAAGGAAAAGGGGGTGTATCTCTCAATCACTGTTCCATGTTTGAACTTTAAACTTTTTTGTAATTTTCTGTTCTCTTCTGTTAAGCCAGGTATAAGTTTAAGTTTATATGAATCTGGTTGTGGGTGGGCAGATGTATTTTTTTGTGTGTGCTTTCAGAAGGGTTTGCTTTAAATGTCCCTCATGTGGCAGTGGCCAACCACAGCCCAGCCTTAGTCCAGCCAATTTGCATACCGGGTATAAACTCAGTCAGTTACTTGTGTTGTGCAGCGTCGAGTTCATGAAATCTTAAATCTCTCCAACCAGTTTTACTCGCCAGATATGATTACATTCCCCATTAAATTCTTGCAATCCTGACTGGCGTTGCTGTTGATAGTTAGGAGTAAGTAGAGAAGGATTAGGGTCTTTCAAAGGTTTTTTATTGTAGACGTTTTGATGACACACTGCATCCTTTGAAGATGGATTTGGATTTTAAGAGATGGACTGCATTTATATAATACATTTATTGCTGTTCTGGTCTCAGGGCCCATGCTATACTTGGTAAGACATCGCCGAGTATGGCAACAAGTTCACCATTCCCCTGACCTTGAACTGTTGATTTGTGATTCTGTCTCCTATTGCTTTTAGCTAGAATTGGGGTACTATTTCAGGTTACATAACAGTCTTAGGGAGAACTTCTGATTTATCTTTCATGCTCATTAAAATATTTCCAGAACGACCCACTAAGTTTCGGTGACCGACCAAAAGATACTTGGTGAAATATTTGGTAAAAGTTATTATTGAAAATGCTGGCAGGTGGCCATGGTGATTGTGAATGAAGCACTTTGGCACACTTCAGGAATCAGGAATTGTGTACTTTGACACACACCTCGCATTGGTGAATCCTTACGTAAACCACCTCAAATGAATAATAATGGCGATCATAAACGTACAGAGGTTATCTAATGCTGGCCTTACACCGTATGAATTTTCAAGCGATTTCTCTGTCACAGAGTCATAAAATCATGAGTTGTGGCGCACTCCCGTCCTCTCGATCGTTTGGTGTAAGCTGGTCATCCAAGCTGTCTTCAGTCAGTTATTTTCTTGTCTTGACATACTAATAAAATAAACCGTGTTAAATGTTATTATAAGTGTTTAGTCTTGGCTCATGGACATTGTCAACAACCAATAGGGGAGCTCTCTCCAGCCCCAAACGGAAAGCAGCAAAGCGGATTCAAACCACTTCACACACAACGGCAGCTGTGGCTTTCTGGTTCTGCTCCACTGTTCCAAAGTTTCTCCTCTTGTACATTTCCACCAGGCGCGATAATCTCAAAACTAACCTTGCAAAATATTACCTTGCAAGATCCTCAGTCTTTGCAAAAGTCAGTCTTTAATGAAAAACTCTGTGACTGATGACACGTTGTCTTTAGATGTGAGAGGGTTGTCAGACTTGAGTCTTTTAAAAGTCCTCTAGTGTATGGTTAGTGTAGGGCAGACTGAAAAACCTTATGAGTGCTTGTTTTTGAAGGGTTCGAGTAATGTCTACATTTGTCTTTTAAAAGTATTTTCAAAGTCCTCTAGTGTATGGTTAGTGTAGGGCAGACTGAAAAACCTTATGAGTGCTTGTTTTTGAAGGGTTCGAGTAATGTCTACATTTCCTTTCCTTTGGTGCTCCTTTTACATAGGAAAAAATGTTTCCCAAATAACTCAAAATCTTGGGGTTACTCAAGGGTTTTTATACATCATTCAAATTAAACCCAACCACTCTTTTTTTTCATGATCATATAGGGAATAACAGACTTATTACAGTTTCTTCTACCTTGAGATTGCCCTCCTCCTGACATTTCTCCCCCAGCTGCATAACATCGCTGTCGGCTGTGGATAGAGGCAGTCGGAGACATCAGGAGGGCCAGAAGGATTGTAAAGCCAATGCTCCCGGCCTGCCTGCCTTCATCTGAGTCATTCACAGATAAATACCTTTCTGACTTTTCCATCCCTTTTATGCCTTTGAGCAGACGTGATGATTCTCAGAAGAGTGTCGGCCATATCAGGAGCGGTCCACTTTATTAATGTTATTTCTCCAGTTAGAACCGGCTCAGAGTGAGCCTCTCATCGCGTTACACCACTGCGTATGTAAGCTTTGCGTTTGCAACAGTATACATTCTGGCAGAGAGATTTTCCTCTACATTTTGCACACCTCAATAGTGCACAAAGGCATATTGATTTTATAATTGGCTTCACTGAGCTCATTCTAAATCTTTGACCCGTTGCCTTTTGAATACATCAACTGGTTCTGAAGCGGCCGTAAATGACCACTATAGGTCCCCAGTAAAACTCGTCTGGACTGATTCCCAATGGCATTGCAGCCCAGCTGGCTCCAGGAACAGTTAGGTAATGCTAGCTTACTGTGATCCTCTGGCTGACTGTGGAACATGAGATAACAGCCCTCCTCTGCTGGAAGTCTCACACTCCCAACGAGAAGATGTTTTTTTGCCGTGTGTGTTTGTCTGCATGTACTAAAAGTTTATAGTGCTCCATAATGATGATCTTGTGAACAAACACTGGCATGAAGTTTCAAACACTGTCTGGCCCCCTGAACCCTTAGCTAGTCGCTAATTAGGGGAACGTCTTGTAGAGAGATGGCAGAAGTCCAGTGCGCAGAGCCGTAGACGTGCAGGAGGCACGTGGCAGCCGTACCACTGTGAAGAATATGAGAACATTTTTACGAGCTACTGTGACTTCAAAAACAAAACTGCGAACCCCATTTGTTCAGCCCCATCTGAGGAAAAACAGGTGTTGCGTTATGTAATGAATTGTTAAGGATGGAGTAAAAGTTAACGAAGTGAACAGGATGAAAACAGTAACAGTTTTATCACACAAATCAATAATTGTTAAATCAAAAATGTCCATACCAGCTCTGTACATTCTGTACATTCATACTTGCAATTATATCCTTGACCCATGTTGTACCTGTCCAGGAACCCATTGCCATTTACAGAAACAAAATCATGAAGTCTTTGACAGAGGACCACCATGACCATGACATGGATAAGTCCACTCTCATTGAAACATGCTGTTGATGTTAAGTGTGTTTATTGTTCATTTCCCAGCTCCTGACAGGCACCCTGGATGGAAGGCTGGGGCTGTTTCACCCAGAAGAGAGGGCCTCTCTCCTGTGACGACAGCGACACCACCCTGGGAGCGCAGCGCCCTCGAGCCCCGCAGAGCCGCCTGGGGTTAATTGCTGCATCATGTGGCGAAGGGCTGAGAGACTTAAGGGGCGTTACATCACTCAGGGCTGACATTGTACCATGGGCCAACGCCGGGGCAGGAGCGCCTCACCCATTCCACTGACACGACTGCTCGCCCACCGCATGCATAAGGGCTTTACACTTATTTGACAATTGTGTACTGTACAGTTGATCTTGTCTGTGCAGTAATAAAGTCATTGCAAAGCTGAATGACATTTACTCTTTGAAAATCGCTCCCGTCAACAGAAGCGTTTTGAAGTTACCGTTTATCTCAAAGCATAAGTGGGACATATTTTGTGCACACGAGAGCATTATCGTGTAAATATCGGAGGCCACAGAATATGTCCAGGACCGCCTGAGGGGCCTCATGAATGTCACAGAGTGACGATTTAGTGGTAATTCACTCTCAGGAGTATGAGAGCCAGCTGTGGCGTGAGGCAAGGGGAGAAGAGTGATGGAGCGGTAGGGATAGGGTGGTGCTCGCCTCCTCCGTTCTCGCTCATATGAGATCATTACACCCCCACGCCCATGATGGAGGTTTCAAAATATTCCTGCACAGTTTTGGGCCTGATGCCACGCTGAAGGAGTCCATGTCATAAACTCATACTTGGCAGATGATGGTTTGTGTTTAACTTCTGAAAGGGCATATCAGCAACTGTGTTCTGATGGCTACATATCACTCCTACAGGTTGAGAATGAGCACCATCTGTCTCAGAGGGATGTACCAATGACATTTGGAGTTCTTCATCTGTGTGTCCATGTATGGGTATTGCATATTACTATACTGTGTTCCTCATGCGTTTAGTCTTAGACGTCTTATGAGTTATGTCCCTCTCTGTTCTTTAACGTGTACAAGCTGGCTAACAGTCCGTAATTTTGGTTAAGACAATACCTTTTAGGGCAGGGCGACCAAAAGTCGGTTAATGATAAGCAAGGATCATGTCAGTGTATGTAAGATATTACTGTTCTATGAACCCTAAAAAATGTTTTGCATCTCTTCGCTGAGGTGAATTTGAGAAGTTACTTGTACCTGCTTAAAAGGGCCAGAGATGACCATCAACATGGTACAGTATTTTTGCAGATATCATTTTATCGGCTGTTTAGTGAGAGCTCGTCTCAGACAGAGTATTCCAGATAGTTTTGTTGTAATATGGTAATAGATAGTTTACTCCAACTGTGAGTTTTGTTATCCATTGTAAAAAGAAACCTGGCAACCATGGGTCAGCAGGAACAGGAGTCCCCCAGTTGCCTCAACATTCTTTTAAAGAATTCAAGGTTATATTGAAGGATTTAGAAACGCCATGCATTTCATTGTTTATTACAATGTAATAACACAACAACTCAATACATTTAATGCCAACGCAGAGCAGATAGCCGATGAACATCAACCAATTTTAATTCAGGTGGTCATTATTGTGCACTGGAAACAATTGGATTAAATGTACTATTTAGCATGTGCTTCCTATTATAAAGTACTTTGGACATGGATAATGAGTCTTGTTGACCTCAGAGTGATGACTGAGGAGTTGCTAGGCCATAGACGGGTTTCTGGAGGCCGGACAGACTCCTCACTGCAGGATGGTCTGATCTTCCAGTATCAGATCTTCCTGTGTATCTGTAGAACAGCCCTCCTCAGAGGACCCCACGTTCAGACTGTGACATTTTCGATCCCCACTGCTGGACGGTGTAAGTGAGGCCGCTGAGGTTAAGTGTCTCACTACATGAGAACAGCCACAACAGATCCTTCACTGGGGAGCTGGACCAGTAACCTCTGGACACTGCCATTAATCTATTTCCTTAAGCATTGAGAGGCTTTCCCCTGGATTCAGGAGGATTTGTTTACATTATTCTGTGTGTTTTGGAAGGCTGAACGTCTGCATATGTAAAATATGCTTAGCTCAGAGAGGCTATATGAAAGTGGGGTTCACTGGCCTGGTCCCATGGTTCTGAGAAACAGGAGAGAGTTCAGTCTGGGAGTGGTAAAGATGTTTGTGTAATGTTTAGGACTCCTCAATCTTTTATATTACTTTTATTCTGTATTTTGGCAGCGGAAGCGTATAAACAGTATTGTAGTTTTGGGAAGAGGAGTGGGTGAACTCATGTAATGCAATAAATAACCTGTGGTAAAAGTGGACGTAAACTCAGTGCTGTAGTTACTTTGTAACCATAGCAACTCTATGTGAGTTCTCGGCACAACATAAATAATTAGATATAATGCCTGCACAAAACAAGGCCTTATTGATTAATACATGACCTTGTGGTGAACTATAAGCCTTTGAAGTATAACCGACAGTCTGATGTGTGTGAGTGTGGTATCCTGTGTGCTGAAATTCATGTAAATGCTGCTCATCTGCAAGTCATGGACCTCATAGGTCTGCTGCTGTGACACCCCTAGATCGTCTGTCTCTCAGGTTGGAGTCTTTTGTTGTGGACACATAATGAAATATGAACTTGATGTTAAAAATGAATGCATGCTCTTAAGCAGTAAAGCATGCACTGAATGTATATGAAGTATCTGCCAGTCACAAATCACAAATGAGTTGATTCTGTTGAAATGAAGGGGGAGTGAAACACCACTAATAACTGAAATGGCGTGTTTATCATTTTCATTCTGATTAGAAATGGAGACAGGCATAGATAGCAATAGTGACTTTTACTGAAGTCAGTCATTTCACAGAGAAAAATAACTGATTTGCTGTAGATGACACTGAAAATAACTCTTGCTGCAGATGTCCCTGGCACTCTATATAACTGTCTCGTTGCTGTCTTGCTCATTTGCGCTTTTTCACGTGTGATATTTGTAAAAAAGTTAGAATTCTGTAGACGCTCTCATGGAAAACAAATGTGTGTTCGAAAGCACTTGTCATGGTTCCAGGCTGTCTCCGAGAGCTCAAGCTTGCAGACAGCGAGACAATTTACTGGAGCAATATGGATGTCATTAACGTTAAAAATAACATTTTACATAAACCCCATCTACCATGCATCATACAACAGTGCGTCTAAAAACGGCTAAACTATGGATTTAAATTCCTTGAAAATGTATGACTTGTTTTTTATTGTTCGTTTGTGCATGAAAGATAATCGTGCTTCATATCTCCTCCCAGTGTAGTTTTTGTAACCAAACATATATAAAAATTTGTAATGATTAAAACTGTGATGATCACACCATTTTGAAATGTTGATGTGGCATTTGTAAGAGGCTTTGTCTCTGCGGCATTTGAGCCAATGTCTGAAAAGAGTCGTGCCTCCTGGCCATTCAATATTTTTTTATATTTGTCAGATCTCTCATGTTGTATTTCCAAATGAACGGAGCAATGATGTTCTTGGTAAGATAATCTCAATTCTTGTTGAATTTGCCTAACGGTTTTACGAGACTATTACAAATAGTCTTCCCTGGTTTATTATAGACTACATGCCCAGCTGGGAATCTGCAAGTGATCCAAATGGTATTGGAAAGGTCAGTGGTTCTGCCTGTCTCCTCTCCCCTCATTGCCTTTTGGGAAATGCAGTCTTTAGGGCAGCGGTGGTGGTGATGGCAGCAGCACGTGCAACTTCACAACTCCACAATGCATGGTGGAAGACTTTCTGCCTGTTTTTTTTTATTTTTTTTGGTTCGACATTTTTTACGATGCACACAGCGAGATGGAAGGAATTGTTTAAACACGTGCGCTGAACGATGGTCAATCAGCACTGTTTTTTTGAGGCGTTCAAGTTCACACAAAGGATCAGCTTTCACACTGTCAATGCTGAGATAATATGTGGCTTATGAGTTATTGAGCGCTGAAGGCTTTGAGAGTGTTATCATGCATTCTCCCAAAAGAAGCTCTAGCGTTCCCAACACAAGAAAGGAGCAGTAGGCGTGAAATAGTGCAAAGGGGGGGTGGGAGAGCATGTTGTGGAGCTCTCTGCCAGACCTGAATCTAAAACCGTGAATAAATAGAACACAACATATCATCCCCAAAAGCATCTCCAAGCACTATTTCCTGTTAGAACATCGGTGCTCCAGAATACAGAGCTGATGGTATCATAAACATAGCATACGATAATTTATGGCTGTAGCTTTGAGTCCTTTAACCATGGTGCTGTCTTGTCTATGGCATGTGTATCTCTTCATCCATGGTGTGTATTTGTGTGTGTGTGTGTGTGTGTGTGTGTGTGTGTGTGTGTGTGTGTGTGTGTGTGTGTGTGTGTGTGTGTGTGTGTGTGTGTGTGTGTGTGTGTGTGTGTGTGTGTGTGAGTGTGTGTGTGAGTGTGTGTGTGAGTGTGTGTGTGTGTTCCTTCATTGAGGATCTGTCGCACACCAATATCTATCCAAATATTCTCACATGTATTCCCTCCTTTCCAATTTCAGAGTGCATTGCTCATAAACTTTATTGTTCTTAAGGCTTGTATCGTATGATTAAGTCATCACCCATAGGAACTCCCAGCCACCCCAGGTGTTGGGCTTCTCACTGACAAAAGGGATGAAGATTTTGAACTCTAACACATGGATGTGTGCAGACAGGAGACCTGGAGTTCAACAGTTGCTTCCAATATGCTTTAAGTCGGTATGCATCTGTGCTCGGTGGAAGTGAGCCTTACATTCAAAGAGAACACATTTTTTCCATAAACTGTACTGCATGTGAAATATTTATTTGAACTCTCTCAGACGCAAAAAAAATCATATCTGGTTTTATGACAGTGTTAAGCGCTACATTGCCTTTAGAGACAACCACTTGCACAAAAAAAACTCAAAAAATTCACATTCCTCTGCATTTTCCCCCAAATCAGTTCAAATCTGCCAGAAAAAAAGGTACTGTACATCCTGAAGCTTAAAATGGACCGTTCCAACACTGCAAAAGTACAACTAGTACCTAACTGTCTCAGATATCCATTAGCTTGTCTGGGAACAGAGCAGTGGAGGAAATATTTGGAATCATACTCAATCCCCATCGTCAAGGGGACAGGACAAGACAACAGGATGACGGAAAGAGCCAGGTCAGGATTACCAGCCCATGCAGGATGTCTTTTCTCATAACAAAAATGATGTTCATGTTCAGTAAATAAGTAAGATGGAAGTCAACATGAACATAACAATTCAATTCAATTCAATTCAATTGTATTTGAATAGCGCCATAACAATACAATTGCCTCTAGGCGCTTAACAGAGCCTAGACAGGCCTGTTGCTTAAACAATAAATTGAATTGTTAAACATCAACAGGTAGGGATAGCCTGTCCATTTCCCCAGCTCTATTTCTGGTTGTAGCTGCTGACAGAGATCTCAGATACCTCAGTTCTTGTGGATTGCTGATAATTGTCAGGCCTCAAATACATGAACCCGATGTGATTTATACAGTACATGACTGCTCACACATACATTAATAATTAATGAAAGCGAAGTGAACAGATGGTTAACGCAAGGCCAGCAGGGGCACAATAGTTGTGTTATGATGAAGTAAAGCCAGCTGGACAATTACAGGTGGCATTCCAAGTAGCATGCCTCATTTGTGTGTGTGTGTGTGTGTGTGTGTGTGTGTGTGTGTGTGTGTGTGTGTGTGTGTGTGAGAGAGAGAGTGAGAGAGGCGGGGTGGATGAGGGAGAGAGAGAGATGAAAGTCACAAAAGCTTTTTATTTCAAATTCGGTGTTGTTGTTTTGCCTGGTAAGGGAACTGAAAACATGTATTTGCTTACAATTTGCTGCCCATTTGGGGTTTGACAGATCTGTTTAGCCGTTTGCATCACAGCAGTGCATCTGTTCCACATTTGCATATAAGCCTGAAACAACAACAAGCAATTGCTGGAGAAAAGCTAAATGCAAGTGTGTTGTTATGGTAGTGCGTTTTTGCGTGTGTGGTGATGGCAATTGGGCAGCCAGTTCACTGGCAGAATTCAGGTTCATTGTAATTGGCTGAAACATGGCATGGCTGATTCCCCTTTTTGCGTAGTCACAGCAACTCCTGCTATGACGACACTGACTGGACCGAGGCCTGTGGTCTCTCTACCACTGCGCTGAGACAGACTGCACCGGACCGCACCCCATGTCATTCCAGTGCACATTTTTTCTGGGTTGACCCATATGCTGCCATGTGTCTTGTGCCAAGGAGGACCTGGACTCAATAACCAGCAGGAAGACCCTCAGCGATTCTCAGGACCCTCCGGAGAAACTACTTCTATGTGGAGAGGTAAAGCCTTGTGAATGCCCCTTTTTTGTGAAGTAAGGACGAAATGCGAGAAAGGGAAAGTTTATTTCTATAGCACATTTCATACACAGAGGCAATTCAATGTGCTTAACATAAATAAGAGTAAAAGGAACATCCAAAGCAAAGATAGAGGAAGTGAAAGGATCAAATAAAATTAAACGAAAGTAAATAATAAAATTAAGCGAACATACAAAGTACATTAAATAGAATACATTTTAAATAAATAAAAAGTAGAGTGCATTCAATCAGTTAACGAAAGGCATCTGAGAACAGTTGGGGCATAACTCTAGACTTGAAACTGGCTAAAGTTGAAACAGCTTTAATGTCATCAGGAAGTTGATCCCACAGCTGAGCAGCATATCAGCTAAAGGCTGCTTCCCTGTCTTTAGTTCTGGCTGCAAGTATTACCAACAGATTCTTCTCCAGTGATCTGAGATGTCTAGCAGGTGTGTACAGCTAAAACATATCCGAGAGGCAATTTGGTCCTGTCCCATTTAGTGATTTATAAACAAGCAGCAGCTCTTTAGAGTAAATTCTGTGAATTACTGGCAGCCAGTTTAAGGCGGTCAGTTTTCGTAAGAACTCTAGCAGCTGCATTTTGTACAAGCTGAAGCTGTTTGAAGGTCTTTTTTTAGGAAAGCCTGTGTGAAGACCATTGCAGTAGTCCACCTTGCTTGAGATAAAGGCATGAATGAGTTTTTCTAATCCATTTTGTGACATGAAGCCTGTACATTTGGCTATGGGAGGTGGAGATTGGAGATGGCAAAAAGCTGATTTAATTATTGGTTGTTAAAAGAGATCACAATCAAGACACCACAGTTTTGAAAAGTACCCTTCACTTTAAGTCCTTTTATGTCAAGATGAGTAGCAATCCTTTACTTTTCCCAAGTCAAATAATTTTAGTTTTAAAACTTTTGAGACAGTTGATGTTGTCTATGCTTTGACAAAGATATTCTAGGGTGTGAGGGCTAAGTAAAGTTGGGTGTCATCAGCAAATCTATAATAAGAAATATAGTTTTTAATGATTTGTCCAAAATAAAAGTTGCAGGGTTTTCTCCTCTTTGAAAAAAAACCCAGGATGGTAGGGACGGTTTCTGATTCTATGGGAAGCCTATGAACTGTCTCCCCTGCTGAATGAGGCCGCCGCAATTTATTTTCCTTTGGTTCCCCTGTGTGAACACATTTTCCAAAGAATGTAGCATTTCCAAAATCTTTGATGGCGAGACAAGAACCCTTTCTCTTTTAATGCAAAATTGACTCTGATCTGACTTCAGTATCTGTTACACTCTGGCTGGTTATCTAAATAGTATTATTTATTCATTTTAGTGAACGCCGCGCCGGCAGGCCTCAAAGAAAGCTCATTTTTGTGAAAGCGTTTACTAAAATGGGAGTACTGGATGAGAGAACTGGACGCTGTCCACTGGCAGTTCTTTTTCGATCCATCGCAGCCGAAGGCTTTTGGCGCTTTCGACAAGGCGCTGATTTCTTTTATTCCTCCGCAGGAGATACACATTTTGATGCTCCCAGGGTCCACCAGAACCAGAAGAGATGGGTCCCCTTAGCACATGCCACAAATCAGAGCTCATCAGCACTCCCCTCAAACGAGGTCACCTACTGAGAGCTCACAGCTGAATGAGAAACCAGGATGGTAAAATAGTGTGTGTGACATCCCTATCCAAATACAGAAAGAGAGAGAAAGAGAGAGAAAGAGAGAGAAAGAGAGCGAGAGAGAAGGAGACTACAGAGGAAGCAGACACAGAAAGAAAAACAACAGAGTAATCTTGGAGAGATCAAAAACAAAATCCGGTGAATGGTCCTGACATGCTCGGTAGGAGGTTCTCATCAGTAGCCAGGGAGTAAAGCCCATCCTTGGTGTGTGGAGAGGAATTCTGTCCTTCCTTGACATGTTGCAACCCCAACCCCCCAAAAAAGATGAGAAATACTGAATTCTTTTTGCCTCCCCTGAATTGAATTTTGAGCAATACCCCTCTTTCAGGATGTTTGTATTCAAAAGCACTTATGCACTTATAATTCTTAAAGAAAAACAAACTGAATTAGCCATTTTCTCGTCAGCTGCACAGGCATTGCAAAGCACTCTGCTTTGCCTTGATGTAATAAGATAGAGGACTGATTCTCTGGGTTGCTATGAGGCAGGCTTCAGCTGGTTCAGCTGCCAATTCTGCTAACACAGCTAGCCACATTTCTGGAGCAGGGAGCAGCAAGGATTAGCTTCCTGACATTCTGAACAGATTCTGTCTGCAAAAGCACTAAAGCATCTAAACAACTATGCCAAGTCCCTATTCAATTTCCTCTTTCAATTGAAAAAAAAGGACTTTCATATTTTGTTTACAGCTTTCGAACTGCATAGAGCTGTGACAAAACATCATTGGGGAGGATGGATCAAAAGCTAGAAGCTTAACCAGTGTCCAGTTGTGTGCTGAAGGGTTTCTCCCCTCCAGCAGAGTGAGAGTGGAAGGTGGGCAGGGGCTGCGGAGGTGGCTACAGAAACTCAGGCATGAGGAGAGAGTGTGCAGCTCAGGCATGAGGAGAGAGTGTGCAGCTCAGGCATGAGGAGAGAGTGTGCAGCTCAGGCATGAGGAGAGAGTGTGCAGCTCAGGCATGAGGAGAGAGTGTGCAGCTCAGGCATGAGGAGAGAGTGTGCAGCTCAGGCATGAGGAGAGAGTGTGCAGCTCAGGCATGAGGAGAGAGTGTGCAGCTCAGGCATGAGGAGAGAGTGTGCAGCTCAGCATCGCAGCACCTTCTGTGCCCAGGGACCCCAAGCCAGAGCTCCTCCCCCTCACTCTCGCTCTGCTGAGCAGTCCTGCTCCTCCACTCTCTTTCTCTCTCTCTTCCTCTCTCTCAAGCTCTCTTTCTCTCTCTCACATTCTCTCTTTTTCTCTCTCTCTTTCTCTCTCTCAATCTCTCACATTCTCTCTTTTTCTCTCTCTCTTTCTCTCTCTCACGCTCTCTTTTCCTCTCTCTCAATCTCTCTTTCTCTCTCTTACTCTCTCTTTTTCTCTCTCTCAATCTCTCTCTTTCTCTCTCTTACTCTCTCATTTTTTTCTCTCTCTCACTCTCTTTCTCTCTCTCAATATCTCCACTACACTGGCCTTCTCTTCTCTTCCCCGTCTCTCGCATAAGCTCATTGTTCTATTCCTAGTCTTCCCTCCTATTTATCGCCAGTCTCTTGCTCTTCTGTATTTACTGGCCCATCATATCTTTTCTTTCTCTCTTTCTGCCTATTTCTCTTCATCACTCCATCTTTTATCTCGGTCTACCTCATAACTTCTTCTATGCTCCCTCTTTCACAATCTCAAAAGAAAGGGTTTTATACCCCATATGGACAAAATCAATTTGTATATTTCATTGCTTGAGTAAAGGATGGATTTCAGCTATGACTACTATATTTTCCATTTTCTATTTAGCAGATATCTTCCTTGTGTTCTTCAGCAATCAGCCAGTCAGAACCAGTGTAATCCAATGCTGCTGAAGATGTCCAAACACTTTTAGATGAAAATATCTCAAATTGTTTAAGACAGGGTCAAAATTTCCATTGTGTGTCTCTGTGTGTGTTTGTTTGCGTGTGTGTGTGTGTGTGTGATTCACATTCATCTCTTTCATCGTATTCTTCACCCTCCTTCTTGACTTCAACCCTTAGAAAGAGGCCGAATCATCAGAATGCCTCGTATTTATTACAACTAATCCTCTCTCCCTAACCGCTCTCTGCAGTTGGAGTTTGTATTGTGGTCGTTGTGATGATTCGCAGATAGAGGGTCATCAGTAAGTTGTCTGCTCTGAAGCAACAACTCTCAGTCACACTAGTCATCACTTTTCTAGCCCACATGTACCAAAAATCCCTTTCTCTTTTTAATGCCAAACTCTGCACAACACAACGCACCCTGCCAGCCCATTGTAGCTCGAGAAGACTAATTGCACTTTTTAATTGCACGTAAAGTGAAATCGACAAAGGGACGCATTTATTCTTGGGTCTCGTGGGTGTAGTTTTAGTTACTCCAGCATGAATGCATTTGAGGGCTCTCGCCACAGTCCATATGCACTGAAAATGGACTCAGAGGCAAAAGAATGGAGGATAATTTGGGAGGTGTTTTTTTTACACCTGAGGCGCACCATTCTTTGGTTAATCGCTAACATAAATGGCTCAATTTCATTCAGCGCAAAACCTTCTTTTTACCATAAATGTATGAATTACGTAAGAAGGTTATGTTTTTGTTACCATTTGTTGGTTTGTTTGTTTATTTGCGTGGCCAATTTGGCCAATTTTTATTAAACTTGATGGAGGGGTGGAGAATGGGCCAAGAGAGAACTCATTCATCTTTGGAGCTGATTCTGATCAATTATCTTTTTTCTCTTTCTTTAACGTTGTGAGATAGGGCATTATTTTTACATCTGCTGGCCTTGGCACACCAAAGGCCTTGGCAGAGGTCTGCGAGTCCTTTTAGTTCTGAGTGTTTTATGTGTGGAAACTTCTTTAATTTAATATCAAATATATAAAAAGACATAAAGCCATGATTGCAATTGACTGGAATGAAGTAAAAGTAAAATTAAACAATAAAAGGATTCGTTGCTATTCCAAAACTGTGTTATAGAGATGTATAGAGTGCTGATGGCCATCTGAGAGGAAAGACTTGAGGCAGTGAACAGTCTGGAAGCCATTATTAAAAACCAAACGTCCAAATGAAGAAAGACAGTTGCATACATGAGTTAAAACGAGACGAAAAACTGTTGACTGTTCTACATGTGCTGCACATAAAAACTGTGAAGATCTGTTACAACAGTTACAAGGTGAAAAGGATATTGAATCTGTTTTTTTTTTTTTTCTGGAGCTGCAGTTGAGGTTGAAAGGCTATGGGCTAACTCATACGTTTCAATACATTTCCTTTTTAAATCTGGAGGTAAGCCAATAGCACCATTCTACTGGGTGGCACACAAATATGCTCATAAATAAAGCCCAGTCTTATTGTTGATACCATGAGTAATCTGTGTGCAGCTTGTTCCCTTGTTTCGAAGTCAACAGAACCGATGAAAACAAGAACAGGATATTAGAAATGTCCTAACCATGTGCCTCCTTTTAAGTTCATGGTTTCAACAGATGCAGCTGGAAGTCTGTGTGGTGCAGAAAATAAGTAATACTCATCACTCACCAAAGAAAGCAATAAGCTTCTTGGTTGAAGATCTCTTTCACTGTTTTATGAGGCTTTCCATAACCTGTGCATCTGTCTGTTCATTTCCCATGCTAATTGCGTAATGCTAATTATGAACAGTTTATACATTCCGCAGAAGCTTTTATTCAAAGCAATTTATGATACAGTTCCGATACAGTACGGTGGAGTATTTTTTTCTGCTCCTTGGATACTGAGCCCATGACTTTGGTGACATTGGCATTGTGGAACACTGGAAATGTTACTTAACTACTGAATATTTCGTATATTTGAGTATTTAGCTGTGTTTTGTACTGGGATGCATTCAGAGCCTGATTACATAATCTTGTGTCAGTCTATGTGCGGTTTGTGTTAGCTATTACAGCAACAGCTAATGGCTCCTAAAATAATGAAGCTCTAGTCTGCAACGTGAGAGGCCATTTTCACTCCCGCACTCCGATCATTGTAGCGCGAGGACCATTTTTGGAGTGTTGTCCCGTGCTTATTGGCCTCCTCGGGAGGCTCCGTCCGCACCTGGCTTCTGTCAGAGGCTGCACACAGGATTACTCTCAGAGGGTGTTTTTCTCCAGGTCTTCGACTTCTTGCTCGACTCCCGGGATAAAAATCTCCATCTGTGAAAGAATCCATCTCACGAGTTTACATCACAGTTGAAACGTTTGCCACACTCCTAGTTAAGGGGGTGCACTGATATCACTGTGTGGATCCCTGTTGCATAACCGGTTCGGATGGATAGGCACAGCTGGCCCCACCAATTGTGGAAATGCTTGAAAAATGTACTTTGTGATAAATACCGTAATAGTTCAAAAATGGAGTTTTATAGGAAGTGAAGCTTGCTTTTGTCAAGTGTTCGGAAATTAAAGCTATACTCTACTGATTGAATTGTGTAATTTGTCTCTATGCTGTTTTGTGCTCCCATAAGTTATTTTAATGTTTTTCATTAACATGATCCATATGAATCGCATAGGGAACAAAGGTGTCAACCGGTAGACTTGTTATTTTGAAAGATTTCCCCATTACATGGAGGGTTATAAAGGTTTGTTTTCCCCAGTAAAGTTTTACTATTGCATACGGTTCTGAACTCTCAGGTATTTATGAATGACATCAATCTCCCTCATGGCCTTAAGAGTTCTTACATAGTTTACTTCTTTTCCTGAGGAAAAGAAACATGGGCTTGAATAAGTAATGAGTTATCTGCACTTTGAAGTAGCACACTATGGTATTTACTGGTCTGGCATTTCCTACACCATCTATCATCTCCACCGGGTACACTCCAAATAGAGGTGCACCTGGCTGCACTGGAGGCTCTACGCGTGCCACTGAATGGATCTATATTACTGCATTACTGACAAGTATCACAGCACATATGCATGGCACATATCTACATACCCACATGCACAAATATACAGGACAGCTGTTATGTATGTCTGAAATCTGCATATACATATGCCAGGGCACGCTCACATGCACGCTGGATAGAGACGCACTCGTGAGCACGCACAGAGGCACACAACAGCTCCGTGGAATTTAAGTTCCTTGATTTGCAGCTTGGGTGCGGAAAAACACATGTTGCCACTTAATACCCTAGGCTAGATTTGCACTCATTTAAAACGTATCCCTGATGATGTCTCCACTGAAGCAAGCCCTTATACCATTAGGCATGCCACCCAGAAGCCTTTCCTCGCTGGAAAGCTGATGCCATGCGTGGCTTGGCTTGGCAAACATTGTTCTTGGCCAAGAGTGTTGATGCTATAAAAGCAGATTTGCCCTCTTCAAACTCTGTCCAAAATACTTCACAGATAGTTCAGATGCAGCAATATATGTTTCATTTCATCCCATGCATCATTAAGTGTGAGATAATTTATAAGCCTGTGTTTTGTTCCTCACTTTTGACTCATGCTGCCCTTCTTTTGTTTTGTGCTTTTTCTCTGTAGCTCAGAGGATAGGTGAGGTATTCCACAGGTGCTGGGGTTCCTCCTGTTAACAGTATTAGTGGTCAGGGCATCATGTTTGGTTTAATAGTGCAATGCATAAAGGCTGGGCCAAAATATGAATCAACCATATGCAACAGCAAAAAAAAAATTCTCTTTCCTTGAAAGTAAGTAGGTGGGAATGATCAAAGCTTGCTAACTTGCTTACTTAATACGGTTTCGCAAGCTTGTGACCCCAAGATGAGATAATGCTTTGCCATAGTAAGTGACTTAGAGAGTTGTGTAATAAAGTTGAATAATAACACTAATAATGACTCACACAGGAAGACAATGTGCATCCAAGAGGTGTGCTTGGATAGATAGGACTCTGGATTACATAACAGCTGGGAGGTTTTCATTTAGTCTTTTTAAGGACAACTTCAGAGGCCTGGGCTTCTCAAATGAGCGGCCTTACACACACACACAAGAACACAAATACAAAACAATAGTGTGCTCATAGTTTATGTCATTATCCAAAAGCATTAACTATATATGAATTTAAATCTAAGGTTATAAGGCCAAAAGTGTCGGTCAGTGTCAGTAGTGACAGTGTTCAAACGATATATTCCAAGACTTAAAGGTTCAGTTCCTTGTCAAAATGTATGTTGTTTTCACATGATATAGGGGCATGATCTTAGGCTATCTGTTAAGTTTTGTCAAACCATTGAGATTTGTGTGGAACACCTGCATCTGAAGATTTCAGCACCAATCCATGTGACTTCAGTACATAAAAAAAGACAAATATGTCCAAAGGGATATTTAAATTAATGCAAGATGTTTCACAAAAAATGAAGAAAAGACTATGCCTGTTCTGCATCACTGATGAGTACAATCAGAATGGAAAACTGCCAGTTCATTCAGATGAACTTGCTGATTTTAAGTGAGTACGTCAAAAGAGAATGAAATTAACGCTTTGCAACTTGCCACAATCCTAACCTTTGTTTGGAGTCCATGATAAGGTTTTTAGGGCTATTCTGATGCACAAACCATGTCATGTTTCCTGCTGCGTGTGCATTTCACTGCCATGTTAAAATGCCAGCGTTTTTCCGTCTGCCAGGAGTGTGGCATTGGAGTGTGGCATTGGCTGTTGGCAGGCTATGTTTACAGGCCGTTTGTGGTAACTTATTAACAGAAACAAGCATTCCAGTTCATTCTGTTGGGTATCACAATTAAATCATTGTCTTTTTACCTATTTTTGTATTGTTTTTAAAAAAGAAAACATAACAGAACATCACAACAACAGGTTTTCATAGTCCAGTATTGTTTTTTGAATTCTGGCTCAAAGTATATATTTGTGAGGTGCCAAGACAACACCCCAGCAAGTGAGAACACCCTTGTCACACTAACCTACTTTATTCTTAAAAAACATAAAACCTCTATATGAGGTCACCATTTGAGGTAAGAGTGGATTTTTTGATGCACAAGCTGACATTTCATCATAGCAAGTAGTGTGTTCAGAGAGCCAGCGTTTGCCATGATCTGCTTGAAATGTGGTTCCATGTGGCCTGTTTAGCAACAGGCGACAGCCGAGCCCATACTGTTAATTGGCCCGTCCAGAGGGTAAGGTTTCCAGACAAGCACAGAAGAGGGGGAACTGAGAGAACTAGGATCCATGTAACTGGGTCAGTCAGGAGACCAGACAAGTTAATTGATCACACTGCAGATCATCATTAGAGTTTGTCATAAGTGTTTTTGGTGGAAGTAAATTCTTCTTTTTTGTTGCTGATGCATTAAAGCAAGCTGTATCCCATACATGCAACTTCAGGTAGATCTGCTGTCAGTTTGTTGAGTAAAGGGTTACCACATGCATGCTGATAACTATATAGGCCGATATCTTACTGTAGCCTATATTTCATTGACTAATGCAAGTCACAAAATCCAACCACATACTCCCATTAGAATGGAGCCCCTAAAGTCCCGTAAGAAGATACTCTTTATCTTGTGCGCACATTCACAACATACCTTCACAAGATCCTGGAGGGACTGTAAATGGAAGTGAATTTGACATAGGACAGATATTCAAAAGTCCAGATATAAAAAGTCTGGACATCCCTGCCCCCCATCCCCACCCCCAGCTGGAATTGCTATGACACAATTGACTAGTCAGACCAATCTACACTACAAAGTGGGGCCTCTTGCAAATCTTAAATGTTCCCTGATTGCATCCTGCAGTGGCCCTGTCCATACGACTGACCTCAGGATAACATCTGTCTTTTTTTTATCACACCACTGTGAATTGTTAGCATCCAAAAGTATGCAAAAACTGTGCTTTCAAAGTGGCACCTAAATATTTCAAACTTTCTGAGGTGAACATTTATTATGATCTCTATTAAGATGTACATAATGGTCGCTAGTCTGAATGAACTCCTTAAGTATTTAAATATTTAATTTGACATCAGTCAATAAAAAACATTGCATAGCTAAAAAGTCAAGCACACATTCTGGTGATGAGGAGAGCCGTTTTAAATCTTAAAAATATCACAAACAAACTAAATTTATGACAGTTTAGTTCGTAGTGTTTTGTCTCATCCTCACTTGGTGAATAGCCTACTGTGCGCTCTCTTTCCGGGTGTCATGAAATGACGCACATCGCTCTACAAAAAACGAACTATTGTTTTAAAAGCTCACCCACACAAACTCTCAAATCAAATCCTCAGGAATGTGCTCTTTCACTGGTGAGAGTTACAAGCCGTTCCTATCCGACAATACCGGAGAGCAGGATCACTGACAGAAATAATTCGTTCCAGGCATACACTGCTCGCCAGCAATGGTACCCAAAATTTCAGAGCTCACTTAAATCCGTTAACTCTGTCGTGTTTGTGACTCCCCAGTCACAAGAGGTCTCCCGTGAACGTATCTGACCCCGCACTGCCCATCGTGACAGTGTTTTACATAGCCCACATAAATCTGAATGTATGAACATACAGGCGAAACGCGAGTTAGTTCTCTTATGTGCACCATTATATTCAGTGTAAATTAATATTGTGGTAGCCAACGTGGTCTTCTATTGATAACTATTCAGGATGTGTCTGCCAATATAATGACGGTGTTTTCAATACAGCAGACGTAAGAATTAAATGCTGTTCCACAGACACACGTTATGGAAGGTAGTTAACAATACACAATGCCGATAGTCCAGATAAACGTATTCGCAAGACCTCTATAAACCGTACTGCAATTTTATTTCAGTTCGAAGAATATGGCAAAATTGGGTGGAAATTTGAATGCTCGCTCAACGTGAGACCACTCGGGGGAGAAAGTGACTTTCACTTTACTTTCTCTAGGAATAGCTCCTCCCTATGCCAAGGCGCAGTTAAGCATCCTTCAATGAGACGGGATTCATTTTTGGGGGGTGGGATTAGCGTGCGTGGAGAGGAGGGTAAAGGGGAGGGGGTCTTTTAGCCGGTGCAAGTCTCCTCAAACAGGTAGACTACATGAGCAAATGACGCTATCACAACGGAATTATGTAATATCACAGTAGATCCAGACATCTCATATTTAACTTGATTGACATGGTCGTCCCAAACTGCATATAAGAGGCAGAGTCCTTTGCGCACACCAGTCATTGTGTCTGAAGTCCAGCGTGGATATAGTGCGCCCAGTGGATTTACGCAGCGGATTCTCTGACAGGCTTTTACCATTTATGTGAAGAATATACTTTTTCTATTAATTAGTTTGCCTCTTCTGATCAAGTAAAAGGCGTTTCCTAATCGAACAGGAACTGCACTTTCTAAGAGGTATCCCGTCTTTATCCCCCTTATAACCCTCAGTGAAATATTCTGGTGTTTGTAATATTTTAACATATTCTTCTTAGGCTGTAACACTTTTGGTTTTAAATATTATGCTAAGACATTGTTCCTTTAAGAAACAGAAAACCTAGAAGCAGGCAAAAGGAACATGACTCATTCAATATATGTGATATATTGTGTAATATTTTTGTCATTCCTTATATTATTATTTCATATTTTATGCTTGTCCTGAACTGTGAGATATCGAAAGGTTTGATCTGGTTTGTCATATTCTCATTGGTCGGCTGAAGATGAAATAAAGGCAACTTTACATTTTCAAGCTGATTTATGAATAGCTTAATTTCTTTTATTTGTTTTTTAATTTGAATTAATGTAGAGGTGTTTCTTGGTTTCGCTACCATGGTTAATGATTGATGTCTGATGTTCTTTCAAGGAGTAATGATACTTAGAGGTCTGTGCTTACTACCACTGCTACTCATTTGCGTCCCAGCGCTACCTCAAGGTAAAACCACAACCAAATGTGATTTCCTCATTATCCTAACTACACATGTCTTCACATACTAAACTAGCAATGTTTCATTCATGTTTCACACACGTTGGTATTGTGCACATTATTCTCTCAGGAGAGAGTTCATGCAGGAAAGGTCTTATGATTTAAATTAATATTTTCTGTTGAATAACTTAAGCTCTATTTGCCTTTATAATGCACCTCTCTGTACAAATATGAAAAGTAGGTCTACACTGTATCTGGAAAAGTGCTACAATTCTATTTTTAGTCTATATCAGCGTTTTACTTCTGTGCATTGTACCAGAGGCCATTATGCTCATAATTTGTATGGCTTTTGTAGCGTTCATAATCCTGTGGTTATGTACAGACTTTACATTTCATCTCCGGTCTTGCGCTATCCTTTCTCAGATGGGGAAGTGGAGGACGAGTCCGTCTTTGACCTGTTTGCTATCAGTCAAATCAACCGCAAAACTATCGGAGCTAAGCTCTTCAAGGGTCACGACTGGGACTCCCCTGCATACCGCTTCATCCGCTTCGACCAGCTGCCCGCTGTTCGCACACCGATACTCCGGCAGCTATTGAAGCAGATCCAGAATAATGAGGGCTTCGTATTCGAGGCCACCATGCGCCAGGACCGCGCCTCTAGGGGGACGCTGGTCGGACTGGAGAGTTCAAACGGCCGCCGTCAATTCGAGATCGTGTCCAACGGTCGCGCCAACACACTGGACTTAGTGTACTGGGTGGAAGGCTCTCAGAATGTGGTATCGTTTGAGGACGTGGACTTGTCGGATTCTCAGTGGAAAAACATCACGCTCCACGTGCATGGGGAGAACGCGCACCTGTATGTGGGCTGCACCCTAATCGATAGTTTCATCCTGGACGAGCCGTTCTATGAGCATCTTCAACCAGAGGGCAGTCGGATGTATGTGGCCAAAGGTTCCATCCGCGAAAATCACTTCAGGGTAAGAGCCCAGGTTTCAAACGAGTCTTGGAAGAAACGTTTTTAAGAGTCTTAACCAGGTTTAACAAGTTCGTTTGTGGACCCTAACCTCTGCTTAACACTACCCCCTACTTCAAGAGGTCTTTACATTTTAGTTTTTCATCCCTAAGATGCATTTAAGATAACAACTCCCTTTAATTCCCCCCCTCTGTGTCCCTGTATTCGTGGTATTAAACCAAAGTTACTGCCTTGGGAAACTCTGAACATCAAATTTTAGGAAAAGCCTCACAATTAGTGTCTGGATGTAATTTTAACATCCATTAAGTTTAGTGAGAGCTTAAATGGTGTAATTCTGGAGGAGGTTTTATTGCCCAGTTTTCTCCAGCGTAGACCTGTCATTTGTGAATATGTTCTCCATGTAACCAGCATTTCAAGGCTCCTTGTGGTTTCCCTTCCTCTGATATCTTTTAACTTATTTAAACCATATTTCAGGGATTGCTTCAGAATGTGAAATTCATCTTTGACACAACCTTGGATGACGTCCTGAGGAACAAGGGCTGTGAGGTCGCAAAGCCAGGTATGAAGGCCTTCATCTTCTTAAATGCCGAAAGACAGCCTTTCTTCATTCCTAGCAGTAAGGTGTAATATCTAAAGTTACTGAATCTGAAGGACACATCTGGAGCGGTCACTGCTATTATTGTGTTCATCTACAATTAAAGTGCCCTGTATATACAATCAGTTTCATTGAGTAAAGAGGTGGGATGTCCTTGTCTGGTTTCCCTGAGTCACATATTGGCACATGGGCAGAGGTTCATCCATGTCCCTCCCTGTCGGGATTTATTCTTCACATGAAAGGAAAGAGGGTCAAGAAATCTTCACGTTCAGTGATTCAATGTGTGCAAATGTCTTACATTATTGCATCATGACTATGTGAAAGAACAGTATCGGTGCACTGACATGAGGTCAGCCAATGCACATAGAGGAGAAGAGGAGATACAGATGTTCGCATGTATTTGCATTAGCAGGAGACTGAGGCATTCTGCTGTGGCAGAAAGTGAAAGGGGGAAAGAGGGACAGGACTAGGCTCTCTGCTCTCTCTCTCTCTCTCTCTCACACACACACACACTCTCGCGCGTGTGCGCTCATACAAACATACATACACACACCCACGCCAACATCTGCATGTGTGTAAGCTCATACAATGCTACTTGCTGTAAGAACTTAGTTCACACCGGGCAACGTGCCCTTCAGTCCCTTGGGCCACTCTCTCTCCCTCTCAAACACACACACACACACACACACACACAGAGGGAGAGGGAGAGAGAGAGAGAGAGGGACCGCTGAGGCGCTCCAGATACCCCACTCAATCACATTTCCTCTGGGCTGCCGTCCATCACAACACAGCCAGGGGTCACACGCTCCAGGGATCCAGCCCCCTCCAATGCTCAAACAGGAGCGCCTGTGGACCAGTACTAAACAAAACTTTCAAATTCACACTGTTGGTGAATAGATTTCCCCCCTCCTTTCTCAATACGGTTGCATCAGAAGTATTGTTTGTTGTTTACCTTTCTTTCTGCTTACAAGTATATTGCGAGCAGCCTGTGTACCAGTGGCTTCAAGGCCTTGGAAATGTCTAGACATTTGTGGGAGCTAGTTGTTCGTTTCTGGCACCAGTTATTTGTTACCCAAACCCAAAAGTCCCTTGTAAACTTATAAATGTCATAGTATAAAGAAGAAAATAAAAGTGCCACATAGGCTTTTGTGAACATTGCTTTTGGTTGAAAGGCTGTTGAAGTGGCGATGCTTGATTTGACCACTTTCTTCTCCCTCTTTATATTTCTTTCTTATAATTAGTCTTTTACATTTACTCATTCATAGCGATTAACAAACAGACGGAAGAGAAGGATAATAGACGTATGAAGACATACGTATAATGCATGTTTAAAGAAAGCGAGAGAGAGTCACAGACAAAGAGAAAGAGAGGGATGAGAAATAGGGACACACAAAAAACACATATCTAGACACTTAACACACACAACCACACAAAACACACACACACGCTTTAGAACTGATTGAAAAACTGTTTTTAATGATTCCAACAGACTCCTCAGGAGAGAGGAGGGAAATCAGCAAAGCTGAGACTGGAGCTTCTTAAGGCAACTTTGGGCCAACAGGAGGTCTTGATTTAGAGTCCCCTGTCTCTCATCTATCCAGAAAAATATGCACAAGTGACCCAAAAATGAATGTAGATTGCAGACACCTAATGGGTCTTTTGGCCAGGAATCCAACATTCCGGCACTGTCCATAATTCACCATGTCGATCTTCAGATGACAGCCACAGG
Organism: Sprattus sprattus; assembly: GCF_963457725.1. NCBI lineage: Eukaryota > Metazoa > Chordata > Actinopteri > Clupeiformes > Clupeidae > Sprattus > Sprattus sprattus. Next base: position 24,422,353 of record NC_137910.1, on the reverse strand, counting down.
AGAGTAAAAAGATCATACTGTATCATGTTGAAGATTGTTCATTTTACTAAAAAGGTAACATACTTCATGCGGTACACTTAACTGGAGTTGTATTTTACTTCTTAACAAAACCATGATTCCACCATAATTCAGTCTGTTCTCTTACTGTTCTCATACTATTTGGAATTTGTTTTGTGAACAGCTGCTACATCTTCTACAGCTTTCTAACACAATAGACATTTTGCATAGTTTCATAGTCATATTTACCCATATTTGCTACATAGCAAGGCTCTGGTGTATAGATAGAGCTGGAAAGATGAAAGGAATCAGATATCATATCCTGGTATTCATTTTGACTGAAAAGGTCTCCATTGCACATAAATATGGTCTTTGTCCCTGGGACTAGTCTGAATAGTGACGGATGCATTCCATGGACACCCCCCTCTAAGCATCCAGACAAGCACTTAACTGATACAGTTTGTGTATCAGCTACATAAGCCCTTTCATGGGGGACTTTCTCCCAGAATGTCACTTAAACCTTTGCCCAATGTGAAGAGTCAGCCTACACATAAAAATCAGCCTGGCCTCCACCTCACACTTGAGATTCACTTTTAATGATTTAATGTTAAAGGATTTATGGTGTCAGTGTGGATTTTCCATTGGGGATGGTTATGAGTGCTCTTCTGCTTCTTCTCATACTGGCGTCTGCTTGCCACAGCACAGTAGACCTTGAAGCATTGCTGGCTGTCCATACAGAGTATCCATATCCGTATCCATGTTCATTTAGGCTCTAAGTGTTTTCTTTCTCCCTCTCTCTTTCTCTCTATTTCTCTTCCTCATGTTTCTTTCTCTCTTCCCCATCTCATGTCCTCTTTCGCTCTCTCTCTGTTCACAGTCGCGGCGAACACAGTGACGGGGAGTGCTGAGATCGTGGACGTGAGCCCGGTCATCACCACCAACTTCATCGGCCAGAAGACGGAGAAGCTGAGCTCTGCCTTGTGTGAGCGCTCCTGCGAGGAGCTCGGCACGCTCTTCCAGGAGCTCAAGGGTCTTCGCATCATCGTTGGCAACCTCATGGACGGCCTGCAGAAAGTCGTAGGTGTCCCTCTCCAGACCCATTCTGTATTGATCTCCACTGTGTCTGTTATACTAAATTGGTCTGACTCCCCCCTTTTTTTCTACGGAAATATATTCATGGGTTTGATGGATGGGTTTGATTGGATTATAGGGATATTTCAAAAGTAGACTACCTCCAAAATACACAACTAGAGATCCCTTGAGGTTGAGTGCCTATTTCTTTCATAATTCTGACAATTAATCCAAAGGAATTCAGGCTAGGAAGATGGAGGGTGTGTGCCTTTTAAAGCTCTACAGGGCCAAACCCTGAGCACAATCCACATTGTGCAGAAGCAGACAGGGTCGTACGAAAAAGCTCAAGCTAGAACCCTGACTCATACCTGACCTTGCAGGCTGACACATCTTATCAGTCTACTAGAAGGCCAGCCACCATCTCACCCAAAGCCCCAGGAATGACACTGTAAACTCCTGACCTCACCATCTTAAGCTCATGAACATCCCAGACTCTCGAGCCCTCAACTCTGGAGCTCAGAGGCAGGCTCCCGGGAGCAGCCGGCAGTGGCGGCAGCATTTGGCCCTTGCCTGAAACACAGGGGGAGAGCGAGCTGTGAGCAGTTTTATGGCCTGTTTTATCGGGGAGGATGGGAATGGGAGCGGTGTAAAGTTTGGCCCCCTCGCGCAGTGCCGCTTCCTCTGGGAGCTCTACACTGGCTGAGGGAGGGAGGCTGGGAATGAGCCCTGAGAGCCCTACATGCGCTGAGGGAGGGAGGCTTGGAATGAACCCTGGGAGGGGAAAAAAGGCTGCTGAGCAAGCCGGGTCCCAGAGGCTCTTCCAGCACGAATGGTGGAACATGCAGTCAGAGAGAACTGTCATGCAAACACACACACCAGCACGGATGTGCACATACACACCAACTCTCTCTCTCTCTCTCTCTCTAATGTCCACACTTTCTCTCTCTCTCTCTCTCACGCTCTCACACCCACACACAGCCCCAACCTTGCTTTCTCTTGCTCTCGCTCTCTTACACACACACACACACACACACACACACACACAAGCACACTCTTGTTCTCACTCACTCACACACTATTGCTCTGACAATGAGCCATGGCAACATCTGCATGTGCAAGTGAGGCACAGTTTTACTGTACAGCCACCACCCAACCACCCCCACCCTATGACTTATGTTTTCTCATACACACACAGCCACACACACACTCGACATAAACACACACACACACAAACAAACACACACAAAATTGGCAGTGTCTGACAGGCCTGTTGAAACTCCAAAAGAAATTATTTATTTCTCCATCCTGCCCAAAGGTTAAAAAAAGTGCAGATTGCCCAAAAACCATCGGCATTAATTCCCACTATCTCCCAACTTGCTTCATCTCGAGCTGACTGAGGGTTTTTTATGCAAGCCTTACAGCTTTCCATCCAACTATGTGTACGGCTAGTCCAAAGCCTCAGTCATTTTTGGACCTGTTTGCTTTGATGGAAGAGAGATGAATGGTTTGGGCGTCCAAAGCTTAAGTTCTTTCCCCCCTAAGCAGGATTTCAACAGCAAATTGATTTGGCTCTGTGTAACATCTTTGTCTCTGGGTGTGTGTGTTTGTGTTTGTGTTTGTGTTTGTGTTTGTGTGTGTGTGTGTGTGTTTGTGTGTGTTTATCCTCCAGACTGAGGAAAACACAGCCATGAAGGAAGTACTGGGCAAGATGAAGAACTCCAAAGAGAAGCACATGTGCTGGCAGGACGGCCGTCTGTTTGAGGACAAGGAGGACTGGGTCGTGGACAGCTGCACTAAGTGTACCTGCCAGGTGGGGCCCAAACATACTGATGACATTACCACAGGAGGGTTGCATCCTGGTCTGGTTTAGCCTGTCAGGGAGCTGTCCTAACAGACTGTTTTCTCTTTTTGGCTGTGTCGGACAGGAGTCAAAGATAGTGTGTCACCAAATCACATGTCCAGCTGTGGCCTGCGCAAGCCCAACCTTCCTGGACGGAGAATGCTGTCCCGTCTGTTTGCGTGAGTAGCTTCTCTTGTCTGTGTTGCCACAAAAACACGCACCCACAAACAGGCAGGCACGCACACACCCACAAACACGCACATATACACACACATCCACAGACACACACACACACACACACACAGACAGACACACACACAAACACAGCACATGCCCAAACTGCACACAAATGGAATAACTTGATGTTTATTAAGTTTTAATAATAGAGCACTGTTATTGTTCTGAAGCCCATTTGCGTTTAAAAGCTGACCACATATTTTATTACACCGAATTAACCACCAAAACCAAAAGCTTCAACCCTATGAAGTGGTCACTGTGGGCTTAGAAAGATGATGTCATGGCAGAGCCGAGCGCTCCAGAGCAAGTTGGCCGGTGTCCTTGCCCTCCCTCATCCCTTTCTCTCTGAGCATTCCAACAGTGAATCGGAATGGAGAGGGTGTGGGGAGAGAAGATATTGTTGCAACATTAAGTGGAGTTGCGAGGTTGTTTGGAAGGATTGAAGTCACTTTATTTTTTGTCTTTTTTCTTCCCCTGCTTTCTATCTCTGTCTTTTCTCTTGCTGTCTTTCACTCACTGTGTCTCTCTCTTTCACTGTTTATCTTTCTCTCTCTCTCTCTCTCTGTCTCTCCCTCTCTCTCTCCCTCTCTCTCTCTCCATCTTACTGTCTCTCTCCATCTTACTCTCTCTCTCTTTCTCCCTCCCTTTCTCTCTCTCTCTCTCTCTGAGCAGCGAAGGACAGTGAGGATGGCTGGTCCCCCTGGTCTGAGTGGACTGAGTGCACAGTGACCTGTGGGACGGGCACCCAGCAGAGAGGGCGCTCCTGCGACGCCACCAGTAACCCCTGCTCTGGACCCTCCATCCAGACCCGCAAGTGCAGCCTGGCCAAGTGTGACAGCCGTGGTGAGTGAGTGGGATTTTACCACATCGCCAGTCACAGGCCAACTTAGAGATGCAGTGCCTGGTTATAATCTATTACACTTTCTTCTTCAAACTGAGCAAAATCCATCTCATGTTCCTCTAGCTGTGTGTCTAATGTGTACGCTTAAAAAAACTGTGTTCCTGCAGTCTTGGCTCTGTAAATGGGAAACAAACAAAGTAACATCGGACCAGCCAATCAACAACATTGCTTCATAAACAGAAGAGAGGGGTGCAGCCATTAAACTCACAGCATATCAACAACCATTTGCCAGGATTGAGGACCTCACCTTTAACAATGTCACAGCCAACAGTCCAAGAAAGGCTTGCATTAATTGCACTCCATGGGGTATAACCCAGGGCAGCTTACCTACAATACAAAGCTCCCAGTCAGCCAGCCCCAAATAAGAAGAGTTCTGTGCTATCTCCCCGTGTTCCTGCTACGGGCTGGAGCAAATAAATATCTTTTAAGAGTGCAAATGTGCTCCAATGTTTTCTGCCGCAGACTGAGGGGGCATAAGCATTGCTGTAGGCCAATAACTTTAGCCGAATAATTAATAATTTCCTCTGTTTTTGCAAATTGAATAGACATGCCCCTGCATTATTTTGCAGATCTGGAAAACTAATATCCAGCTCTCTTGTGAGCCTGTGCCTGTGGTGTTTGTAGTTGTGTGTTTCTAGCTGTGTCTACCTTGGAGGGGAGCTGTTTGGTAATTAGCGTAATGATTCCTGGCTGTCATAATATATCCAGCTGGCAAAATTGCCCGCAGTTAGCCTCTAAATGATGTGTAACACTGAGCAAGGCGATCAAGTTGCGTTTTTCTGAAGGGTGGAGAGAGTGGTAGAAGGAAAGTAGACGTAAAGGTGTCCATGGAGGTATGCAGCGCATAGGTCAGTTCTGAAAGAAGGCCTCAGAGTGAACTGGTTCTGCTGTTTTATTTATCGTTGAGCTTTCTTTCCACCGCCTGCTGGAAATTATTATTGTGCTGGTGATAAAATGTTACTTATCCACTCTCTACCACGTGAAACTGCAGTAATTCATTCCTTTGGCTTCACCAGATAAAGCAGATTGACGCCATCTGGACTGTTTGGTTGTGGTGAACTGAGGCAGCATGACTTTCCAAACTGTGGCAAAGCCAAGGGCCCAGAATGTTCTACATTTGCATGTTCCAATCTGCACATAGAGGGTTGAGGGGTTCTAGTTAGCATTCTTAATTAGCGTGTCTGTGTGCCTGTGTGTTCAAGTTTTTGCAGAAGTTTTGTGCATATGTTGTTATGTTTTGATGACTATGCTTTTTTCTTAGTCGTTCTGTTTTTCAGAACCAAAGAGCCATTCTGTTTTTCAGGACAATACAGCCATTTAAATATTAAAAAGTATATGCCATGTTTGCCTGTGTGATCTTAGCTGGTTGGTAGACTTTGGACATCTGCAAATGACTAGACACAAGCCACCACCTGGGTTTGACGATAACACTCTGCACTGCACTGATTTCTGCACGTTTGTTTCTCGTCACATGTAGTGCGACAGGACGGCGGCTGGAGTTTGTGGTCCCCCTGGTCCTCGTGCTCCGTCACCTGCGGCGAGGGGCACATTACCCGCATCCGCCACTGTAACGCTCCCGTGCCACAGCTGGGGGGCAAAGACTGCGAGGGCAGCGGCCGTGAGACGCAGCGCTGTGAAGCCAAGCCCTGCCCCAGTGAGTTGGCACCACTGCAGGAGCTGGGCACGACCTGGCACTAGACCTGCGTCAACAATGCATTCCATTTTTCATTTTGCATTTCAATAGTTTACTCAACCAGCCATCCTCTCGGACAATTCAATAGTGTATTTGAAGTGAAAAAATGTTACTGCTAATGGGACAATCTTTATCTAAATTGAAGGCCCATACTGCTCTACAGTTTAGCTTTGCAAATGTAATGTGCTTTAAAGGAATAACCAGGAAAAAAGTACTGAATCATAATATTTGCTGAGCTGTCTCCCCAAAAGAGTCACTTACCATAACCACGTGTGTTATTTTTCAGTTGATGGTGGTTGGGGCCCGTGGTCTCCATGGGCGGTCTGCTCAGCGACCTGCGGAGGAGGCAACAGGGGACGAACTCGCGTGTGCAACAGCCCTCAGCCCCAGTATGGAGGCAGACGGTGTCAGGGAGAGTTTAGAGACAGTGAGGCCTGCAACAAACAAGACTGCCCCATCGGTAAGTCTTCATCATCATCATCATCATCAGCATCATCATCTTCCTTTATGCAGGCTTCTTCCCGAGAAGTCTGACCCTGCAATAGGTCTATTGGGTAACAAACTAAGGATTTATGACTGTGCTAAAACACAGCAGAAGGGAGTGTGTTGAATGATGATAGAAGAACAGAATGGTGGAGGAGTAGGGGGATGAGTCAGTTTAGAGGCATCAACATGTTCAACATGAGTAGAGGAGTTTGGGATTATTTATAACTCCTGATAGTGTGCTGTTCTCATGTGAACTCTCTGTGTGTGTGTGTGTGTGTGTGTGTGTGTGTGTGTGTGTGTGTGTGTGTGTGTGTGTGTGTGTGTGTGTGTGTGTGTGTGTGTGTGTGTGTGTGTGTGTGTGTTTGTGCGTGCGCATGTGTGTGTGTGTGCTAGATGGCTGTCTCTCCAACCCATGCTTTGGCGGAGTGGACTGCAACAGTGGAACCGATGGCTCTTGGGAGTGTGGACCATGCCCCGTGGGTTTCCGTGGTAACGGAACCCACTGTACAGATGTCAATGAGGTATGCAGGTTTGCTGCATGCAGGTCGCAGGTAAACCAGATAGGAATTCTTGAGGTCGAGACTAATTGTCCCTTTTCTCCCTCTTTAGTGTGACATGGTGGCTGACGTCTGCTTCAGAGCGGGTGGGGCCCAGCGCTGCATCAACACAAACCCAGGGTTCCACTGCTTGCCCTGTCCACCCAGATACAAGGGCACTCAACCCTTCGGCATGGGAATAGAGGCAGCCAAGAAAAACAAACAGGTCAGCGAAGAAAATATTTTGATATATACCATAAAAATCCATCTACAGATTCCACAATGTAACACCAACACAGTCTTCCTACAGTTGCCAAGTTCATCTCAGTTCAGCTCAGTTCAACTCCATTTAGGCTGTGTATTTATGGCTGGTGAAATTAGCAGTAGTGGTCATTTAGTGCCTTTGATTTCTGCTGGTGTGTGTGTGAGGCGGCGAGAGAGGAGGCCAGTAGACATGTGCTTGTGGCACGCCTTGACCATGAATCACGCAGGGGTAGAGACAGCCCACTGCTCGTGTCTGGGCGCCCTAACTCCAAACATCTGTGGACTTCACTCTCCTTCTCTCATCCCCTGTCTGTCTGTGAGTGTCTGCCTGATGTAAGCTTTCGGATGTCAATTGTGTTGTTAAGACATGAAAGTATATATCGTAAACAGAGGTAGACAAAGAAAGTCAACTTTGCACCAAATGTTTTGGAACTAGCTCACATTTTTGACCCTTCGAGGCTGTTCTCAGATACAAGGGCACTCCCCCCCCCCCCCTTTATTCCCCTGTTGGTAGGGCTGTTAAAGTGTGATTAGGAGAAGACCATGTCCAAATCGGCCTGGCATTTGCCCCCTCAAGTCTTTATTTCTTGATCTATCGACAACCAAATTTCGTCGTTTTCCCGGAAAGTTGAGTCATTGCTTCCTTCTACCCACATGTTGCATAATCAGGCAGGAACGGATGGCTTCAGCACTGACCCCCGGTTCCCCAGCTCTTTAATCCGGTGCCACAGCTCAGCAATCCAAATTGATTCAGGACCGGGGGGAATTGTCTCATAGCTGGCACTGCTGTGCCCTGATCTCACTGCGCAGATGAAAGGCTTAACTCTGGGTAACGTTCGCTGGTGTGTGTCGGGTTTTCGCCGGTGACGTGGAAACACTCCGCGAACGGAGAACAATTAACTTAATAGAAGACTCCTCTGCTGCCGTGGCGCCGAAAAAAATATGCCGAAAAGTTTACTGTGAGGGGTCATAACGCGGGCCTCGAGGGAGCTGTGTACAGCCCACAAACACAAAAGAGAATAGAGATGGAAGATGGAGGAGAGCCATTGATGAGGACACGGATAATGCTAACTGATGCAGTGTGTCACTGTACAAACATGCAAGGACGAGGGGTAACAGAGAAGAAAGAAACAACCGCTGTACTAGAGCTGGTTGTGTTCAGATAGCAGATCGGAGCATAATACAATAAGATGATGGATCTGGAGCTCATTGGAAGGCCATGTACTGAATAAGTGTGTGTTAACTGCATTATCTGCATTCTTCATCACAGAAACCACTACAAATAACCAATAGCAGAGTAGAATGTCCTAGTCCCAAGATGATGGGTCTGTATCGCATTGGAAGGCCACATACTGAATGCATGTACTGTATGTGTTACGGTTATTGTGTAGACACAGTAGATGTATTAATTTACATGTGCTTTGACTGCACTGCATCTGTGTTGTCCTTATTTCCTCAGGTAATCTGGTCAATCTGGTTAATGATTGTATTTGTCTGGTGTTCTTAGGTATGTGAACCAGAGAACCCCTGCCTGGACAAAACCCACAGCTGCCACAGGCACGCAGAGTGCATCTACCTCAGCCACTTCAGCAACCCCATGTACAAGTGCGAGTGTAAGATTGGCTTTGCTGGCGACGGCTTCCTCTGCGGAGAAGACTCCGACCTGGACGGCTGGCCCAATAAGAACCTTGTGTGTGGCGCTAACGCTACTTACCACTGCAAGAAGGTATGCCAACCTCGCCCTTACTTTCCCCTTAAAGCCCTTTGAGAGGAAAGGCCTTGGCTGAATTCCCTGAACTTGACTTAGCACAGTAGCACAGTGAAGTACTTGTTTAATCTGATCAGAAATATGTCCGGACATGTTGTAAAATTTCCTTGACAGCTTATAATAAATTATTATTTCTGATTAACATCTAACATCGTTTGACATAGTTACTAGGAAATGTCAACGGTACATACGCTCATAAATCAGCGCATATGACATTCGACAGTCAAGACACTTAGCAGTTTGAATATTTGAAGATCCATGGTTAGTTTTAAGGCTGTGTCATCATGAATCTCACTATTCTGCACATAAATAGTTTTACTGATGGAACCTGTATCCATGTACACAGGACAACTGCCCCAACCTGCCGAACTCAGGACAGGAAGACTTCGACAAAGACGGGCAGGGAGATGCCTGTGACAAGGATGATGACAATGATGGAATCCTGGATGAGAGGGTGAGGATAGTGTTCATTTCACATATGCCTGTGCGAATGCACACACACACACAAACAGTGAGTGAGTGAGCGAGAGATAAATAGGGAGAAGATTCTCTTTATATCGAAACCAAAGAGGCCTTTGTACTCTTAAAAGGCATCCAAAACATCAAAATGGTCTTCAAACAATCTTCTCTTCAACCCTGCAGGACAACTGCCCCCTCCTGTACAACCCCAGGCAGTTTGACAATGACAAAGACGATGTGGGCGACCGCTGTGACAACTGCCCCTACGAACACAACCCCGCTCAGATCGACACAGACCACAACGGGGAGGGCGACGCCTGTGCCGTGGACATCGACGGAGATGGTATTCACTGTTGTTGATGTTGTTTTTGTTTTTTTTATTTAATAGATACATTTTTTTACCCATCCCTTTTCATACATGAATGGATGGTCAGAAAGAGCGATACAGCAGAATCTATTGAACTGGTAGCAACTTCTGTTTCTCAAATGCCAAGTCATTTCAACTTTGCGCCTGTTGTTTGTGAGTGAGAGTAGCTTGCCCATTTTATACAGACAGGCACTTAAAGTGATTTCATACTAGAGCTTTTGGTGAAGACCGGAGTCCACTTGAACCGTTAATCTGGCTCATTTCGTTATTGTAAAAGCTGCTTTCAGAACGCGGGTGCACGCCAAGGGGCCGTGCCTGAGTCGTCCAGAAAACGGGGATCTGGGATACGGTTTCTCCTGAACTCCAGTGCAGTTCGTATTTGGTGTGAAAGCTATCCAACCTAAAACCAAGAACTAACTGCTATTTATGACTTGCTGAAGGGTCCAAATTCTCCCACAATAAAAACATGTGAAATTATGTTTTAACTTGCAATTTTCTAAAACGCTATCAATCTTTCAAATAGCGAGGACAGGACAGCTATATTGCTTTTTATGCCTGTGGGTAACTTATGCGCGTATGCTTTGCGAGCAAAGCTGCAAGCAAATTTATCTCGCATTGCCACTGGTCTCCGCAAACTGACACTGAGCTGCACTTCGTTATGTGGTACAAGTCAGCAATCCATCTAACTGTTAATGGTCGCTTTGACAGCCAAACCACTCTTCCATTCTCCTGAATTTATAGAGTTGTCTCTAAGTATGCTTCTCTTACAACAGGCATGGGCAAGCATTGGGGTACAGTGACTCCAATTCAAATATCCTGTTTTTTGTTGTTGTTTTTTCTGGTGTTGTGCTGCAGGGATTCTGAACGAGCAGGATAACTGCGCGTATGTCTACAACACCGACCAGAAGGACACCGACATGGACGGAGTGGGAGACCAGTGTGACAACTGTCCCCTGTTGCACAACCCTGACCAGGTGAGAGACCCGCCTGGTGTCCCACCAGTGCCAATAAAGACAAAGTCATTGATTGAGTTGCCAGGTATAGATATAGCTTTATATACAACACACTATAGCTTTATGTAAGCTTGAACACTGTGAATGTAATGTCATTAGTGTTTATTGGAATTTGGCAACATTCTTTGCTGATTTATTAGCGTGGTGAACTGAAGCTGAACAGTCAAGTAAGGCAGTGGATGCTTAGAGAGAGGAAATGGCTAAAATGACTGTTCAATTGACATTTGAATTCTTTGTGTTTAGTTATATTGAATTTGCCATGAACACACTTCTGAGGTAGATGGTTTATATTGTTTGTGACAAGGAAACTGGTCTTTCTGGTACAGGCTGATACAGATAATGATCAGGTTGGAGATTCGTGCGACAATAACCAGGACATAGATGAGGACGGACATCAGAACAACCTGGACAACTGTCCCTACGTAGCCAATGCCAATCAGGCCGACCACGACAAGGACGGCAAAGGAGATGCCTGCGACTTCGATGACGACAACGACGGCATTCCTGATGACAAGGACAACTGCAGACTGGTACCCAACAAAGACCAGCTAGATTCTGATGGTAAAAGCAAACACCTTTACCTCTCTCTCTCTCACCTATTAATGTTATACTTCATAAAATCAGTTAACATAAAGATTAAAAACAACAACATTCATGCTCACATGTACAGAATGTGTGTGTGTGGAATGTTACACTGCCGTGGCTTGCCAGAGAGGGAGGATTTAATAGCTAGTAGCAATAAAGATAATAAAGATAATGACTAGCGTAAGTGTGCAATCCACTGGCATACAGATGGCCACTTATGATAAGGACACACTCTCCTGGTGACCCCACACCTGCCTCATTAGCCTTCACCAATGGATTTACTGCATGGCAGAGATGTTCACATGTCAATTCATCTCCTTCACATAAAGGTCACATCACACATTTTTTCAGTTTCTCTTTCAATTTGTTCGGACTCGCTCTTTATCTCTCTCTGTGCCATCATTTTTCTATTTGCATCTTTTAGTTTCATCTTCTTCTTGTGCTCCCTCTCTCTCTTATTTCTGAGCTAAGGCAAGTCAGGTCCTTCCCCTTTGTTTCCCGAGGGACGTGCGTGTGTGTGTGTGTGTGTGCATGTGTGCACACTCGTGATTACTCCGCCGTACGCAATTCCACAAGGGTTACCTGGAGTTTGTGTAGTTGAGCCCATAACTGGAAACAGGTTGCAGAGAAGGCAGATCCCCACCACCGGCAGCCGCACCCGCACCCACTCCCATCTGTACCCCATAGACCAGATGCACTTGTACTTTTCACACCTCATCACCGAGTGCTTACTTAATAGAAAACGCCAGTCCCCCTGTGCAATAACAAAGTGCGGAAAAGCAGCTACTTCATCCTCTATAGAGCAGGCTCTGCTGCACACTTGCCTGCCTGTGTGGACGCCTGCTTTGCCTTTATATTCTTTTTTTTCCTCCCTCTCTTTCTCTCTCTCTCTCTCTCTCTCTCTCACTCTCTCTCCACACCGGCCATAGGTCTGTTTTTAATAGACCTCACATTCTGAGACAGTTACATGTATCAGAGGAAGTTGTCACGCCATGAAAAGAGGGCTGAGATTACTTGTTGCGCTTGGCCAGGAATGAGTATTAAACTTGGGTCGCTCAGTGGAATATTTTCGCTCAGTAGGTTAAATATGTTTCGAGGAAAAAGCTCTCCTCCCGTTGCACATGAGAAAGATCCCTCGGTGAGAAGGGGAAAATACAGTGGCATCGCCATATGGGATTGAAAATAATACATGACAGACAACCTTTACCTAGAACAGATGAGACAAAAGAAACATTTAGGTGGATATGAGTGCTCTGAGGGCTGTACTGGGGAGATTTATAGCTTGCTCGCACGTTTCCCTCAAGAAGTTTCCATTTCATATTTGATTCCTTTCACTGCACCTGCTTAGCAGATTCCTGAATTTGAACCTCGTAAGAGTTCTTGTGTGGAGTGAATTGATATTGTAAATGGAAGATGGATCTTCTGTATGTGACCAGCTGTTTTGAATGGTTTGCTCCTAAACAGGAGATGGAAGAGGTGACGCATGCAAAGACGACTTTGACAACGACAACATCCCCGACATCTTTGATGTGTGCCCGGAGAATGATGGCATCAGTATCACAGACTTCAGAAAGTTCCAGATGGTGCACTTGGATCCTAAAGGAACCACGCAAATCGATCCCAACTGGGTGGTAAGACACCAGGGCAAGGAACTCGTGCAGACTGCCAACTCTGACCCTGGTATTGCAGTAGGTGAGACATCTCCTCACCCAACTTGGGTCTTACATGGTTCCTTCTCAGACTGGTTGAACAAACCACCTGCTGGAAATTATGTGAATTGGGAATGTGATCATATCAATAACACTAATATTTCTCCCCTCTCAGGCTTTGATGAGTTCAATGCCGTGGACTTCAGCGGTACGTTCTACGTCAACACGGACAGGGACGACGACTACGCAGGGTTTGTGTTCGGCTACCAGTCCAGCGGACGCTTTTACGTGGTCATGTGGAAGCAGATCACGCAGACGTACTGGGAGGACAAACCCTCTAAGGCTTTTGGGATCTCAGGGGTCTCGCTAAAGGTGGTCAACTCCACCACAGGTACCGGTGAACACCTGAGGAACGCCCTATGGCACACCGGGGACACAGGCGGACAGGTGAGATTCTTATTGGAGATAAAAAGGCTTCACTCATTCTGTCGAAGGCCATAAGAGGTACCATTACACATGCTAGGAACGGCAGTGAAACCGCTCAGCCATGGCCATATTGAAGGGATTTTAATTGCGACCTAAAGAAAGAACTTTTAACTTTTAACGTTTTCTATGCGTCACCTCGTTTTCAAGTTCATGATCGAAATTTACAGACCTTTTTTTTTTTTTTTTTTAAATATGTCAAACAATATCTGTGAGAAAAATTCAACTATACTATATCAGAAAACCATTGCATTTATTATAAAATGGGCTTGTTAATAACGATATTGACGATAAGCTGTAGTTTCTTTAATCATAGGACTAGAGACATCCTTTTTTTGTTACTTTGTTAGTTGACATTACGTGTATTAAAGGAAGTTTACCTTTTTACTGTTGTAACTTCACATGCTCTGTGGTCACATTTACTAAGTGTTGTGTACCCAACTCCAACCTCTGTAATATTATTTCGATGAGCTCTGTGATTTGTTTTCATGAGGCACCTTTTGAATGCAAAGGTTGTGAACTCCTTTTACAGTAACACAACCAGCAGGTCCAGCTCAGTGTGCTCATACTGGTGTCATTCTGTTTGCCTCAGGTGCGCACCCTGTGGCACGACCCAAAGAACATCGGCTGGAAAGACTACACGGCCTACAGATGGCATCTCATCCATAGACCAAAAACTGGCTTCATCAGGTACCCTCCACCAAACCTCACTCATATGTGCCCCGCAACTGAAATTATTCCTGTAGAGCTTTGCTTTATGGTTATATGTTTTTCTTCTTCTTTTCTTTTCCTCAGGGTGGTGGTTTATGAAGGCAAACAGATCATGGCTGATTCAGGACCTACTTATGACAAGACTTTTGCAGGTGGACGGTTAGGTCTGTTTGTCTTTTCCCAAGAGCTGGTCTTCTTCTCCGACCTCAAATACGAGTGCCGAGGTGAGTTAGTTCGAGGGTTTTGATTGCACAATGGCACTTCAATGTTTTACAGTCCAGGGTTGGAAGAAGAAAGAGGTTGGGGGGGGGGGGGGGGGGTGGGGGGGGATGATGGGACAACCGTAAATGTGTGAATTTTGTTTCCAACCTTTTCCCCATATTTCAGATAACCCAGACTTACCCTCAGTGTTGTTCAGGTAAATAGGTTATGGACCTGTTCTGCTATGTCATAACTCACGCTTGGTTTCTGTATGTCACCTCAGCTGATCACACTGTGTTTTGAATGAAGTCTTGTTTTGGTTGAAAAAGCCACCCACACCACTAACCATGTTGGGTGACAGTATGAATGGCACAGTCGTCACTGCCTGCAGTCTGCCACGTCCTGCACAGAGCACAACGCCTTGCCTTCTGTGTTTGGGTCTCCAAGTGTCCTGGTGTAGTGATTGGTATTCATCTTTAATCGGTGCTTTTGGCTCTCCCTCTGTTTCACAGATAACTGAGTCAACGTGGAAACTGCAAAGGCCCCATAACCTTGACACTGTCCACCAACCGTGCTGAACTTCAGCCTGTATCTTCAGCGTCTGTATCCATGAGCATTGATAACATCGTCATGACGAATCTCTAACCAAGAGCTTGCGGTGTGCCCTGTTGAGCACCGAAGACAAAAAAACATGAGCTGACAATTCCATCATATTGAAAGCACCATTTCTACAACCACTTTAGTGCTTTGTATCACTTTGTTGTACACGTGCATAACAGTGCATACACAAGACCTCTTTGTAAATGTTCGAGTTATTGTTTTATTTCTTGTATCATCTACTTTCTTTGCCAAGGGTAGGAAAGGTCAGAGCATGATGCCATGACGATGCTTTATGATGATGATGCTATGTTCGGTAAAAACGTTGTCCATCCAATGACGCAGAGCTGCTTAAGCTTAAAACCACAAAGAAATCAACCTCGCCTGACTTCAGGATTCAGCAAAGCCAAATTGCAAAACTTGCACAATTTTTATATTTGTTTTGAATTGTCTCTATGGTATTTTTTTTGGCATCCTCAATGCATTTTCTTCAGTTGAGGTTCTGTTTTTTTCCACTTCAATTTGACTTAGTTATTTAAAGGTCTTAATCATTCCCGATATTTTAAGAGGGATCTTTCAAGTGTTGTAGGCGCCTTTTGGGGGAAAGATGTTTATATTTAGACTGTATTATAATTTCTTTTGTAAATTATTTATGTGACCTCTGCCATTGAATGGGGTTATGTCTTGTTTCTTGGTTTGCTTTTTTTTCCCTAGAGATTGTAAATAATTATTTATTTGTTTACACTGACAAATTTTCACTATTGTCATACAACAGAAAAATACAGACCTATTGCATTGTTTCTGCAAACACAAAACCAGAAGGTGTCAATGTTTAGTGTCAAGCAATACAAGAGAACAGAGAAATTGCTTAATTAGGGACCATAAATTAGTCTAACAGACCGTGGAGGCATTAAGTATTTGGCAAGTTGCCAACATTAGAAATGAGAGGAAACAAACACAGAATAACTCGAATAATGTTAGTTAATGGACTGGAGTACCAACCGTTAGTAGATTAGTGTAATATGATGCATTGCAAACATCGGTGGTGTTATTGGCATGTTTCATCAATGACAGAAATCATGGATTTAAATAATTGATCATTAATGAACCTTCCCTTTGTGCACCTTTGTTGTGTCCAGAGTGAAATATCAGCCAGATGTAAAAAAAAAAAAAAAAAAAAAAAAAAAATGCGTTTCACCCAGCAATCAAATGCAGTCGGGCATTTTGGTTTACTTTTGTCAAGCGTAGAATCTGATATGTATTTTCTATAAGTTGCTGGTTGTCTTGTTTTTGTAATGATTAGCAAGCATATTTTTTGTGGTATTTTTGTATAATTCACAAATATAAAACAGTTTTTGAACTTGATTGTTAGATTCACTTTTCCCACCTAAATGTGTGTGTAAAAAAAGTATGCAGTTCTCACAGCTGGAAGTATTTTGTGTCATAAATAAATCTTTCATACACCATTCTCTCAGTCACAGTGGTCATTACAGCAAACTGACACACTGACGATGGCTTAAGGCCGAAACACGTCTGTTGAAATAAACTGGTCTTTATATTATTGAGAAAAGCTTGAGAGTGAGGTTTTTATTATACTCAAAGTCATTACAACAAAGCCTTATTGGAAAGCTATGAGAAGCAAACACCCCTGCCTGACCCCAGCAATGGGTTCCAAATCTATCTAAATACCTCCGGTGGAGTATTGAATCGTGATTAGAAAACTGTTATACACAGATACGAACACTCATACATACAAACATGCAAGCGTCACGCGAACGCGCACACACAAATCAGTGTCAGCTGCCACGCGCTGATTAAAACCAACGTTGCCATACACAACCAAACTGCAAGGAAGTGAACATTGTATTTGCGATTGCAAAACTGTTCCATCCTGGGCTGGGCCGCTGGTGATGGGATTCAGATGGCCTGTCTGGTCCTTGGTTTCGCATCGATGGAAGGAAAACAGATGAGTCATGCCCTCTGTGCTCTGATTGCCGCATCTCCATCCTCATTGTTCGAGGAATAAACCCCCGTGACACGTTAACAATCAAAACAGTGAGGCGCAGAATGGTTAATAACATTCTACGGTTCTGGGCATCATGGGTGAACGGTTCTGTACGTCTGCTTTTATGTAGTTGCATGGATTCTCCTAACATTCAGGAACATTTTCACAGGTGACCTGACCTGTAACCTGTTAAACCACCCCCATCTCAAGGCTGTGTAGTTCTTATAAGATTCAGTAATATGCTGGAGTCAACCTCACCCATCTCAAGGCTGTGTAGTTCTTATAAGATTCAGTAATACGCTGCAGCAAATGTCGCACGCTGAAGGGTTCAAGTGAGCTTTGAGCTCCCTTTGGTTAAGAAAGCCTTTAAATCATAGGTTTAGGACACTGATGGGTGAGTTACTTTGGATAACAGTATCTGTTTAGGTGAATGAGCATGAGTGTAAATGCATGGTGAGTGTGTCGAGGGCAACTAGGATTCAGATGCAGGCCCACTGAGAGGAAAGAAAAGCAGGAATGCCAGGCATCTCGCAGGCACTTTGAACGAAACCACAGCAGACACCCACGGGGGACGTGCAGAGGCTGCGGCCCCAGGGGAGGGCCTGAGTGGCTGTGGCTGCCTGGGAGGGCATTGGTGGGCTTGGAGTGTCCCGTGCAAAGCAAGCCTCCAGCACCCCCCCCCATCCTCCCCCACCCCCCTTTCCCTGTGGAGGCGAAACCACCAGGGCTGAAGTTTTAAAGTTAACAACACGAGAGGGACAGGACTGAGGCTGTGGTAATGTGGAGAGTGGGCTGTCTGAGGGTTCGCAATGTAGTTTGCGGCAGCAGTAGTCAGCGAAAGCTTCAGTACGGTATGGGGGTCTCCCATGCGGAGTATCTCCACTCCGCTGGCCTCCTGCCCAGATCGCGTGCCAGGCTCCTGTAGATGTAGGCCTCTGCAGAAACGATACCGTGGCATCAGCTTGACTGATGTGGGCCAGTCAGCAGGCACTTAACACTCACAGAGGCTGTGTCAACCTGATCCCCTTCTAAAGGATATGAAATGCTTTTAATCAGACATATGTTGGTGGTTAAGAGATATATACCTGAAGTCAACACGAGTTGAATTGTGGTTAGAGCTGTATTTTAACAGCTGGTCCTAATTTGGGGCTGTTTACATACACACGCAAGCACTGGCAAGCGCACACATCTGCACAGGCATGTTTTTCTTTTTCTTTTTTTATGTCCGAGATTTGTCAAGAAACCTAAGCAACCGTTTGTAAGAAGCCATATCTAAAACCAAATGCCGGAAAGCAATTAAAGAAAAATGACAAGCTGCTTCACATTACTCATCTAAGACAGTTGGAAACAGTAAGCTGGATAGAGAAAAATGATGTCACCATCGGCATTGGAGAACTTGTGGGTTGGCCATGGACGATGGACCTAAACTCCTCTTCCAAACAGTGGGGGGAAGAGACAGACAGGCTGCCTGGGAGCTCTGCTCGGATGAACTTCGACATCTCATCCGAACAGCAGCTTGAAAGGGTCTCACTGCCTGGTGTGATTTTCCCCCAGCAGTCAGGGCTGTGTGAAATACCTCTTTGTCGCGAGCTGGGAGTCCCGCCACTTCCCCTCTCCAACTCTCCTATCATCGTCTTTTCCTCCTATCTCCCTTCCTCACCTCCTACTGCCTCTCACCTCCTCTGACCTCTGCTCTACGGGCCCACCCAGTCGAGTCTTAGTCTCTTCCTTGGCTTATCCAAGGGGCTCTGTCATCATCCTACATACACATCATTTGGAACATGACTTGTCTTTGAAAGTGTGTTGATGAATTTGCGGTTGCCGGGTGCATGATGTCTTCTGAGATCCAAGCAAAAGCCTACGCTTCAGTACAGGAGTCATATGTGTACACACAGGCGCCACTTCCATGGGCTTTCAGGGGTTCCAACACTCCTAGGATTTCAGACTTCAGCCTACAACAAGGAAAATCAGACCTAAAAAGTTAATACATTTTCATGAAATGTCATGTAAAGGTTTATGTAAGTAGTACAGCTCCAAAGTCTTTCAGATTAGATAAAAGTCTGAAGCTTTCGCCCGGGGGTCAGTCTGCAGCGGGCTGTTCTTACTGAGGCTCAGCCTTCTGGGCCACACACATAGACTGTATCTAGACTGCAGCCCTGATGGCACCCCATGCAGAGCACTGGTGGACACAGGGTCCACCATCTCTCTGGTCCGCCCCAGAACCCAGCCTGGTGCGGACGGCCCAAGACCACAGGGTTGGAGATCCAGTAAGCCTGTATAACCACGGTCACTGGCAAACACATAGACATGCATGGAAAAAGATCTCTCTGGGTGACCGCTACCAGGCACATGGCTGACCACCAGTTCTGGTTGGCCAACATACAAGGCCCTGTCATCCTCCGGCTGGACCCGCTGGCCAAGTAGGAGGCCACGATGCACGTATCCAGGGCTGCATTCTACTTGAGTTCTGAGGCTGTGATGATCCACTCTGCTGGTGAAGAGGGGCTACCTACTACTAGTGGGGACAGCTATCCGCTGGGGGGGTCAGGGGGGGGGGGGGGGGTTATATCAAAAGAGAATATGGTGTGGGGATGAGGAAAAGAGACGCAAAGCACCACAGGTAATTTAGCCAGCGTTTGCATTTGACATGAAATTACATGAAATGGCAATAAATAAATGCTTGAGCCTCGATATATAGGCATCAGAAGTCGTGAAATTACAATTGCAATCAACAGTGAGACGAAAATGCAGAGGACCTCTTACAAGAACCATATAGCCTTTTATCAGGATCATTTAAGGTCGGTAAATTATTTCAATAATATGAACTGTATTTATTTCTGTCTGGTCTGTCTTGGCAGTTAGAACTGGTTGTTTTGACATCTGTAAATGTTTCAATTACACTGTATTGTATGCTCTTTTACCCAGCGTCGTTTAACTTCTGAAGGACAAGAAGCAAACATATAGCATACAGCTGCTGGCAAGTGAAAATGATGAATGGGCAGAAATCTACCCAAACCTCTTCTAGCCTTCTAGAAACTGCACAGCTGTCCCCCACCCCCCCCCCCCCCCCCCCCCCCATCCCCCCCCCCCTCTCCCCGTCTCCAGTGTAAACTGTGAGAGGGATTTTTCAACATTGAATTTCATCTTTCTTTCAGCACTAGATATATTCTGCATCTAATTTCTGTATAGTTAATGTAAAGCCAAGTGTCTGTTTTTTAGGTCAAAACTGAGCTGAATAACAGACAGCTTGTCTGCGAATATTGATGAATGGAGCAGCAGCGGAGGCATTCCCATATGCACAGGCATTGGAGCAGCAGCGGAGGCATTCCCATATGCACAGGCATTGGAGCAGCAGCGGAGGCATTCCCATATGCACAGGCATTGGAGCAGCAGCGGAGGCATTCATATGCACAGGCATTGGAGCAGCAGCGGAGGCATTCCCATATGCACAGGCATTGGAGCAGATTTCTGAAAAACTTGAGGAAAGATTAAGTGCTCTAACAAGCAGTGCCATCTTTGTACACACAAAGAAATAATCCATGTATCAAAATGTTATGTTAATGGACATACAGTACGTATTTGTTGTTTGTCACATGCGATAGATAGGGTGACCATATGTCCAGATGTCGGGCGGACAGTCCGGTACGGCCCTGCACACAAAAGTGACCAACACCTATAAAACCAACAACCAACCCCCCATCCTTTCTGCCACATACCACCAAGTATCTTTCAAATCTGTGTGAAACACTGGTTTTAGATTTAATTGTTAAATGTAATTGGTTTTAGATTTAATTGTTTTATTTACCATGATTTACCATGTACCATTGTCCGAGAAACATCCATGTGCAAGCAAATAGTGAGTGACTTGATGGGAGTTGATGAAGGCACAGGCTGAGCTCAACCTACCATTGCACAGGTGCTGAAGGCAGACAAGAAAGCTGGTGCCATATGGTGCCATCACTGCAAAATGTTGAGGCGTTGGAGACAGTTAAGATGGCACTGCCACTGTGTATCTTACTTGCTGCCCCTTTTGAAGGTCAATGAGTTGTTTGTGGTTGCCGATGACACTGATTTGGCCAAGTCAATGAAGGCGACCATTCATGAGTATCTAAATGAGAAATACCAAAACACTGTAGCTAGATATGGAATCAATAGTTGACCCCAAATTGAAGGTCCAGTGCCCAAACCAGAGCCGTTTCCGAGCTGGAGGACCTGCTCACTGCATGTGCTGTACCCACATCACAGAGCACTGCATTACCCACCTCTGCTTGTGAAAAAGAGTATTGCACTATAAAACCCTCCCACAATATGGTAGTGGTTTTCATAAATGGAAAAAAGACACAACAAACGCTACAATCCTTTGGACTGTGATCTCCATTGCCAAGATGGCAAAAAGAGACAGCTGAAGCTCTCACTCTCTCTTTCTCTCTCTCTCTCACACGCTCACAAACTACTGATCCAGTATCCCTTACCCCTTTTGCCAAGGGTTCTGGTTCTGATACTCGGGTGGGTCCGTGTCCTTTAACGTCCAGGACACAGGATGTTTCCAGCTTGTTCCTCTCACACAAGCTGCGGTACCCAGTGCCAGATATTCTGGCATCGTTACTGCCTGTCCCCGGGCTTTTGTCAGTGTTCTGCATCATGGCCGCTCATATTCTTAGAAACCTTTAATCACTGCAAGTGGAACCGTATTGATAGCGCTAGGGCAGATTATTAGACAGTTGCTGCTCAAAGCAAAGCCGCAATATAGTTTTCCCACTAACACTGACTCATGCTAATCCAAAACACCGATCTGCAGCTCAGTCGGCTGGACAGATATAGATAGAATATACCGGAATATACATCGAACAAAGATGGCGCCGTCTCGGGAGCTTAGTGGGACATATTTTATATGATTTAAGCTATCTACACGACTTTTTTATGTCTACATTGACTCGGTTAGTTGTGTATACGCAAAACGAGTGTTGCCGAGGATTTTAGGTCCTAACTAAAGCACTCTAGACCATTATTGATCGGTTATGCTAACGCGTTGGCCAAAATAATCGTTGAAACTAATGGTAGCTTCTAGCCTTGAGTGCTAATTAAGTAACGTGAGCAGGCATATCTCAGCAGATATTGACAGCGCATTCATTTTGAAAGAGGAACAGAGAAACGCGATCAAGGCATTTGTCGATTGAAAAGATGTTTTTGCCGTCCTTCCTACGGGAGCAGGTAAAAGTTTAATCTGTCAGATGGTAATACTACGTTGCGCTGATTGGTTCTAGGTATCCAATTCAGCGAAGAGGAATTTTCTTTCCTGGTTCGTTGAAACACGCCCCATAATCACAGCCCAATTGTCCGATCTCAGACTCATATTCTGACTAGAATTATGAGTATGACATCGTCAGGCTAGAGTGAACTAGCTTACAACCAAGAGACTTGTTTTGTCAACACCATCAAGCTAGATAGCTTGTGTATTACATACTTGGCATCATTGTGCAGTAGATGCAGCTCTCTGGAACACAATTGTAGGTTACATAGTGAAGATCCTGGATCACTTGTAAGAATGACACGTCTGTTTACCTCTCTCTCACCTGACCATACAGCCTACTATGAAAATGAGTTTTTAAAAATCATCAGCTATCTACAAAAAAAATACTTTTAAAACAATATAAAAAGCATAATTTCATGTTTAGTTTATCATGCATTCATCAAATGATCTGAATTACTGGAAACAATAGTTACATATCATGGATTGTCAGCTACATTTCGATTACCTTCCACTCAAACATTACAGACGTTTGGCTGGCACGAATTGAACATGTTGTGCTCTTTGTTGTCCATAGAAGCCAGTGTATCTCACTGAAAACCCTTGGGGGGATTTAATTGAATATTATTGACCAATTGCTAGTAATAAGTCCAGTGTGAGTCAGTCAGCAGGAGAATGTAAACCAGAGTTGCCAGGGGAACCGCAACAACACTGAACACAATAAACACAGCTAAATGTCTGAACCCAATTCAAAACACCAGCTCTACAAATCATCCCAAAAAATGTTGGACTATCAATCGGGGATTACACACAATCAAAGTGACTTGCAAATATTGAAGTTCTTCCTATTTCCTCAAAATCGAAGGCTACAACCTTTTCTCATGTTACATTAAGTTTCCCGCATTACAATTAGGCTACAGAAGAGTAAAGACATGTTTTTGAAGAATTAGTTGTGCAATCAGTAATGAGTAAACAGTAAACAGGACTGTTTCGAGTTCAGGACATACCTTACCCAGTCCCTGTACTGACAATACACTGAAAGTTAAAGGTCCATAAAAGAGTTTGATCTGGGCAATTCTATATAAAAAATATAATATGCAATAATACAAAACGACAACTGCCAACTGTGTGTTGGAGAACATTTGTTTCCAAGTTCCAGTACACTCTTGCCTCATCTCGTCCAAAATCACTACCCCCGCATTCGTCCTGTGTGTCCTATCATTTAAGGGTGTTTTCTCCCTTCAAATAAAAAAAGCACTTATCTGAACTGAACACCAAAACACACTGTTCACTGACATTATTATTGACTGATGAACCCGGCAGTCATATGAACGAATCACATATGTCTGTCAGTGAAAAAATTCCAATAATCAACAAAAGAGTAAAAATGAGTCCTGTTATGGCCAGACTTCAGACTGTGTCCCCACCAAAGAGATTACTCAGATGCATAGTTACGGGGCCTGGCGGCTTGTTCTGCTCTCCCTCCTGAAAGCGCCACTGTATCCAAAAACAGTTTGCATGGATACAGTGCTTTTGTTGATACCGCGTCTGAGGTCTGTCCAAAGACAGAAGTCGTGCCCGGATAAATAAGCCTGTGATTGGTTTTGAAAAAAACGAAAAGAAAAAAAAAACTGCTGCCACTGGCGTTTTAACCACACAAACAAAACATTGCTCTGAATTTTCACGTGCGTCGTGAGTCTTCCATGACATTCGGTTAGACGTCTCTGGTGAGAAACTGGAAGCAGACACTCTCTGGTTCTTTCCTCTCACGCTCATCAGTAAGTTAGAATGCATGACCCATCAACAATCCTGACAAAGAACTGATCAGAGATCAGCAGTCAGCACAACATCATTTCTCCTCCCAGAAAGAAAAGAATGAAGGTCAGCTATAAATATGGCCATGAGATTCAAATGTGTTTGGGAATGATTAGTAATAATAAACTGGTATGTGAGGCTTTCATCCGCACGCCCGTCTCCCTTTATTGTTGGTTTCTGTGTTCCATAAATCTGTGTGATATTCACAGAAATATGCAAAACCCTCCCTCAGTATTTAAACAATACACCATTAGCGTCACACGAGGCCTGGATGGCATTACTTGTACATCCCTTAGAGACTGTCTGTTAGTCTTATCATCAAAACTTGTTCCAGATTCTTCTACTGTTTCTCTGTAATAGTCTCGTCACTCAAGTAAAGGAATGCCAGTGTTGTGTGAAGCCTTTGGGTTATGCTTTCTCAGTGCTGATCTATAAGTCACTCTCATCAATGTCTGTCTGTGCGTAGATGTCAGTGGAAATGGCAAGTTGCTACTGATGACTTCGCCTCATCTGTGAGACTCAGGCTGCAGCTCAGAATGCCTGTCTGGGCCTCCCTGGAACAAAGCCATTCCACCAAACTAAAGTATTGAGCCCTACATTAATTAACACACATTTGATGTGATTCCAGCTGTACTGGTTCATAGCCTTAACGTGTTTCTGCGCCACGGCTCTGAACGATGTGGTGCATGCCATATACTCGTCTGAGAAGTGTAGGTGCCAAAGCCTATTGGTGCGAAACGGACAGCCCTGATGGGCAAAGTAGGGGGGGGACATGAAGGCACATGTTGCTCACACCTGAAACAACAGTAGGACATTAGCAGGCAGATCACAATGCTGCAGTGACATAATGCACTCTCGACACATGGGGTTAGCACTCGGAGCAGGTGTGGAAAACAGCTTTTACTGCTAGCGCAGCGCCACGCCAGCCCAGTCTGAGGTCATACTCTTAATGCCCTGCTATTTCTGATGTGTACTGCCATTAAGACGTGAACACCGGTGCTGTCATAATGACTAATGGGGATAATTGGCAGGTTGGAGCACTTTGGTTAAATGTCACAACCTAACAGCCGATTGGCCAACATCCTTTGTAGATGTTCTGAGATAATGAAATAGATGCCGGGGGAGTAGAGTTAAAATTGTATCTAAAAAAATCACGTGAGTCATTCTCGTCACTCTTTCTACCACTAAACAGACTTTCTTTAAGGTATGCGTTGGATTTAACAGGCTACGGCTGGTTGATATAGCAGATGAGTGAGTTTGCTTTGGTGGAGGACTACAATCTGTTGGCAGAACATACAATACATTTGATCTTTTAATTGACAGTCCATGGTCCATGGTACAGGCGTCCTTTACGATAAACAGTAACAGCAGTACATAGCATTATAAAGTGATGACTGATTAGTTTTAATCGTGCACTATTTTTGCTCTGCCTTAAGTCAAATACAATACACCTCATATGTTAAGCACTTTGATGGAACTGGAAATATTGTTATTCTGTTGTTGTAAGACATTGTATCTGCAACTCACTTTGGATGTGTACTCTGTCTGTCTCTCCCTAAGCAAATTACATGTGACCCCCCTTCCCATCTTCCCTCTAAAACCCTTTGTAACTTGGTATCACCCCCCTCCCCCCATAGGTGAACCACTCACTGTCTCCCCCCTTCCTGTCACCTAAAGGGTGTGGCCCTCCCCTCTTCTTTGTATTCTACCAGACTGAAATGTATAAATGCCAAGACATTCTGCTATCGGGTAGGCCTTTCTCTAAGCACCGCTGAAATACAAACTCCAGACACCTGACTCTGCCTCCGGTACCTTCTTCAACCTTAGCGTGCTTATTAATATTCTGTCAACTTTCTCAGAGAACAGTCCAGAACCGTTGCTGCTTGTTTGTGTTTGCTCTGATTTATAAGTGCATGACCAGCCAATCAGTGAGGGGAGTTTTAGCTGGGGACTAATGCTAAATATCACACTGCAACATTTAGCATTATAGCACTACACCTGCTGCATCTCACAGCCAAAAAAACATGGATTTATACATTTACCATGTGAAAAATAAATCACATTGAAAGAAGCCAGATTGGTCTTAGTTATTTCAGTTTGAGTAAAAAGAGCTTATGACTCCTGACAGTGGATCAGGGACAGAGTCTTTTGTTGGATGTGCAACTGTGGGTGTTTTAGCTTGTAAGCTTTCAGGATAAGTGTGCTGGCTATAAGATGGAGACATATCAGACGTCACAAAATAAATCTAATTACCAGATGTGGTACCCCTTAAATAAACATTGTTGTTTTCGTTGTTTTCGTTGAGCGGTGCTGTCTTTTATGATGACATGTTTATGATCATGAAAACAAACTGGATTTTATACTGTTAACAAATGGGACAGCTTTAAGCACAAGGAAATTAAATTGAATGAATGAAGGTGGAGTCGCTGTTGAAATAAGACATTCTATTCTCTCAAACAAATGACACAACTCAACAAGCTCACAGTCTTGGCTCTCATTTAAAATTCACCTCCCCTAACCTTGGGGAAAGGACACACCTGAGTTTAAGAACCATCATGTTCCGTAAATATTGTTTCAAAAGTTAATCTCCGACTTGCACACCAATAACGTAATGGCAGTGGCTAAAGACTGTGGCCAGAAAATATCCTTCCTCTCCCTGTTTTTTTTATAGAGACCCTCAATCAAACATTTACCACATTTTACCCACAATGCTGTTCTCAATGCATACCACAACTGTTCTGAGCTAGGGCCCTCAACCACAACAAACCCTCATGCCTTATTAACTCAAACTCAACTCAAACACTAAATCCAGCTTCAGAAATATCTCCCCAGCTTCCTCTGGCACTCATTGGTTGTTGCCTTCGCCTCCACGGCTTTGCTGTCCGGAGACAGGCATCAACACTGTACTCAAGGGAGCAATAACTGGATGGTTTAAACCCCTCTTCCAGGGAGCTGATATATAACCAGTGGAGGATGTGAGAGAACTCATCCGTTGTTTATAGATGTCAAAGTCAAGGTCAGAGTCAAAGTAGCTTTATTGTCAATAACTTAATATGTCAAGACATACAAAGGAATCGATAGGACGTTTCCCACTCTCCCACTGTGAAACATATAAAGGTGCACAGGCACAACAGAACATTTCCTAAAACTAAGTAAACATAAAGAGTCCTGAGTGATTTTTTGGGGGGAGGGCGAGGGTTGGTGGTGCGGCAACGGAGGGTCCTATACCTTCTTCCAGAGGAAGGAGGCTGAACAGACTGTGTGCGGGGTGGCTGGTGTCACTCTCAATCGAGGTAGCTTTTCGGGTGAGGCAGGTGGTGTAACTGTGTTGCAAGGAAGGGAGTGGGGCACCAATGATCTTACCAGCTGTGTTCACTATGCGTTGCAGTGCTTTCTTGCTGTGTTCAGTGCAGCTACTGCCCCACACATTGATGCAGCTGGACAGGATGCTTTCAATGGTGCCCCGGTGAAAAGTGTTCAGGATGGGAATGGGAGCAGTAGAAAAAGCAGTAGCAAAAAGGAGCTGAACTTGATATAAAATGCAATTGTAATCCAAAAGCATATGTAATTAAGTTACAGTTACTGATGAAAATGTTGGTGACTGCAAAAGGTTACATCCGAATATATTCTTTAAAATGCTTTAAAGCTTGTAAGTAAAATATAACATTTATTCTGTTGCTTTGCATTTTTGCTCCGTTTACACAGGCTCCATTCATTTGGCAGTATGTGCTCAAATTTAGAGTTTTGATTGCTTATCTTGTTTAAATTGGCACCGCCTCTCGTCTGCCAATGAAAAAGTAATTGAAAGTAATTTTTTAACAGGGTAACTAGACATGTCAGAGTGGTTTTCCTGTGTATGTAGCTGGTGTCATCTGGATGTTGAGATGTTTACAGACTCTTTTGGTTGTCATAACGTCTCAAGCTCACTAACAGACACTTTAAGGCTTCAGATCAGTTGAGCTGGGTGGAGAATGCCTGGTTTATCCCAGAGATGCATGCTCCTCACCACAGGGATGCACGCACCACATGTGAAAAATTAAATTGATTTCTTCAAACCAACATTCCAACATGTCACCAAATTTAAACCAAATGTTGCATGTACATTTAACTTAAATGTATGTAAAATGTTTATGATTTGCACTGACGGGAATGTTCAACAAACAGCCTAGGTCTGTGGCTTTAAGAGAGAGAGAGAAAGATTCTGAAGTTGAGCACAAGGTTGATTTGAGTTTCAGGTCTCCCTTCTACAACACTGGTTTACAACTGTGACTAATAAATTCCTCCAGTGCGATGTCTGGTTCCCTGTCTGGTCGTGGTTATTTCGCCAATCTGGTATTGAGTTAGCAATTTGGGTGTTTATACAGTGGATGCATATGTTATGCTATGTTAGGGGCATGGCTGTGCAGTGGTTAACATCATCACTCTGCAAGTGGATAACCCGGGTTTGATTCCCAATCCCTAAGTGTTGTCTGCAAGTCGCTTTGGATAAATGTGTCTGCTAAATACCAGTCCTTTATCTATATACATATACACACACACAGTTATACATATACTGTATATGACTGACAAAGCTACCTTGAACAGGTTGTTTGAAACCTATTTGACACTGGTAGGCTGGGGGTTTGACCTAACGTGGCAAGGCTGCTAATATCATAGGATGCACACCAACAAAATGTCAGTGTTATAATTTAAAGGGAACATCCTGGTCTTCTAGGGCTATTGGTGTTATTTACTGACACTCAATTGTTCTTGATTTCATTTCAGACCTAACCACAGTATTTAGTCTGCATAAAAGCTGATTTATGGTTGTGTGTAAGTTCTACGCAGTGTCTGCGCTGTAGCCTACGCTTAGAATGGCAGAACAAATTCTTTTGATGGCCTTGTTTGTATAAATTGATTGATATATTATAGTTTATTGTAGATGATAGATTAAGTTACAGAGACATTCATTTGCTGATGTAGACGCCTCTTGGCCACTCTTTAGCATTTTTCAAAATGATGCAGTGGGCAGAGTTACACTTTAAAGTCTGAGAGAAATTGACTTATTTTGTCCTCAACTTGGTCACATCCTCAGTTTAGTTGTATTTGCCAAGAGAAGCTCATTCTGACCTAAAAATGTCAAGTGGATGCTGGGCTTTCACCAAAGGAAAGGAACGATCATCCTCCATTAATCATCAGTCATTCTGTTCTGACAAAATAGTAATTGACTTGGACTGGATTATTACTTGAGATTACTTGCTATGACCTGGTGATCATGAAAGTCTATGGTAAAGCATCAACAGTTTTGTTTGGCACTGGTCAATCCTTTCTCTCTCTCTCTCTCTCTCTCTCTCTCTCTCTCTCTCTCTCTCTCTCTCTCTCTCTCTCTCTCTCTCTCTCTCTCTCTCTTTCTCTCTCCCTCTCTCTCTCTCACAACGGACTTGACAAATGAAACTTGACATTCACAGGAGCGTGACACATGCCTGTGGTGAAGACAGCCCATTGTGTCTCAACTTTCATCTTAAAATGAAGCCTTCAGCATCCTTCCTGACCAGCACCCAAAGGAGATATCAAAGTCATGTCAGATGGTATGAAATCAACGCAAGAGGCAGTTGTACAGAACCCTGTTATCAGATGTCTATTCCTTTGGACATTTCTTTTTAGCCTACACAGAACAATGCAGAGTTAAAGGCAGTTAAGCAACTTCTACATTTCATCAGTGCTAGTTCCTTCCAGTTTGTCACTACTCAAGCTGAAATACCAGTTTGACCTTGATGTTGTCAGCACCATGCTCTGATAGATGACATACAGAACTGATGATGATGACATTACAGAATGACTCTTGAAACTTTCTCTTTTGTACAAAAGTCAACCTGCTAGTGTGTTGACTCATTGTCATTTATCATAGTGTCATTGAGGGATTCTCTTCTTCCTCTGTTTGTCTGTGCTCTGCCCCTGTGTCTGTGTGTTCTTATGCTCATGTGCTAAACTGTGGATATATAACACGGTTCAAAACAAGCACATGTGTCTACATGTTTTTGCTAGTGGTTGTCCATCTGATGTCATACAAGGCCTGCGTTTCTGTTCCGTGTTGTTCTAGTCCTTCCTGCAGTCTCTCGTATGTATGGGAATCATTAGGCGCAGATGTGGGAAAAATACTGCATGTATAATTGCTTCATTAAGTCATGTGTCCTTAATAGAATACATTGCTTCTGGCGTTTGTCATCAGTGTCATTATTTTGGCTGTCATCAGCAAAAACGTGAATGTCTTCTCTCTCTCTCTCTCTCTCTCTCTCTCTCTCGCGCTCTCTTTTATTTTTTATTTTTTTGGGCCCCAATTGGCAGTGAGAGTCAATGATTGAAATGAAAAAAACTGCTCCCTGGAAAGCATCCGCAGATGTAAACATCTCCATGGTTACGATGTGCATCAGTGGAATGAATCTCCCATGACACCATGAGGAAGCCCTGACAGAGAGGTATGCAACCACCTACGCATCTGTGTGTGTGGTGAGCACTTACAGAGAAAATGTTTACCTTTTGAGAGATTACGTTGAAAGTTAGTTCATGACAGTTATGGTTTTAGAACTTTACACAGTAGCATATATGATAGAACTTTTGTTTTATGGAGAGAAAAAAAAACTCCCAGTATAACATGAGGCCTCTGTGTTAGGCTTTGCCTGTCTAACTTCAGTTTGCTGTGAGAAATAGCTTCCAGTCTGGGTATGGACGGCTGTAAGTCACACAGACAGGAGAGATATGGGATATGGGACTTTCCTGTGTTTTGCTGGTGATCACAGTGGAGTGTGAGGTCGTAAAGAACGTGCAAGCGAAAGCAGGAGAAGGCGGATGGGGGGGGGGATGTATCAGCATCCGGGTGGGCGGACATTTGAAACACCCCAGCTAGGTAAATTCAGCCACACATGAGCTCATGACAACATCATGGTCATTCTCCTGCCCCAGTAAGTGGAACTTCAGTGAAATATGAACAATATTTCCAGTATCCCATCTCAGTTCTGCTTGTAAAGATTTACACTTTGAGAAAGTCACTGAAATGATAACTTAAAATGACAACTTTTGCTAAGACAGTGGACGCTTTCCTGTACGAATCTTAAAGGTCATGAGTCTGAGTCATATGCTGTTATCTGACAAATTCACATCTGTGTGTGTTTGTGTGTGTGTGTGTGTGTGTGTGTGTGTGTGTGTGTGTTTGTGTGTTTGTGTGTTTGTGTGCGTGTCAGTGTGTGTGTGTGTGTGTGTGTGTCAGGCCTCACACGATTACCTTATCTGGATCACTATCAGTGCAGCCAAGATCCATATAAATAGAAAGGGGAGTGTGAATCAGAGAACGACTATGCGGACGTTTTTTCTTCCTTTCTTTTTTTTTTGCTCTTTCGTGGTGGAAAGTGAAATTGCAGAGTGACAGGGATATGCATAAATGAATCCTGAGAAGTTCAAGGCCAAATTCCTGGTGTGTTTTTTTTCCAGGCACACAGCTCCCAGATTTGTGGACTCACAGACCGAATAGGGCTATAGGTTAGCTGTACCCCACATGGACACCCAAACCTCAGCGCTGTTACAGTAATGATCTGCTGGTGGCCAGGGCTGTTTCCTGTGAGTTGTGGCCTCATCATTGCACAAGGACAGAAAATGGCAGGACAGGGGAGGCAAAAAGAGGAACAAAAAGAGATGTTGGCAGACTAACAGACCCAGTCCCTTTCTAACGAGGAGTCTGTGATTGAGTTCAAGATGTACTTCTATTTGGATGATGTGAAAGTAAGCCAAGGCATGGCAGCACATATTCTGATTCATCATATGTAAACATTGAGATAAATGAAGTACCAGAACAGGACCAAGAATCCCCTGTGCTTTTAATATTTTCCTCTCATCAAGAATTATTCTTCCTCCCATCTGGACTTCTTCATCATTTAGAAAACAGACAGAGAAGGGGGAATAAATGCTACAAAACAAAATACACGTCTGCTATTGCTGTCTACACTTCATTTCATGACTTTGATACGTATTTGACCACTAATACCATCCTGCAACTAGACCTGAAGTCAACTGGGTAGGCCTATGTGGTTTTGGGGGGGTCTACGTTGTAGCAGCACAAAGGGCGGAAGAGGAAAAACTAACCACATCGGGATCTAAGAGTGTTCCTTCTAATAGTGTTCTATGTATGACTCTTAATTTATAGTCATATGTCATCTTTTTGTAATTGTTTTTCCCTCTCTCTGCCTTTCTGTTCCGGGCTGTTTTTTCCAGTGCTCTTCCATTTACCTGCACTTTCCACCATGAGGGAAAAACAATCAATCTGTTCTGAAGGGATTGTGCTGGAGGGGGGGGGGGGGGGGGGGGGGGGGGGGGTGTTGGAGGAAACAGAATGGTTTTCTGGGAATCCTACAGAAGGAACCTTTGGATTCCACTGGAGTGACGAGTCGGAGGCATGATGGCTTTGCTTTGTCCGAAGGCTTTTTGTTGATCACACACATCAACAAGAGAACAGGAGGGCAGGGCATGCTTCACAATGACGGTTACACTCAGTGTGGACACATGTGTCCAATTTCCGATTTCAGTCCGATTTAAATCGGAAATTGGACACATGTGTCTCCCCAAATCTAGATTTCTTGTGTCCGACTTGAGTCCGACTGGACTCCGATGTAAACCCCTGTATACACGTTTCATTTCCGCTGGGAAACGAACTAGACACGCATGCGTCTCTCGAATCTAGATTCCAATTGGACAACAACAACTTTTGCACGTGCTTGAGATCCTGCCCACAGACATATACATGCATCATATGTGTCTATGATATGATAATCGCTGCTAGACGCTCAGTTCTTGTGCTCCCTCTCATTCACGTTGAAATACTGAAACCGAAACTGAAACTTTGAAACTGGAACGCAACTGTTTTGGACAGAACTCGCTAATTCAGTGAACAAATATTTTCATATTACTTTTCCACCAGTTGTTAGTCATGTAATCCATTCATATCGATGTGAATCAATCGATACTAATACAACTTTAACTGTGGTGTGTTTTTGTTTCATTTCACAACTGTATAATCAACGGTAGCAGATGTAAACATTCCGCATTTGATTTGAACTGACGCGGCCAAGATCTGGATTTGTCACTGCCATGTGCTTTGAGATAAAGCAGTTAACCCCCCATGGAGACCCCATAGAGAGAATCGGATCGGAGTACTGCCATCATGTGCACGCACTGACTGACAATGGACAGTTAACCTAACGGTCAACTAACACAGGGAACTAACACAGGACTTCAGCGGCACAACACAGGGATAAACTGATAAACAATCACACACACACTTTGACTGGACATAAAAGGGATACACAACCTAACCTCTACAGCAAAAACAACACAACACCTAAAGCAGGCTGGAAGGCAATGCAACAGTCTCTGGCTCGTAAGTTCTGAAGGCCCAACCCCAACACGCAGCCAAAGATTTTACATGGCTACAATTTGTTATGTTTGATTGACATTACATAAAGCTGTAAACTTCTTTGACCTACTTCAAGTATTGTTGATGCTGTAGAGACAAATATTTCTTGTTGAAGATTTAGCAGGATTAGGCCTATTCATTGTCTTTAGGGTAAAGACAGGTAAATTGGGCCACTTTTTGGTAAAGTGTCCTAGATCTTTGGGCGCTCATCAGGTTAAACAGGACAGGCTACTAGGCTAAAGTGGGCCATTGAAATTAAACAGAAAAATGCATAATTGTAATACATAAAATAAAATATTGTTTATTGTGTTAATTTTTTTCCTTTACTCTGATACTAACAAATAACAGTGTTTGTATGCGCTTGCATAAATGAGGTGGTGCTCAGCAAATAAAAGTTAATAAGCCATATTATGAATACACAGCCATAGAATGACAATACAGCTGCACAGAATTAACATACTACTGTAACAATAACAAACTCTCTTTTGAGCAATCTTGAACTTGTTTGTGTGAGAGAGCTCCAATATATGGGCACAATGTTATATTTGTGTCATGTTTATGGCCAACAATAAGATTATAACGTTAAGTACATATGACACTGATAATATGACACTGAGCTAAAATGAGCCAGCAACTAAATTGTGTGAATTTTTTTATTAAGTAGATAATCTAGTATTTTGTAACAATAAACATTATTTTCT
Organism: Sprattus sprattus; assembly: GCF_963457725.1. Classification (NCBI taxonomy): domain Eukaryota; kingdom Metazoa; phylum Chordata; class Actinopteri; order Clupeiformes; family Clupeidae; genus Sprattus; species Sprattus sprattus. The sequence continues at coordinate 24,388,287 of NC_137910.1, read as the reverse complement.
GGCCGCCCATACAGTATTTAAAAATGCAGGAATTTTAGTGGTTAATTTGTTCTTTATCTTTATTTAAGGCACTTTCCATGTATTTTCCCCCATCAGCGTCTGTAAGAGGATATTCTATGCCTGTACCAGCGATCTCTGACCAATCTAATAAGTCGATACATATCAATAAGTGTTGTGACAACAGGAAATCAACAGTGATTGGCTTTTGAGTCTTTAAATACAATGGCACGTTAACTTTATATGGCTCATTTTACCTGATGAACCAATTTGCCTGACTTCACCCCTTCTTCCTATATTTCCCCTTTCCTTAGAGAAGAGCCGCCCCCTAGTGGCCAAATTATTTTTATTTTGTTACTTAATCCAACTTCACAGAAATAAAAACCTGATGAGCAGAAGTATAGACCGTTTCAATAAATATATTTATGTGTTCGGCAAATTATGTCATTGGTTCCTAGAGAGTTTCTGGTTTTACATTCAAAACAAAGGCCATGTTTATTACCACCCACTAGCAAACTTCAAACACACTTTCAGGGCTTAGGGCGTTCACACAGACAGAACCATCAGAATTCAGGCCACTGAATGTACCCGGATGGCGCAATGCAAACGGTCAGAAAATGCAGTGTGACACGATGGACACTAACTGTGACTATTACCGGACACTTTACGAAGTACACTGCAATACAAAATTTTGCATTTTTTAGATGCAATTTCCAGCATTTTAACCAGGTGGATAGTGACAAATCCCTTTTGATTCACAGGGGACAAGATTGGCAAGATTGAGAATTGGGTTTTTTTGGTAAGCAAATCATTAAAGTGTCTGGTGACTTTACCATTATCACATGCCAAGGCATGTGTAAGATGTTTTGTTATTTCATGTCTTTCTGAAATTTCAGGATCTGTAAGTAAAGCAGGTAATATGAGTTTGGGTGCTGCAGTCGTAGGGCATTTTGTATAAATGAACTGATGAAGTTTTAAGTGCACACTGCATAGATACGTAAGTATGAAAAGTGTGAAAAATTAAAGTGGAAATGTAGACGGAGGGCTACTTAGAGTTACCAATGAACATTTATTAGCTCTGTACAGTTCCCACAAAAATAAAACACCATTTTATTCATTATTGTAAGGTTATTCACAGTGAGACATACATGTAGAAATCAATTGTAAAAATAAATGTACGTTAAATACTGTTTATGTTAACCATTCACAAACAAAGAAAAAAAGGCCAACGGCCATTCAAACATAGTAAGAACGTGAAATCCTACAACGTGAAATCCTACAAAGAAAGCTATTTACTACCCATTGACACAGATAAACTGCTGGCATATTTCTTTTATGTTAATACTATCCAACCTGTCCTGGTGAGTATAGCAGACGGCAGCATGGTTCAACTGTGCCTGCGTCATTGTTGTCCTGAGCCATGTTTTCAACCTCCTCAGAGCACTGAAACTTCGCTCAGCCTCTGTTGACGACACAGGCATAACCAATAAAAGCCTCAAAAGGGTTTCCACCTGATCAAACAAGCCCCTGACCTCAACAGTCATGCTTCTGAAGAGATCAGCTGCATCTGAAATGGACTGTACTTTGTATTTGGAATGAAACATAGACAGCTGTACTTTTAGAGTGATGCTGTCAAGCTCTGGGTAGTCATTTGTCACTGAACTCACTGCTCCAGTGAGAAGGACATTCTCAAGTTCCTGTAAGACTTTCAAATCACACTGGCTGAATCTCGCTTCAAACTGGGTGTCTACAGAGTCCATTAGTTTGTAATATTCTGCCCTGTACCACTCCTCTGCTGTCGCAATGTGCTGGTTTGCTGCCCCAGCATAACGCTTTGGGGGGGCCCTTTGGTGGGGTACTTGAATGGGTTCAATCCCCAGGGAATCAATCATCTCCTCTGTTTTGTCAAAGATCTCCCTGAATTTCGCCACACTCCTATTGGCCCTTAGAGAATCTCTGACACAACCAATTGCACTCATCATGCCAGCAACTGTCCCAGTCCGCTTCTGGAGAGACTTGTTCAAAGCCTCAAGTCTTTCAATCACCTCAAGCGCTAAATTAAGGCCAAAGACTGTTTTCGCCTTCTCAAATCTGTCTCTCAGCCCATTTGCTTTAGCATTGTTGGCTCCCATCTCCTCTAAACTGCTCAGGACACGATCATATTATGAAAGTACTGCTCTAACAGCAGGCCCCCTCACTGTCCATCTAGTTGGACATAGAGGTCTGAGTGAGGCAGAAGGTCCCTCCGAGGCTGCTACTGCTGCAGAGAAGGTAGCTTTGAATTTTCCTGATATCTTGCTCAAAGTCCCCAGGTCATGCACCCACTGCAGCGCATCCCTGATTAAAGGGCTGGACTGGCATACCGCCTGCGTAATTAGGTTGAGGCAATGGGCTCCGCAATGCAAGAACAGTGCCAAGGGCTGCTGTTTCTTTATCTCGGCTTGCACGCCAGAGTGAACACCTGCCATGTTGGCTGCCCCATCATAAGTTTGACCCCTTAATCCAGTAACAGGGATGTTTAGCCTTAACAACACATCCTTGGCTACCCGCGCGATTGCCTCCCCTGTAGTCCCCGAAAGCTCATATAAGCCTATGAAAGCTTCATGTGGCACCAGATCGTGGTCAACATATCTAATACAAATACACTCCTGCTCTACACCAGAGATGTCTATTATAATTGAATAACGAGTACAGGTAATGCCTGTATGGATTTTGCAATGTGTCTGACTATACTATTGCCTAACAATTTCAGAATTTCATTTTGTACGAGGGGAGATGTATAATCGAAAGACCGGGAGAGCCAGTCAGTGAGGCGAGCATCTTCTTTGGCTTTATGTTTCAAAAGTTGGTAAAAATTACCTTCATCATCACTGTGCCCGCGTAATACCAAGCCTTGTCTCGCAAGGAACTGAATAGTACCTACAATGCTTTCAAGGCAATGTCTGTTGTTTTCTTGCTGTCTTGCTAATGCAGTCGACAGTTGTGCATCAACTGGGGTTCCTTCTTGGCTACAGACTGTGACTGCATGGTGGTGAGCTTTGCTACTTTGATGACACTGAAACATTTTTCCAATTGGTGAAACCTTTGGAGGAGAAGGCTGGGTCTGCCTTTTTGGACAGCATGCTCTTGTTTATGGTGTATGTTTTTACACAATGAAAACACAAAATTCCCTTTACTGTGGGGCTATAATGAAGCCATGGATAACGCTCGTACCATTGTTCCTGGAAACGGAGGACTTTCTCAGGAAGTTTCTGAACAGGAATGCATTCAGGGTGAGGCTGATTAGGCTTGGACTGAATATCCAGGCTGTACCCTGCACTACTCTGCTCTTCCCCTCTGTCTCCTTCCCTGCTGTCACCTTCACCGCTGTCTCCCTCACTACTCTCTCTGATGTTATCTGGAACGGTTTCCTTAGAAAAAAATGACCACACTCAATTAAAAAAATTGCCTTGTTCAAAAATATGAAAAGTAACCTAAGCTTAAGACAGGGTGTCTGCAGGTTTTAACAAGTGCAATTTTAGACTTTTTTAGACCTTTTTTAGACCATCATGGGTTCAATTTAAGACCTTCACGGAGTATAAAAAAAAGAAATATCAAAGCCAGACTGCGGTCAACTGACATTTATTGTCAATGAAACAAACATATATACATCCATTATTTTACATGCTTCTAAGCTGTGCACTTTTGGTGGCAATTTCATCCTCCAGAACCTTAAGCTGGGAGAGTTTGTCTTTAGCAGCCCTCCTCAGAGCATTGGATTTTGAGAGGAGCTCTGCCATTTTGCTGCCAGCCTTGCCCTCTGCTTGCTCTGCCAACTGAGCCCAATTGACCCTTCCGCGACCACTCCCCAAAACGGTAACTGATCAATCATAGCATAGCAACGGTGACTAAGCTCGGGACCTCAGTCAAGCGAGCCATTTTGATGAATGGCTCGAGAAGAGAAAATGAAACGTTGTGCTTATGGAGTGTGTAATTCTGACAGTCGATATCCAAAAAGGCTGGAGGGAGGGGTAACATTTTATCCCTTCCCGAAACCCAAGACCCAGAGAGAGAAATGCCTGCTGTGGATCAAACAATGTAGACGACCCCCCCCATCAGCTGAATGACAGCAACGTAAACAGAAGCACCTACTTTGTTCCAAGAAGCTATGTCGCTAAAATCTGCCCACTGCATCGAAAACGTGAGAAAACCCTTGCTTAAAATACGATTCAGTTTTACCACCTTACATGTTTGCGTAGCGGCGACTGTGTAGATAATAGAACAAATAAACATAGCTGGAATGAACCTGTTAGCCTTAGCATTTGTCTGTCTACAAACACGGCATGTAATGTCGTGGTTGTAGCCTATATAAGCATATTGCAGACCCTTTTGCCTGCTTCGATCTGAGATCTTGCTGTTTTTCCAAAAAATGCTTATGATTTCTTTGGGTAGAGCTGAAATTGACACGGTTGAAAACATGTTGCCACCCCATTCATACCAATGCTGAGAACCTGGGAAACGTAAATGCTTGACTGATATACCAAACGTTGCTAAGGGGGGCGGAGTTTGCGGAAGGGTAAATTGATCGCAAATGCTGGACGCAGCACTAGAACTAGTACTACCGGTAGAGGTATTATTTCTGCTAGCTGCAGAACAAAACTGGGCTATACCATGCGAATTTCGCGCCGCATTTGCCGAGTCCTGGTGCTTACTTGACTTTGTGTGCGATTCCAGTGCCTTAATGCCCAGGGTCCCGAGTTTTAGAGTTCTTTTGCAGAGAATGCAGTAAGCCTCACTGTCGACGGGAACGCGTATCAACCAGTCCGAAAATTCCGGCCGCGAGAGCCAGTTATCATTGAGTTTGCATTTCCCCATCTTCTTCTGCCATTTAGTCGTCTTCTACTTCATAACTTCCCGCCTTGCTCGCACACAGGGAATCAAAATACTTGCTACTGCAAGTGACGAGAGTACATTTCCGTTTCACATCCGTAGTTTTCTTATTACGTTCCACTAACAGCAACATGTCATGTAGAACTACACGGACCATAACTGCGCCCATTACAGGAAAAGAAAAAACAGAACGGCGTGGAAAAGGACGTAAAAAAATATATTTTTGCATTGAAACGTAGGTCTTAAATTACTCAAAACTCAATTTTAGACATACAGTGCAAAAAATCGCTATATTTTAGACTTTTTTAGGCCTAAAATGGAAAATGTGTAATTTTAGACTTTTTAAGACTTTTTAAGACCCCGCGGACACCCTGTTAAGAGTTTAATTTAAACTTTGTGTTTTCATAGCCTGAGTAACACTGTAGTAGTATATATCTTATACTAATGGCTCACCTGAGACTGAACCTGAGACTTCAACTGTCCTCTATCTGAACTACAACCCGGCACACTTGCTGTTGGAGCATCCTATTCAAATAACACAATGTCCAAATTGGCCTAGAATTGTACAATACATTATACAATAACAGTACATTTAAGCTGTCAATGACACATTTGAAAGCCACATGAAATACAGTATACCTGTCTGGCTGGTGGTTTGCTGTATTATTTGATCAATGAATACGGTTAGTTTGTTATCATCATTTCACAGAGTTCTAAGATGCTAACCGTAGCTTTAACCGACTAGCTTAAAACAAGACTGATCAGATCAGAGTAATGAGGTCAGGTCAGTAATGAGGTCAATCAGCAAGGGCGTAGGTTTGCATAGGGTTGGTAGGGACTAGTCACGACCAAAGTTTGGGAAAGACAAAAAAGTCCCTACCAATATTTTGTTACTTTGAGGAAAAAATTATTTTGCACAATATATTTGCAAACTCGTATTATTATCAATACAATGTTCGTCGCCCAGAGGAGTTAGAAATACATTTCTAAGTTTTCCAATGCGCCCTCGAGCCTGTGAGACAATATGCTGTCATTTAATTGGCTGAAGTGGCAGAGTCAGAAACACTACGTGAATCCTGAAAGAGTGCTGCTAGTATTCTGATACGGTAAGCTACTAAATTCGCCAGGAAATAATAACACCTCATATCAGTATTTCGTTTGGTCTCAGCATTGATATTTTGACCCTTTTGTGCTCTGAAAAGCCACCTACAAAGAAAAGAGATGCCAGAAGTTTATTCCACCCATAGAGCTATCAAAAAGCCCAGGTCGCTGTTAGTTAGCTAGTTGGAAAACTACCCACATTGCAAAGCTGCTAACCCTAAATCGCCACCCATTGTACAATGGAAACATGTTTTGAAAGTTGTTAGTGTGTAGGTAGGGCATGTAACTTTAGCTTGCATTACATCTCGTCTTGTTGAAGCCAGAAGGATAAGCTACCCTACCCTGTTTAGACAATTTTACCCATGAATGTAATCAATCACACTGGCTATTTTGAGAATACATGTTATACTTGAAGGTCGTAAAAAGGTGCAATAAATTGGGATGCCCAAATGTATGTAGCATATAATTTATGAATACATTATTTAATTGCACTGCAATCCAGATGATGTAGGCTTAGTACAGCTCCATTAAACCTGAAACATTTACCTACATATAACAAAAAAAATGATTTCAGAACAAACAAATGCACTGCATGTACTTCTCATTCGTAATTTTGTTCATTAAGGCAATATTTTGAAATGCATTCAGGAAACTAAGAAATCCAGTACAGATGTAATGCAGGTTGAGGAAGAAGCAGCTGGACCATCAGGGCTTCAGATGAGGTCTTACTCATGTTTGGGATATCCAAAAAGGACAACAAAAACATGTGATGTCAAGAAATGTGGAGAACGTTTAGTTTTTTATTTAAAGTAAGGGTTTATTATTTGTATTATGTTTAAATCAGTTCCAAGTTCCACAAGTTAGTACACAAATGTTAATATATTCTAATAAAGTTTGCCTGTTAAATATAACATCAACTACATTTTTTTTATTTATGGTGGGGGTGGGGGGGTCTGCCGGGCAGTGTCGCTACCAATGCTGAGACCAAACCTACGCCCTTGGCAATCAGTTTGTTGTGCATTTCTACATCAATCCATGGAAGCCACGACATTTACAGCCACTTAGACAGCATAAATTAAACAAAACTTAGATGTCATTTTAGCAGCTCGGACGTCCGCCTCCACAGTGTGTGAAGCGACGTTTCACTGAAGGGGGACGTGACCGAACAGGTTTTTACAAGACTGTTCTGTGATATACGGAATATTATTATGTTAATTAATATTAAACAGTTGCTCAACAGTTGATAATGTCTTGTTTTTCAGGATGACCACAAGAGCTAGAATTCCTCTCTAAGATAGCCTCAGAATGTACCATTTAAGCTTCAATTTTTCAAATGCTTCACTCCGTGGAAGGGGTAACCCCCCTTCCACACCATTCCCCGCCAGGGCCGTGTCGCTCCTTCGGCTTGGCGCAGGGTGTGCTCCCTGATACTATTTTTTTTCTAGAAAACCCCCTGATATCATATTATATGTAGTATTTTCAGATTTTGTAAATGATGCATTTGTTTAATCCATGTTCTTGCACTTGAATTAAAATGGACTTGACTTGAGAGGATTCATGTTCACAATGTTTTGTGAGGTTTTGTTTCAACATTAAATGGATGAATTCCCAGTAGATTTATAGGTATCATGAGTATGAAGTTGCACTTGCACCAATTTGTCCTCTGCATTTACCCTAAGTGGTAGCCATGGGACAAACTCTAATTCTGAGGTGCCATGGTCAAGATCAATGACAGGACTATCTGACACGTAATATATCCATAGCATGCATGTTGTTTTACAGTAATAGAATATAATAATTATCTTTGTGCTTAAACAATAATCAAATTATTGTCAATAATTCAGCATGCCCCGGACCCCCCTAGCAGGATCACAGATCCACCATCCCCCCTGGCTTTTTTTTACAACTTGACCACTGGATATACCTACTCTTGATTTTGGTGAAAAAGCCTCTTATGTCCGTCAGTTTCCTTTTCCTGCCCGAGGCAGACATGATGACAGTAGACAGTAGACAGTAGACCGAAAGTAGACCGTCCCTTGTCAGCTGTTATTTCGTTATTCTGTTAGCTCTAATATTTCTGTTAATCTCGTCAGCTGTTATCCTTCTGTCACCACGCGCTTAGCTACCAACCTAGCAACGATAACTAGTGCAGGAAGATGAGCCAATCACAGATAGCAAGGCTGTCCCCACCAATGACACGCCGTCTTTGATAGAAGGTATGCATGAGGGTAAAATTAACCATTTATCTCCCGAATGCCGTGCAATTACCCATTCAAAATTGGTATGGACATTTTAAACGTATCCAAATATTGGTATGGACACGTTCATAGTGTCCATACGCAAATTTACGCCCTTGGTAACCAGCAATAATGGTTAAAGTGATTTGCAAGGCGTCAGTCAGCCAACTTTCCAAACTGAAAAGCTGCCGAAGGGCTCCTCCTCTTCCGCTACGTAGCCAAGATGGCGCCCGTTTAGGGCGAGTAGTGCCCATCGTTTTACACTGCATTTTTTTACCGTTTGAGGGGCGCCATCCGGGTACTTTCAGTGCCCTGAATTCTGCTGGTTCTGTCAGTGTGAATGCCCTAAGCACGTGCTCGGTTTGAGACACAGCTATTGACTGACGGAAATGTGCAAGTCTTTTACGCATAAATCTGTGCGCCAGCTTCCTCCGGCCAACTGGAAATTCTAATCAAAGATGACGGACCAAAATCAGCTGACGGCCGTGTTTTGTATGTTATTGTACATCTTTTGCCGTTTTCTCGCTTAGATTTTTTAAAAGTTACTGAGAAATAGACACTGTACTATCAAATAACACAGTTATTGCAACCAGCAATAATGGTTGAAGTGATTTGCGAGGCGTCAGTCAGCCAACTTTCCAAACTGAAAACCTGCCGAAAGGGTTCCTCCTCTTTTGCTACGTAGCCAAGATCAGCGCCAGAAAGCACTACAGATGTAAGTGCTTAGTGTGCACTATGCACTGTATTGCAGCGTACTTCGTAAAGTGCGCAGTAATAGACATAGCCAAAGGCTGTGGCCGTGTCTACTACCACGCACTTTACAAGTCAGTTTGAAGTCAACAACTACACTGGCTTCATGTTGCTCTGTGGTTGAGTGTTCTCTAAGACCAGGGACAAATTATCCTAAATCAAAGTTTTCCGTTTCCCGAAAGCGCCATGCCTGGATTTCTGAGGTCAAACAAGATGCCTGGATATCTATAACTCACAGATCTGCAGCACCTATTTCATGAAGCCAACATGGCAAGCCAGTGATCGTTCCTGCAACTTGCACTGAGTGGTTTATATTATAACCCCTTTAAAAGATGGATGTGACCTTTCAGAATCTTACAACAATCTGGTTTGGTTCAACATTAAATCGGTTATAAAATCAAGGAGTCCATTAGTCAGTCTCTCCATCCTTCCTCATCCATTTAAATTGAGTGTTTTTAATTAATTCACTTAAACAATTTTCAAACATATATTCAAACGTATATTTTTCAGAGACATTTGTGGTAAGCCTCTTGCGTGCATAGCCTACAACACATCAGCTGAATGCTTTTAAATAGTCATTGTTACTGAGATTGTTACATTATTTCATTAGTAAATTAGTCAGTAATTACATTAATATGTTTTTTTGTTTATAGTTTACAGTCTTTGAATAGATTCCAGATTTGACCTGGTCTTGAATATTGGGGATTAAAAATGCCTTCCTACATCAGCCATGCATCATCCCATCTCCTACAATAAAATGGTATGGTAATCTAAGCATGTTTCTGTTTCTAGGCTACACTGGGTCACACAACATAATGGAACCAAGGTGAAACTGGTGAGTTTTATGATGCTGCTTAGGTAGAGGAGTTTATAATAATGTTGAGTTTATGCCCCATGCAGATTTATGGGGAAATATTTTGGTGCCACCTCTTAGTCCACCTTATCCTATTTTGTTAGTACGATAGCACCATTTCACCTTATGTCTTTTATTTGTTTGTTGAGTACATATCTGCTTTGTCCTCATGTCTGCTTTGTTTTTTTTAACCTAAAATTGTGTGGTTGAAAATGAAGGTCTGAACAGAGACGGTGGGCTCATTGTTGTGTATACAGTACATACAAATTTTGTGTCAAACCAAACACACATCAAAACCCAACACATGTGAGCACACGTATAACACCCAGCAGGGGGAGCTATTGTCTTAGAAGATGCGTTTTGCGAACGAGCATTGAGCCATTGAAGCCAATTTGCTTAGGGAAGTTTGCAGTCTTGATAAGTTTCAGGGGTTGGGTAACTAAAATGACCTCATACATGCACAGCTAGGAAATTACACAAAGCAGCACAACATTGATCCTCAAACTCCTTGCACTATCGGATGCAATTGCAGGGTGTGGTTTCAGAGAGTCGCCAAGCAAGATGATTATTGAGATGATTCGTGTGGTGTCTTACTGATTACCGAAAGCTTCTGGATACTTCGCTGTGTGGAATAGTGTAGATACCCACCTCTCACCTTGTTGAGTAAGTCCATAGCCATGTATTATAAGTTCACAAAGCTGCCCGCCTGTCAGGGCAAACTGTTATCCCACTTTTGAAGAGTGAGTAAATGTTAGTGAGGACAGTGATTAGAGCTTTCTGACTGACTGGTAGGCAGACCATAAACTGCATTTTAAAAGGATGATATCCAGTGGCCACGTGTTGTGGACCACAACTGCTGTCAGCATTAGTTAAACTTTAAATGCATTCTTCCGCTGTTGTTCCAATAATAAGTCTGTTATATAAACTAAAACTATAGCGTAGGCTGTTCGTTTTTATCTTGTTTTTCAATGTTGTGCATCGTAGCCTATTTAATCCTAAAATGTGTTTTAATTTATGTGTTCTTTAATGGAGTTATTGCAAGCCCCTTGGGTTTCTTGCTAACGTTATGATGGTAAGCACACCCAATTTCCATTTTGTTCGAATGTTTAATGCCCTCGGGAAGGGGAGGACGCAAACACTTCACATTTGACAGAGATACTATTGTAACTTGTTCCTTAATTATCAGGTAGGCTAAGCTGTGTTTAGATTTGTTACAGGTATATCGCTGCTCGCCGAAGGGGCAACGCTATTCTGGGTGTCACTATGTTAAATAAATAAAGTAAAGTAGTCTATATATAGCAACAAGCAAAATGTCTGAAGCTCCTCAAGTGGCAAACGTTACATTATTTGAATGCTTCAACAGGTGAAAGAGGACCTTATGTCTCTATCAGACTTGACGACAAAACTATCAACACATTTAGAAATTTCATTAAATTTGATAATATAAGTCTGAGAACACAAAACAACTTGTTCTCATTTGAACTACTTCTTATTCTAGTCTTTACTCCCTGGCTATTTGAAAAGTGTCGATTAAATGTATCTTAAATTTTAACTTTTCAAATTTAAAAAGGCACCACTTGGAACTTGCTGTTAGTGCTGCAGTCCTTTTCTATTCGTAACTTGAGGTAAACAGACACATGTCTATTTCATTAGGGACCCTTTCCAAGTAGTCAGACACTTATAATTACATTAGGAGCCTGTCAGTGCTGAGAAAAAGTGGTTTACTTTGATGCAGCTGCATGCCCCATAGGACTACATTGTATAGGCCATACTAATTGTTCTAATTCAATTTTAGATAAATACTGGTAAATACTCAATTTACCAAAAAGACTAAAAAAGCTGGGAAAGTAATGCCCAGGTTAAAAAATCCCAAGGTTTCCTTATGAGGTGTTGAGGAGTGAAGTTTACTCACTGCACAGCACTGTACCCGCTGGCTACTCTAACATCATAATTTACATTTGTTCGGTTGAAGCTTTTTCTGTCAACATTTGCCTGCATTTACAAATCTGATGCAGTCTCATGCTGTGACATAATGCTAAGCAATGCCAATCTAATTTGTCCAGTCTAATGTCCTCTCTGGTGTGGAAGTAATCAGATTAGGGACTCCTACAGGGTAAACCAATCCAGCTGCTCACCTCTGTGATTCACACATAGTTCCCCTCAAAGGGCTAAAACAGATATTTCACTATAAGTAAATGTTTCAGATGGAGGAGATAAAATAAGATTTTTATCTCACCCTCATCTGTTTTGAAGCTGGCTCCCTCCCCTTGTTTTCTCTGTATCACTAGCCTGGGCAGTACACTTACGGCCATCATTACTCCTGATTGCTAAAAAGTAGGATTGACATCCACTGATTGATATAAATATCTTTCTATTGTGGAAGAGTGGGCTGGAGATTAGGGTTTAGGCAGGGTATCGCTATACATCTAATTGGGCTCCCACTGAGACAGTGAAGAATGGAAGCACTTTGCCAAACTTCCGATTGATTCAGACAGGACCACTACACGGTTTTAAGAGCCTTCCTGCCAGAAGGGCAATTATCAGACAGTTGGGTATGTCTTCCTTGCGCATGGTTGGTAAGTTACTAGTCACATGTAATGTAATTACTGTACGTAATTAAATTACAAAACAAATGTAATTGTAATTCGTTACGGTTTAAAATAATAATAATATTAGTTACTAATCAACATTTTGGTGATTGCAAATAGGTTACATCTGAATATTAGGATAGTATAATATGTAGGACAACATTTATTATTTTACTGTGCATCTTTTTTTCGCTGTCTAGACAGACTCCATTCATTTGGTAGTCAAATTTTGAGGGTTGCTTTTGATTTTTGGTTCTCTTAATTCATTTTGCACTGCCTTTCTTATGACAATCAAAAAGTAAACAAATGTAATTAATTACATTACTTTGATGAAGTTATTCAAATAGTTATTAGTTTCATTTGTAATCTGTAACGTATTACATTTCAAAAGTAACCCTCCCAACCCTTAACATGCCCTAAAAGAAAAGACCGTTGGGCCTTCACAGGATATAGACCAATCACTTTGGGGAAGGTGGACCAGCATTCCCAGTATGGGGCTGCTGCAGCTGCTGAAGTCCCAGTTCCTCTGTCACCTGCTCCTCTGCTACGTGTTCCTGGTCAGCGGCCTGCTGGTCAACCTGCTGCAGCTCTGCACGCTTCCCCTCTGGGCCATCAACAGACAGCTGGCCCGCAAGATCAACTGCAGACTGGGCTACTGCATCTCCAGCCGTGAGTGACTAGCTTAGCTAGCATCAGGTTTTGCCTGTTCGTTTGGCACATTTGGATAGCCTGGTGCTGTCATACCATAATACAGCTCCCTGTTTAATATGAGGTCTAGAAATGCCAGGTTAAAAGTGTACCACATGATTGTGATTAGGCTTTGGTGATGGCATTGAATTAACACACAAAATGAATTCCCTCCAAATTTTATGTCATTCTGGAAGAGATAGCGACACCATACTGTATGTGTTCTAGATTCATACCCTAGTCCGGTCCTGAATGTTTTGCTCTTTTGTTCTTGTTTTTGACAGAGATGGTGGCATTATTGGAATGGTGGTCTGGCACAGAATGCACGCTCTACACAGACCCGGAGAGCTACCCTCTGTACGGCAAAGAGAATGCCATCGTCATCCTCAACCACAACTTTGAGATTGACTTCTTATGTGGATGGACCTTCTGTGAGAGATTTGGCGTTCTTGGGGTAAGAATATTTTCAGATTTGAAACGCTGATTGCACTTGTAACCAAACTTAATATTGAAGTAATCGTTCTGTTGTGAACAGGGAATTAAGTCATTTGTGTTTGACTACAGAAAAAATTGTGTGGGTGGAACTTTCAAAACAAGTCTGGTGAGGCTGGAATTTGTAGACGAGCCCTTGGTAATCAGTGTTACGTTTTTAATCAGTTCAGGTTTAAGGTTATGGAGAATAATGTTCTCACCTTTATTGTAAAACTCTCTGTTAAAACAGTATGGAATCAGGTTTTTGAGACGAACTGATATTGAGGTATGTCATGGTCTGGACCAGTACTACATAACAGGGTGCCAGTCATAAACATTGGGATGCCATCTAAACCATGCAGACACTGTTTGATGTTTGATGCATATAGAATTATGGACGACTGCTACATAATTTTGTCGGTTCTCTATATCGTTTAATTATTTTGAAATGACCAGTTTGTAACCCCCATATTATCTCAACCACCAACATCTTGTCTTTCAGACATCAAAGGTCATGGCCAAGAAGGAGCTTGCATATGTGCCCCTGATTGGCTGGATGTGGTACTTCCAGGAGATTGTGTTCTGTAAGAGGAAGTGGGAGGAGGACCGTAGAACCGTGATCAAGAGTTTGCTCAACCTACGGGACTACCCTGAGAACTTCTGGGTGAGAGTTCACTCCTCTCGTGGCACAAAATGGCTTTATCTTGGCTTCACAAACATCTTGAGGGCTGAAGTTTTGTTTGAAATCTTCAAGGGAGATTTTCTCGTTTTAAAGCTTGATACTTACCAATAGAAAGAACCAATACAACAATGAATTGAATTCTCAAGACATAATGAGAATGTTAACGGATGAATGATGAATGAATGATGGGGTTGGTAATTTAATGTTAAATACAGTAACTGGTTAGGACTGACAAAGATATGAAGACAGTAATATGATTTATCAATACTTCAAGTACTTCAAGTACAATACTAATCCAAGTAAATGACAAACTTCTGCAATGGTATGGTTTGTAGGGACACTAGATATCTTCTGTAGAGTCACTTATAGGGTGCCTGAGGCTGTGATACATTTATCTATGATCCTGATGTAATGTGTGGCTGTTCTCTCTCTCTCTCTCTCTCTCTCTTTCTCTCCTTCTCTTCTCATCTCATCTCTTCTGTTCTCTCTATCTCTCCTCTGCTATTCTGTTCTCTCTCTCTCTTTCTCTCCTTCTCTTCTCATCTCATCTCTTCTGTTCTCTCTATCTCTCCTCTTCTATTCTGTTCTCTCTCTCTCTCTCTTTCTCTCCCTTTCTCTCCTTCACTTCTCATCTCATCTCTTCTGTCCTCTCTATCTCTCCTCTTCTATTCTCTCTCTCTCTCCTCTTCTCTTCTGTTCTCTCTCTCTCCTCTTCTATTCTGTTCTCTCTCTCTCCTCTTCTCTTCTGTTCTCTCTATCTCTCCTCTTCTCTTCTATTCTGTTCTCGCTCTCTCTCAGTTCCTGATGTTCTGTGAGGGCACACGCTTCACTGAGAAGAAGCACCAGATCAGCATGGAGGTTGCAGAGAGCAAAAGGCTGCCCAAGCTGAAGCACCACCTCCTGCCACGCACTAAGGGCTTCTGTGTCAGCGTGCAGAACCTGCGAGGAACAGGTGAGGCACCAGTGGCTGAAGGCAGTATAGGTGTGCAAGGCTTGCCATGGACAGGCAGAGGGGTCTATGCCATGTGAACTGGTTGAATGTAGTGAGAGAATGGACATTTGCTAATGCACGTTTGTGTTTCTCTTTAGTTACGGCTGTGTACGATTCTACACTTAATTTCAGAAACAACGAAACACCGACATTACGGGGAATCTTAAGTGGGAAAAAGTACTATGCTGATCTCTATGTGAGGTGAGGAATGGGGGAAAGCTAAAACATATGGGACCTCTTCATTCTTTCCCAGAGTGTATGAATAAAACTGCATTTTCCATGTTACTGTTTATCAGTGAAGGATCAAAATGCTTTCCTTACAATTTTGCCATCATCATCACATGGTAAACAAAAAGTCTTCAGTTCAGAGCAACAGCAGTTACCTTTGTGTTCACCAGTCAGTCATATGATTCTCCTACGATCTGAGGCCTCTGCTCTGTTGTAGAATTATAAACAGGCCCGCTCAAGGGGGCTATGGTATATGTGAGTAAGTGCTCTCAGGATATCTGGCAATGATGGCATTTCCATAGACAGACTTCACGACTGCCAGCAGAAATTCTCCGTTTGTGTCTTAATTGCTCAGGTCATTTCACGGAAAGGTTTGAAAAGCTTTACCTTGATGCAGTGCTCAAGGAAACAAAAGGTAAACCCGTTCAACCTTTTTTGAACCTCTTCTTCCTGTGTGCGTACGGCCCTCCTACAGGAGGATTCCTCTGGACTCAATCCCAGAGGACGAGGCTGAATGTACGGCCTGGCTTCACAAACTTTACCAAGAAAAGGTGAGACACTGGCTGTTTTAGGCCTCGGAATTGCTGACAGTTATATTTTAAGGCACAGACCAGAGTGAGTTGAGACACAAGAGTTGCTGTTGCTAATAATAATTGATCTTTCACACCATTAGTTTACTTCAAAGGTGTTGATCTTCTGTTTTTGTGATCTCTGTATTTCCTCATGAATGTTGCTAGTGCATTCATTTCATTTGACATTAAATGTGTTTCCATTGCCGGTCACACCAAGGGGGGTTTTATGCTAAAAGACCTGAACAGACTTGCTCATATGGAGTGAGCCTTTGCAGAATACCAAGAGTAAACATTCCTGACCCCCACTTCCTTCCTGTGTGGACTGTACGGACCGTGTTTATTTCAGAACAGTTCGCTTGTGTGTTTTGTGTGTGTGTGTGTGTGTGTGGACTGACTAACCTTCCTCTGACTGACCTATTTGTGCGCTTGCACTCCACCAGGACACATTTCAGGAGCAGTATGCCCAGACGGGTAGCTTCCCCGGGCCCGTGATGAGCCCGGCTCGCCGGCCGTGGGCCCTGCTCAACTGGCTCTTCTGGGCCAGTGTGCTGCTCTACCCCCTCCTCCTGCTGCTGCTCCGGCTGCTTCAGGCGGGCTCCACGCTCACGGTCGTCGGCAGCCTCACCATCTGTGTCGTAGGTGGGCATCTTCACTCAGTACACAACTCTATAGGTTGACTCCCAGGGAGCTGACATAGGCTACTGATACAAACCTTTTATAAATTGGTTGCTAAATAAAGCATCTCTTAAATGAATAAAAAAAAACGAAAGTCCTCTATTAGGTCCCCAGGAGGGTATGCAACAAAACAGGATCCGAGTTATCGTTATCAGTAAACGCAAGAGTAAAACCTGAAAGGTCACTTTCTTCATTAGTGTTCCAGATTTGGAGGAGTTCCAGGTTTAGCTCTGCAGTTATCTGACCAACTCATAGCAAGTTTGGCTTTTTGCTCATGTAGTTACATGGTAGCACGTTTCAGGTCATGTAAGGACTTATTACGAGGATTGTCCATCACTTAGATCAGTCACTTGATCAGTTAAGTGTGAAATATATTTAGATATTTCTATCTTTTGTACCATATTTATGTCTGAGGTGCATAATCTGATAATCCTTTTGCATCACAGTCTTATTTAAAGTGTTCCTTGTTTAGTATAGGATGTCAGTTGGTAATGGTTGGCATCTTCCCTGGTAGGTTCTGTGGCCGTGCGCTGGATGATTGGACAGACAGAGATCAACAGGGGATCAAGAGGGGATCAAGTTACGGGAACAAGGAAACCCAACTCAACAACAATTAAGGAGAAACGATCGCCAAGAGAAATCTCCAAAGTGCACAATGATTTAAGCTAAGAGCTTGCACACTACAACCAACTTGGCCAGCTGGCCAAAAAATATACACTTCTATGTACGCTGCTGGAAAACAAGCTGACACTGATTTGCTTAATCGGGTAAACCTGCAATGCAAAAAATTAAAAAATATACATCCAAAAAGGACCAATAAATGGCTTTTTCTTTTTTACAAAATTGTTCTTTTTATTGATATTGTTTTGTACAATGCAAACACCGTAAAAGCAGCGGAGGACCAGAAATGTTGATGCTTGTATGCGTAGGTCTGTGATGTAAAGGGGTTGAGTACAGCAGCAGGAGAAAGGGAGATCTCTCTCTCTCTCTCTCTCTCTCTCCTCTTATTTGGTTTGGGTTCGCTTCAGACACCTCTGCTCTCCAAAGCTTGCCATCATTGGCTACTTGGCAAAGCAGGGCATTGCAGCACATCCATTTTTCTTTTTATACGCTTAAATACAAATTGTTTACAGTGGGCTCTGCAGGCAAGGCAAAAAAAAAAAAAGACAATTTAAAAGAACGACGAAAAAAGTCCAATAAAAAAAAAAATCATTTTTATTTTACCTTTCGTTATTTATTTTCCTTATGTTGCAGCGGGCGGGTCTGCTTTGGGCAGGACCTGTTTCGTGACACTGTGAGCTCGTTTAGTCTCCACTGTGGTTTACAACACTGCATGTAACACCACTTTTGGGGGTGTTCAGAGCTCCTCTACTTTAACCGGTGGAGTTCTTTTTGCAGAAACTCTCCCTCCCCAGCTCACCTTACACACCTCAGTCTTTCCTCACTGAAAAAAGGAGACACCGCTTTCATCAAAGTGCCTTCAATTTTTTGATCTCGTTAAAAAGGACAGCCTACTTGCTCTCATTCCAAAACAAAACAAAAAAACAAAAAAAATCCATCACCACCAACAAGAGATGTGGCTATAATTACTTAAGCTTTACAATATTCTTTATACAAGGATCTTAGTTCATCCTTTTTTCTGACAGTATGTACAATACATATCCCTTCCCATTTTATTTCCACTGAGCCCTCTCCCACCCAGCCCACCCTCACCAAACCCTAAAAATCCTCTCCGCATCTATACATGTAAGACTTGCCCACTGGGAAGGGTTCACACCACCAGTCCATGTGTTGCACAGTGTGCCAGAGGCCTCTTTGAAATATATATAATCTTTCCTCCTCATTTGTCTTTTTCTTTTCCTCCTCTTCTTCCTCCTCCTCTCCTGTGTCTGAAGAGCACAGTTCCTTGCAGATGCCTTAGACAGTAGTGCTATACTTTGTAAACGTGAGAGACAGGCCTGGGAGAGCTCCTCGCCCCCTCTACTCCTCATCCGTGCAAACCTGCGGAGACAGAAGGTAGACAGGCTGGTGATTACAGGGCTCTGCTCCCACTCACACACTCATCTATTCACACAGATCGAATCACACGGGAGTGGCCATGTGACCAAACGCAGATGGACACAAACGTTACATTAATCGAGGACGTACAGCAACGTAAACGTTTGACAAATTGCTGGTGTGAGAGCTAAAGCATTATGCACAAAGTCTCCATTCATATGGGTGGAGTTCCTTTACTACAAGGTTGGGACTGGACTGGGCTGTGACTGCCAGAAATGTACACATCAGGCTTTTGTTACTTTTATCTTAAAGGGTGTACAGCTTACCAAACATGTCAGCTTGTGTGGCAAACTTACCACACACACACACACACACACACACACACACAGATACACAAGGGGGTGATACATATCCAGTGATGCCAACTCGTACGAATTGATCCGTACTAATACGAAAATGTGGTGGAAATACGGCGATACGAATATAATGACTCATTCATACGAATTTAGGGTCAACTTGCAATATTATTTATTGAATAGAATATTTGCGGTAACTCGAGAAATAAGCAAAAATGTGTCATGATTTGGCCTCCTGCTTACTAACGCGGAGGGCGCCATTTTTGTTTAAATTGAACGACGTGATACGTTTGTGCTGATTGGTCGATATTATAGCTGCAGCGACATGGAAACCAATAGGGGAGTTTGGTTCATTGTTATCTATTTAAGTGCGCACAGGCGATTGGGAATGTGTTTTATCGTTTTGAAGACTATTTACTTTTGACGTTGATGGATAAAGTTACCTTGTTGCATCTGCTCTTATTTTACAAATGGCCGTCACCAACATATTTGGGTACGTTTCTGCGATGTTTTCTTTTTTAATCAACTACTGCTCAGTAATATGGAACCCCAATCATTAAACTAATGATCAAGAATAAAACTTTCTTGACTCGAGCGATATATATTTTTCTAATACAAATACGAATGGTTAACGCAGAATTTCCATTCGAATAGAGGTATATTTCTGTCAAAAGAGTGAGCTAAATGAACAGACAAAAGACTGAAGTAGGAACAGACCGCATTTGTAGTTATTCCAGTGGCAAAAAACTGACACGAGCACCGCTGTCACTGCTCTTCTGGTCGTTGTCGAGCAGTACTTTCGCGGTCACGGTATTCCATCTAATCGAGCTCCTTTCTTACTTCGCTCAATTTGCCTTACTGAGTCTTTTCATTTAGCACAATCTTTCTGTTGTGGACGAACAAGTTCAAATTTTTTTCTCATTTCAAGTTTTTAAATATAGCATGCAAACTTTATAATCTAAAAAAATGGCTGGGAACAATAGAAGAAGCCATTTCCTAGGAAACAGACTTTCTCCAAGAGTTAAACCAAAGAATACACTTATATTAGTTAAAGTCCTGTGTCTACCAGTCATGCCTTTTGCACTATACAGTATTTCGGTCCACATTTCATTGCCCACAGTGGACTCTATGATGTTAAGACACACATGTCTTCCATTAAACAAAAAACAGCCAGCACCAAAGTCCAAGGGAATAAGAGTCTGCTGTCAATGGGTTTTGAGAACCAGTCCAGTGGCATGACCCTGACTGAGAAGGTCACCTGTTCAGCCTTGATTTGATTTTATAAGGGTTGCATTTTGTGTACAGAAGCTTATAAAATATGAGATACTTCCACCACATTATAAAAAGTTTGCCAAAATACACTATGACACAGCCAAATTCACGTGATGAAGACAAGACGCCTTCTCAAAAAGTGATCTTAAAGACTACAAATAAGTCTACATTTGTAGGCTGAATGCCAAAATATTGTTTCTTTTACAAGTACATATCAAACTTTTGCACGTGGAACCCATTACCGCAGTACAGATTTCACTTAAGGAAAAATACTAATTTAGTGGGGAAAATACTAATTTTGGAACCATTGAGTACAGATTGGCACACCACAATGTTGGCAATACTGCATATCCATATGTTTCAAGCTGTTCAGGTTTTTCTTATAGCTGTATAGCTCTGATTACTTGTGTGTTGGTGAGCTGTTTGCTGTCTGTACCTTGACAAAGGGGTGGTCCAGCAGTGCGCTGGCAGTCCATCTGCGTTTGGGCTCGCTCTCCAGGCAGTGGGCCAGGAAGTCCTTCCCCTCGGTGCTAAGCTTCTCTGGGATGGGCGGCTTGTGGCCCATGCCCACCTTGTACATGATCTGGAAGTTGTGCTCGTACTCGTGCCATGGCCTCTGCATCGTCAAATAGAAACACAACGGCATTAAGACAAAAACTAAAAAAGATGTCTCATGTTACAAAACGTTTCGAGTTAAAACTCACACATCCTGTTAAACACGTCTATATATGTTCAGTGGCAGGTAGGACGTTTTTTGTGGGCCAAAAGTAGTCCTACCTTTCCTGTCACCATCTCTATGAGCACGCATCCAAGGCTCCATATGTCTGCGGCTCGCCCGTGACCTTCGCCCTTTGCCCTGGTGATGACCTCAGGTGCCATGTACGCTAAGGAGTGAGAGAGAGAGAGAAGGCGACAGTTAGTAAACAAAAACCAAAACAAAGCAAACTGACTGGAAGAATGTCCATGTCTGAGCTTAAGCCTGCTATGTGAGTTTTAAAGGTTTCCACACTGACTCATGAGGGAGAACAATGGAGCTCAACAGTGGACAAACAAAAGGTGTCTACACCGGTGACCAGTAACATTCAAATGAGTCGTAGCCGAAGCCAGCTAGCCCAACTGTTGATTTGCATTTGAGGCCCTTATGACTGTGATAGGTGCAGGTAGTAATAAAATACTGAGGAAGCCAAAGGTTACTGTGGCTGCAAAAATTGCTTCCCTAAATAGTTCATCATAATCAAGCCCAGCCCATTCCTTCCCATTAAGCTCAATGGCGCCATCTTGTGTCCACAGGTCTGCACAGTGAGTCTCACCTGCAGTTCCCAGAGTGCTGTTCACCTCCCCAGGCATGGTCTGGGCGTTGTTCTTCAGCTTCACCGAGCAGCCAAAGTCTCCCAGCTTGATCAGTCCAGATGACGTGAGGAAGATGTTGGCCCCTGAGAGAAAGAATTGGATAAGTAAGTAAGTAAGTAAGACTTTATTTATATAGCACATTTCGTACAGGAGTTGCAATTCAAAGTGCTTTACATAAAATCAATAAGAGCAAGCAGCAGGAGCAATAAAATATTGGTCAACATCGTATCAGAACCTGATGTTCCGATAGGCTTAAAATATTAAAATCATAATAAAAGTAATAAAACCCTTCTGCCTGGTATTTAATAATCAGAGCTATACAGCTATAAGGATAATGATCGACCCTGTCCATACACAGGGACTCACCATACAGCAGCTCAAAGGGCTTGTCTAAGGCAACTAGAGGGGATCACTCGTTTACACAGTCAGGGCCACACAGGCCGTGTTTAGTCTGCCTTGTTTTCTTTAACAATAGGTGGAGAATACGGACAAGCGCTTCATTCAACAGATCTCCTAGTTACGCCTGGCTGGTCGCTCCGTCGCCTGTCTTCCACCGCGTCAGAGCGTCCGTGTGAGCGCTCAGCCTGACGGGGAGCAGCAGCCCCACTCACCCTTGATGTCCCGGTGCACGATGCCGTGCTCGTGCAGCACGTTGATGGCCGTGGTGATCTGCTTGCTGTAGAGACGGATGACGTGCTCCTGCAGACCCAGCCGCGACACCTCCTCCAGCGTGCCCTCGTCACAGTACTCCATGAAGATGTACATCTCCTCCTGCAGGGGAAAGGAAGGCCAGGAGAGGAGAAGAGAAGCTTAGGACCCAGTAGTGGGAATCATGTGAAACATCCACTTTCAAAGGTCCTTTGACATGATCTGAAGGTCAAAGTTACAGAACACTTCAAATATACAACTGAACAATTTCATGGATTGCCCTGACAACAGAGATGGATGATTTTCAAGAGGACTTGAGAATTGAAGGACATTAAAATCATAGATAAAAAAAAAAGAGGTAGGTGTTTTAATTTTTTTCAACATTTTTTTTTTTCAGATTCTGTGTTTTCTGTGCCTGGGACTGAGACGTGCATCCAAGCTGCCCTCAACCAGCTCCCCCCCTTCCCCCTACCATCACGGCTAAACAGGTCACAGGAGAGCTGAGGAGACTGCGCCCCAGGAAGGCAGCTGGCCCGGATGGAGTCTGTCCAAGACTTCTCAAGGCATGCGCTGTGGAACTGGGTGAGCCTCTGCAGCATCTCTTCAACCTGAGCCTCCAACAGGGGAAGGTCCCTGCTCTGTGGAAAAAATCCTGCCTCATCCCTGTTCCAAAGAAGCCACACCCCAGGGAGCTGAATGACTACAGGCCAGTCGCCCTAACATCTCACATCTGCAAGACAATGGAAAGACTGCTACGGCACATCATCAGACCCCAGGTACGCCATGCACTCGACCCACTGCAGTTTGCCTACCAGGAGAAGGTGGGCGTGGAAGATGCCATCATCTACCTTATGCACAGAGCACACACTCATCTGGACAAGGGGAAGGGTGCTGTGGAATCATGTTCTTTGATTTCTCCAGTGCCTTCAACACCATCCAGCCCCTCTGTCTGAGTGACAAGCTTGTGCAGATGGGTGTGAACGCCCACCTTGTATCCTGGGTCACAGACTACCTGACGGAGAGGCCGCAGTTTGTCAGGCTGAAAGACTGCGTATCTGAGACTGTGTTGTGCAGCACCGGCGCTCCACAGGGGACTGTACTCTCACCAGTGCTGTTCACCCTGTACACATCAGACTTCACTTACAACACAGAGTCGTGCCACATCCAGAAGTTCTCTGATGACTCTGCTGTTGTAGGATGTATCAGGGATGGACAGGAGGGTGAGTACAGGAGCCTGGTGGACAACTTTGTGCAGTGGTGTAGGAATAACCACCTGCAGCTGAACACCTCCAAGACCAAGGAGATGGTGGTAGACTTTAGGAGGTCTCAGCCTCCTCTGCTACCAATCTCCATAGAGGGTGTCAGTGTGGAGGTGGTCAGCACCTACAAGTACTTAGGTGTTCACCTGGACAATAAACTGGACTGGTCAGCTAACATAGATGCCATCTACAAGAAGGGCCAAAGCCGACTCTACTTCTTGAGGAGGCTGAGGTCCTTCAATGTCTGCAACAAACTCCTGCGTATGTTATATCAGTCTGTTGTTGCCAGCGTCCTTTTCTATGCTGTGGTGTGCTGGGGAGGCAGCACAAAGAAGAGGGATGCTGGGCGACTTGACAGGCTGGTGAGAAAGGCAGGAGCTGTTGTTGGCACCGATCTGGACTGCATAACAACAGTGGCGGAGAGTAGGACCCTGAGCAGGCTGCTAACAATCATGGACAATGACCACCACCCACTGTACAACACTTTTAATGGTCAGAGGAGCATCTTCAGTGGCAGACTCCTGTCACTGTCATGCTCATCAGACAGGCTGAGGAAGTCCTTTGTCCCCAGGGCCATTCAGCTCTATAACGCCACACAGAAGGGGAGGGGGAGGGAGATGGACTTCTCTGCATGAGTCTACCTCAGTCTGCCCTCCTCTTCTCCTCACACCTTAGTCCATCCCACTGCCCATCCTTTTTCCTTCCTTTTTCTACATTTTTCTACTTTTTTTACTGGCTACACTAGCCCCTTGGACTGCCTTTCCTTTATTTAAGTATTTATATCACTGAACACTATCCCCACACACACAAGCACAGGACTCTTTGCACTATCCACACATGCACAGGAACACTTTTGCACTACTTTCCACTACTTACAGCCCTGTCACATGTAAAGCACATTGTTATATGTATATGTTATATGTAAACACCCCACCCCCATGTGTACATGTTCTCCCTATGTGTATCGTTTTTGTATTTATTGTGATTTTTGTATTTATTGTTATTCATGTTTGTTTGTAAGTGTAAGCTACTGGATGACCTTAATTTCCCTCGGGATCAATAAAGTATCCATCTATCTATCTATCTATCACTGCAGTGTTCCCTGGCAGGCTGTGATAACATTCTGAAATGAGCTTGACATAGTTCTTACCCGGTGAAGCTCCACTCCAAAGTAGCGCACGAGGTTTGGGTGTTTGAGGCCCTCAAAGATCTTCAGCTCGTCTGCGGTCTCTTTTATCGTTTTATGGTCATTAGGCTGGAAGCGGATCTGCAAGACAAAGACATAATCCTCATTAGGTAACACAATCTTCATTAGGTAACACAATCCTACCCTTTAAGTAACAAGAGGAGTGTCTATATAAACCAGCGATCGAACGCAAAATGTAAATCTAATAGGCCTCAAACTGAAACCAAACTGGAGGGAATAGAGCACACTTTCTCAGAGTGACTTGCATCTGACATTCCCCTTATGGGGTTGGTTTAACGACCCTGGACATACCTCTTTCATGGCCATCAGTTCTCCACTGTCCACGTTGATACAGGTGTACACTTTCCCATACTGCCCCTCACCTACAAACAAGAACCGTGGAAAAAGTTGAGAGGCTGGAAAAAGATGCACTTCACATGTGCTATGCAACAAAATACCAATTTCAACGACAATCCCTTGTAACTTAAGAGAGGGATCTTACGGTCTTACTCAGTTAAAAAGATAAGATTTGCCTTTGATAACACCTTTACAACACAGCATGAAACAAAAAATGTGTTGTTGGTTTCGAGACTAGTGTTTGATGGAAACGTACCGATTTTGTTTCCTCTCTGCCACTTGAAGGTGACCTTGCGCAGGCCGACGTGCATGACATTGTCGTAGGTCTTGGGGGTGTGGCACACTTGGCCGATGATATTGCGTAGCTTCATCTCGGCGTATCGCTTATCCTCCAGCACACGGATGGAGCGACGCACCGCTTCCATGGGGCACTGGCGTGCCGCAGAGTCTAAGGGGGTCCAGTGAGGACAAACAGAACAAGGGGGGGACGGGAGAATGCAAAGCAAAGGATGAGTAGTCTGTGTTTATACCTGTTGTGATTTCACCTCATCAAACGACCACATTAGTTTACTTGCAGTGGAATCCATTTGACAACAGATAAAACTCTTAGGTCTTAAACCAAATACCAGTATGGACACTGGACACTTACTGTTCCTTAATGTGTTGGGGTCATATAATTTGTAACTACTCCAACCACTAGTGGCTGCTGTTAAGCCCATTCTAACTATAACCACAAAAATCTCTACTGTATACTCCACTTGCAGGGTTAGAATGCAGACAAACCATTACATGACAGAACCCACTAGGCCAAATGGATGTCCAACTAATGCATGTTATTGCCAGGTTGTGTACTGAGTAAGACCGGGGATCAGACTCACTCTTTGATTGGCTGATGAAGTTGCGGAGCTCCCAGCTGCGGCGCACTGTGGAAGCGGCGTCTGGCTTTGGGTACGAGGGCTCTGCAAGGGCAACAACAGCAGGCATCACTTCACAGCCTCAACATGGACCACCAACAAATGAAGCCCCACAACGTGTGTGCTAAGTACGTTGCATAATTGCAGAGTCTTTCATTTTGGTAACTTCAGCTG
Organism: Sprattus sprattus; assembly: GCF_963457725.1. Classification (NCBI taxonomy): domain Eukaryota; kingdom Metazoa; phylum Chordata; class Actinopteri; order Clupeiformes; family Clupeidae; genus Sprattus; species Sprattus sprattus. The sequence continues at coordinate 24,362,072 of NC_137910.1, read as the reverse complement.
AGGGTATACGAATATCTTCAAAATGTGCATCATGTACTAAGAACCCAATTGACCCTTCCGCGACCACTCCCCAAAGCAGTAACTGATCAATCATAGCATAGCAACGGTTACTAAGCTCGGGACCTCAGTCAAGCGAGCCATTTTGATGAATGGAAGTCAATGAGAGAGACGTCTGCTCGAGAAGAGAAAATGAAACGTTGCGCTTATGGAGTGTGTAATTCTGACAGCCGATATCCAAAAAGGCTGGAGGGAGGGGTAAAATTTTATCCCTTCCCGAAACCCAAGACCCAGAGAGAGAAATGCCTGCCGTGGATTAAACAATGTTGACGACCCCCCCCATCAGCTGAATGTCAGCAACGTAAACAGAAGCACCTACGTTTGTTCCAAGAAGCTATGTCGCTCAAATCTGCCCACTGCATCGAAAACGTGAGAAAACCCTTGCTTAAAATACGATTCAGTTTTACCACCTTACAAGTTTGCGTAGCGGCGACTGTGTAGATATTAGAACACATAAACATAGCTGGAATGAGCCTGTTAGCCTTAGCATTTGTCTGTCTACAAACACGGCATATAATGTCGTGGTTGTAGCCTATATAAGCATATTGCAGACCCTTTTGCCTGCTTCGATCTGAGATCTTGCCGTTTTTCCAAAAAATGCTTGTGATTTCTTTGGGTAGGGCTGAAATTGACACGGTTGAAAACATGTTGCCACGCCATTCATACCAATGCTGAGAACCTGGGAAACGTGAATGCTTGACTGATATAGCAAGCGTTGCTAAGGGGGGCGGAGTTTGCGGAAGGGTCCATTGTATCCTTGGAAACAAAAACACACACAAAAGACTCTTTTGGTCGAATTGCCCCCAAAACACAGAAACAGACACTTACCTTCCCTCTCTTCCGTAGGGCTTGAGTGGCGACTGAGGGATTTGAACGCGTTTGCAACAGACGACAGGCGCTCGTTTTCAAGGACACCGGATACTCTACAGGAGTGAAGCCAAACATACAGTCACACACTCAAACAAGAACTGGGAACTATTTGGAGTCCCATCCCTCATCAGCCATAATGACATATTAGCAATCAGAACAGCTACACATGCCACCAGCGGTACTTGATAATCACCTCATCGCAATCATCATTTTTAGGTAGGCTCGTTAAATCCAACCAACAACCATGGCTAGAAATGTATATAAAGAGAGGAAAGAAAAATGTCCTATGGGGATTTGAATTACTGCACAGAGGCTCAAAATAACACTTAAAAGTGTTAGAACAGCAAGTCTAGCCGTGCAAGCATCCCTCACAGTTTTTTTTTAAGCGGATATGTAGCTTTAGCCATTCGACATCGGTGTCAAAATTCCAAAAAAACACAAAACAAATGAAATCCAGACATCCAGCGCATGTAAATACAATACTGCTACTCCTGCAAAGTGGTTACAACTGGTTGGCATAAAAAGCACAAGGCAGGGTCATCTACGAGTCACACCACAGCATCGGTTAAGCACTCAGCACACCCAGTGACAGCAGTGAGGGGAGCAGCGGGCATGCTTTCATTTGAGGCGAAAGAGAGAGACAGAGAGAGATGGGGAAAGAAAGAAAATGCGAAAGTGAGAGGAACAAGGCACAGCACTCTAAGAGCATTACTATTTCATACTCTACACACACCATTACGAGGTGAGGGGGTTACACTGTCATTGTCAGCATGGTGAGTCATTAGAAAGGGCAAAAATCAAAACACGGGTGACTCATGCGTCTGACTCATGCAGCCTTTCACACCGGAGACGGTCCTCTCACGTGGGCACTCCTGCCGGAGGTAGAGACTCACGCGGCGCTCTGCTCTGAGACACGGTGGGTAAACTGCTGCAAAGGTAACTCAGGGCTACAGAGCCAAAATGGGACCGCGCAGGATGCTCTGGTGCCAATAGGAATTTAGTGGGCATGCAAAACATGCGTCCTTGGCTATTAAGACGCTCTCATTTGCATGTCAAAGGGACCTAGGGCTGGCCAGCTCTTCACAAAGCATTTGCTCAAAAGTGTGAAAGAATCCAAATAATAAACCTGCAACCTAACAGTCTCTGGTTGGAGGATATGAAAGCTGCAATTTGGAAGCACTGGGTCCCCTTTAATTGGGGTGGGGCGTCTGAGACCCAAGGACTGAATTACGGGGAGGACTACCTGATCTCATTGGGGACGCTGCCGGGGGCTTTGGTGTGGCTGAGGTCCCCCTGAGGGGGGCCGGTGGGGATGGGCCGGGGGCCCGCGGGGAAGAGCTGAGTCCGCAGGTCACAGGGCAGACTCCTAGAGCTGGGGTGGAGAAACACACTGAACGAACGGGCCTCAGGCAAGTTTAAGGGACAGAAAGGTGCCTCTGGACCAGGGGCGATGTGTGTGTGTGTGTGTGTGTGTGTGTGTGTGCGCGCATGCATACAAGTGATTTTATTGGGGATTTAATTAATACATGTCTACTGTGTGTGAGTTTTGTGTGAGCTATGCAAGTGTCAGTGAGATTGTGTTACTTTGAGGACACAAATACACACACATACACACAAGTACATGTACACAGACATTTTAAAAGCCACCATGATAGAAACCTAATGAAAGCAGTGATACACATTTAGGATAAGCAAGGAGAGCAAGGCAGTGCGTTATTAAAGGCAATAAACAACAGGTAAGACGAACACCTCCCACAGGTGCCAATGCTACATGTTGTAACTAACACTCAAGCATTAAGCACGCACCAGAATCAAAGCACACACTAAATTACTGCCAGTGTAATTACAAGAGCGTAACAGAGTAAAGTCATGCAGGCCACACACACACACAGCAACAGAGAAAGGAAGCCCACCGGGTGGGTGGTATAGGTGCTGAGGGTCAGACTCTTACCTGAACCCATCTGTGTTTGGGATGAAGAGGTACGGGTTTGGAGGGTCGCTGTGGCAACGCGGTACTTTGACTGGCCGGGGGCTGGGTCTAGGAGCTGGAGACCAGGTGGAAATGGATTTATTCACACACACACACACACACACACACACACACACACACACAAGTTTTCCTGACTACCACTGAACCTGACCTGCCTGCACTGTCTGTTTGGCTGCAGGCAAGTCTGTATAAGACACCTCCAACTGCAGTTATCACCTTTGACCTTTTGTACTTTTTTTTATATATAAATATAAATAAATATATAATACTCCAAAATATATATAAATAAATAAAACTATTATCATTGCTGGAACTGTTCATTTTTTAACTTTAAAAATAATAATAATTATATTTTTAATTATTTTTATCTTTCAGGACAGAATGGAGCATTCGCATTTTCATGTAATTTTAATATTCTACTTCGTAGTGTAGAATACATGAAAACATCAAATTGGAAGTTGTCTTACTGAGGTAAAAGCCACTGACAGGGCTGTGTGGTTTGCCGATCACATGACCAATGCACTCGTTCATCAGCGCCTGGAGACTCTGCAAAGACAAGAGCATTCTGACTGAGCCACGTGATCACACACGCACACGCACACGCACACACGCACGCACACACGCACACACACAGAGCAACAACAGATAGGACAAAAACACCCTTACCAGGAAGTCATCCTCTGGTAGAGCTGAGATGAAACCTGGCTCAATGGCTTGGAGGAAATCAAACCCTTGGGTTGCCCACCTGTGGATAGTCAGAGTGGTTCACACATTAACAAATGACCTAGCCATTTCTTTACCTCCACATGGAGCATTTACCCATAATGCTTTTAGGCGGAGGGTCGAGTGGGTCGAGTGGCTCACCTGGGTCGAGTGCCTCGGCCGCTTTCGCACTTGGTCAGAACGTAGTTCATCCACTTGCGGGCAAAGATGATGTAGCGCTCTCCGATGCGCTGCCTGAACTCACCCGACATCAATCGCACCACCTCCTTATGGTACTGAGAGAGACACGATGAAAGTCAGAGGCAGGATGGCATTTTAGAACAATCAACATGCAACTCAAAGAGTTTTTCTACACAGAGTTGCCCACCTTACCTTTGTCTTTCTATGCAAACCTGCTGAAATCTGCCTACTTAACCTTATGCAGCCATCAATTTTTCTTTATTAAAAAATGCATTTTAGCATGAACCGCAACCAGGAGTGATTCTTCATCTAACCTCAAAGGCAAAGTTGTAGCCCTGGATCATGGCCTCCCTGTAGTACTGCTGCAGAGTGGCCAACTCCGACTCCTCCATCTCCGCCTCAAACTCAGAGGTGAACATGTGATCCACGCGGTCGATGGCTGTGTTGATCTTAATGCACAGCTGAAGAGCTTCATTCTGTGGTGGTGGTGGTGGTTAGAGGTAATGAAATGAGAGAATACAGTGAAAGTCTGACATTTTTACATGAAAAGTCAGTGAAACGCCCTGCAATAGGCAATTCCACTGGAAAACCCCAAAACCACTCAGTACCACAGCCACAGGCGAAATGAACACCTGCAGAACACCTGCAACACACACACACACACACACACACACACACACACACACACAAACCTAACTTGCATGTGTTTTTGCAGTGGCAAGCAAACTTGAACCCATTACTCTGCTTGGACTTCCCTCAACTAAATGACACATAACAGGGAGAGACGCCAAAAATGGGCGTCGAGAACAAAAAAAAAACGTCCAAACTCTCAGTCTTCTCACTTTCCCGCTCCAGTTCCTCGAGACCTACATTTTCTGCTACATGAGCTCTGCATAGTGTGCGACAGCAACAAACCCACAGGTGGTTAACCAGACTTGCACCAGCTCTCGCACTCACTCCCTAGACGGTTTCAACCAACACAGGTCTCAAAAACACTCTAGTGAGCCCGTGGTGGACACGATTTAGTCAGCCGCACCAATGTGAACTGTAAGATGTCAGTTGTAGAAGTGGGACAGAAAGAAAGCCAATCGCAGCACAAGCCTGACTGGAGAACAAGCAAGGATGTGTCTATGCAGCGGGCTTGAGGAAGCATCTGCAGGTCTCTGCAGAGAAAGGCTCCCAGCAATGTCACACAATTTAAAAGAGGGCTAGATATAAATAAAGATGTTTGTTTTTTCCTTTACCTCTGAACTATCAAAGCAGGAACCCTTAGACACTATAGTTTCTCTTCAGGGGCATATAATGCATCTTTACCCCCTTATGTTTGAAAATAATCAACAGAATAGATAGACACAGAGATGGAAAGATAGTTCTCTTGCGTATGTGTGTGCGTGTGTGCGTGTGTGTGTGTGTTGTACCTTGAGCTGCTCCAGCGCGCAGGCGATGAGGGGCTGGCTGGAGGTCTGCTCTCGTGTGAGCGACAGCAGCTCGTTCATGGACTGCTGGAAAGCCTTCCTCTGGGTCACCAACTGGGCCGACTGCATCACGATCAGGAGCAGGTTCTCCACCTGAGGGGAAAAAGCACATTGTGTCTACATGTGTATGACCTTAACACTTACCTACCTCATCATCATCATATTGCAGTGATGCATGTATGACGTGGCCTCTGACTACATATGTTTCATAAGTTATGGTACAACTGACTGGAGATACTGATTTTAGGAGCAGTTCTGCAACATTGCCCTCCTCTTTCTCCATATCCCACAAATCAACTGTGCTCAGAATACAGGACCAATTAGAATTCTCCATCCTCTAACTAAAAATCTCTATTAGAGACCGGAGCTTGCTGGTGTTCTTACGGCCATGTTCTTGAGTGTGTCCACAGTTTCCATCTGGGGGACGAGTTTGAGCAGCGCGCCGTCCCACTGGGCCCAGCATGCCTCCACGCTGGGCTGGCCGACACCGTGCTTGCTCATCAGCAGGTAGGCCTCGTCCTCGGCCAGCTCGTCCGGCTCCTTAGAGCAGTCTTTCCCCGCCGCCGCGTTCAGCAGCTGCAGGATAACGGACCACTGGTCCATCAGCGTCGAGGGCACAAACACCTGCAGCTCCTCCAGCCCTGGGATCTGCACCTGAAAGGGGGGGGGGGGGGAGAAATGTAAGAAAAGCAAGATAACAAACAAGCAAGAAAGAAAGAAAGAAATAAAGAAAGAAAGAAAGAAAGAAAGAAACAGACAGACAGACAATGTGACTGATTGCACATGTGAATTAAGGAAAAGCCAAGCAAAGAAAAAAAACAAAAAAATAAATAAAAAAAACATTGAAAAGATGACCCAGTCTCTTACCTTGACATAGTTCCTTTCTTTCAGAGCCTCTAAAAGACCAGTCACTCCACTGGCCACACTAAAGTCAGCAGCAATCTCCAGGTCCTACAGAACAACAACAACAACAAGAACATAGAGCAGAGCACTGAGTAGTCAGAACACAGAGCACAGTGAGAACACGGTGGCCTAGTTTCCTCTGGAGTGGCCCTGCATTGTCCTGGCAGCTCTCACCTTGCGCAGCATCTTGGCAAAGCCCAGCGCTTTGGACGCTCGTTCCCTGGCCTCGTGAAAGAGCTCCTTGAGGGAGCGGCTCGTCTCGATCACAGACCGCCTGTGGAGGGGGGACCTTTTTAGACATCTCTCAAACATGCATCATAAAGGAAGTCTAGTGAGTGAGAGTGGAGTCTAGTATTCTATTGTTGTGCTCATCCTGTGACATGCATATACATGTATATGAAAATATACACTCCTGACACTGCATAGCAAGATAAGCAATCTAAACAATAAAAAACATAAAACTCATACATGCAATACTGGCACGCCTGAAGCATTGACTGCATTATAATAAACAGATACTATGCCACCGAACTAAACTCTTAGCTATTTCATTGTATCATAAGTCTTCACACTGTGAAAACGACTGCTATAAAGAATAAACTAGCTCACCTTATCTCATCTGAAGCAGTGCTGTCATCAGCACTTTCCCAGAACTCGTCGCCACTCTTCTGCAGACCAGCGTCCAGGAAGTCCCCAGTGGACTTCAGCAGCATGCCGGCGATGTCACTGTGTGCAGCCAGAGGGGGGCAGAGCAGTCATGGGTTGGGAACGAGCGGACGAGGCCAAACATGTGTTGGAGTGCTCCAACAAGAATCTTCTCTTAATCATTCACTCCCCCAATCAGGAACAAATTCAGTGCAGACTAACGTCATTACATGCACACTGCACAATCTGTTCTTGAGAACAGATCGTTATATTAAACGATTCTCCGGGCATTCATTTGAAGTGTGCGAATCCATTTCATGCAGGATATGACTGCATGGACAAAGCTATCTGAAAAGCTCATCTCAAAAGATGGCTTTGGAGAGATGAAACATTTGGTGGGGAAATCCAAGGGGGACTGACCAGAAGAGTTTCCCTGACTGGGCCTCCCCGCCTCTGATGTACGGGGTGATGACTTTGGTGAAGTTCCACTCCTCTTCCAGAAGGTTCTTCAAACTGTGTGAAGCCTGGGGCAGCTGCTGCAGCATCTGGATCCAGCTGTGCATGTAGTCAAAGTACACCTGGCGAGAGAGAGCAGCACCAAACATTACTATGTTTATTATCTCATGACATCACCCAACAGAACAACGACAAGTATATTATTAATAATAAAAATTATATTATTATTACATCATGGATACATTATATACATAATGTTTTTGCTTGCTGCAATTAGGGCCATCAGTATGAATAACATTAGTGCTACATTAGTATTTTACAGTTTATCTACTGTCCGTTTCGATGATTACTCGAGTAGTTCCTTTATTTTAAGGCTAAATAATAAAAAGCATTTAAAGTAAACAGTATGAAGGGTTTAATCACATGTTAAAGTCATCCTCAAATGAAGTTTTTGGTAACATGGTCATGACACACACACACACACACACACACACACACACACGTTTTTCCAACTATCCGTCCAGGGGTTGGAAACCCCCACAGGACGACAACATCAAATGTATTGCCAAAACAAATCAGTTGGCAAGCTTACTATCTTTTCTGAGTACCAATTGTGCTGATGGTGACTGGGGTTTGCAAGGCAAGTCTGTTGAAGTTCACTAGTTTTAGACAAAAACTCATTGACACACAGTGTTGCCTGAGCCAATACGTCAGCTGCGATCTGATGACGCACTCCAAAGAGTTAATGAGAGAAAAAAAATAAACTCCTGCTATCAACATAGAAAAGTATGGCATTCTTGTCCTTGTCCTAATACCATATCTTAGTGAAGAGACACGACTGGAAAATAATCGAATAAAAGGCTTGCAATACAAATTGACGATTTAAAATCATTACACCGATTCATCATGGGCATGAATGACGTGGGTCGTCATTAGGGATTTTAGTCTACTCTACAGATTGGCATAACTTCCATGAGCACAGTTTAATCAGTGTTAGTATCTCTCCATTTTTCTCTCTCTGGAAGTATATTTGTGTTATACAGTGGAGATAAAGATTAACAAGATGTTTATTGTGCACCCGATTAGTTTGATGTTTTCTAAATCTATATGTACAGATTTTTATGAACTCCTAAATGTATACAGACTCCGACACAAATAGCTTGGTACCTCTAGTCATCTCCAGTGTCTGCTATTTTGTGAATGTCAGTGTCAAACCACCGTGACATCTCCGCTAAGAGATTCAGCTCAGAGATTCCGCTCAGAGATTCTTCGGTCTGCTTCCAAACAAGCTGCACAGTTGGCTTTAGACTTTGACCCTGGGACTGATTCTTGGAATGGTAGGAGCGTGTTTTTATCAGCCCTTTATCAGAGGCATGCAGCTCCGGCACACAGGCTGCAGGGGAAAGGCCCGAGCACAGCGTGAAATCTCTGGAGCCGATTAGTCCTCATACCGATCTCATCATGGGCGACACAGCTCTCTGTCTGGCCTCAAGGCTCTGGAGGAGAAAGGCTGTGGAGTAGCCTTTTGGCTCAAAGCTTCACTGGCAGATACAATTATTCAACTGGAGCTATTTGGCATGCAGATCTAGCCGTTTGTCAATGTCGGTAGAGGTTTTTGACCTGTCAGCCATCCTAGTGGACGTTGTGATGTGCGTGTCTAAGAGGAGTCGGCAAGTCTACTAATGCCCTTGTGACTTACTGTGTGCTTTGCTACACATCATAATGAAGTGCACATTTCCAAAACAAATTGAAATGCATCCTTAGAAAATATAAACTATTTTTGCTGATTTATAGCGTGCCAATAACAACATTGTCAAGGCACTTTACTTTACAGAGCCCAAAGACTGGATCCCAGAGCAAGCACTGATGTTACGGTGGTCAGGATATAAATAAATAAGAAAATAAATCCTTAAATGTGCAAGCAGACATGCTTTTGTGCTGAGGGTTATAGAGCAGGGAGTATTGCAGTACCAGGAGCATCTTCTGCAGGTCCTCTTCAAACTCGTCGATGTTGGCATTGGTCTGCACGCCCTGGGGATCTGTGACGACGCCGCGCAACATGAACTGGTAGTACTGCTTCATCAGGAGGCCACCTTTCAGCACCTCCTTACACTCACGCACCAGCTGCAGCACACACACACACACACACACACACACACACACACACACACACACACACAGCATGTTAGTCAGCATAGAATACAAACACTTGTGTATGGTGCAGAATCAGAAGCAAATGTGTGTGTATTAGGGATGCAAATGATTAATCGACTTTAGATTAATTGTCGATTAAGAGGTTGCTCGATCAAAATGTATTAATCACGATTAATCGCTAGAGGGCGCTAGCGCGAGAGACCGGTTGAAAACAAATGTTCTCTGTGTAATGCGGTATTGAAATACAATAGTTCCACTAGCTCACTCCGTTACCATTTGAACACCGTGCATGCTTCTGTCCTGCATGGCACCACCAGTTCACCTGGTCAACCTAAAAATCACAGCTACACTGCATTATACCTTCTCTCGCTTACTGCCGCGAGTTATGGCTTATAGTCTTAAAACTCAGGTTAGCTAATAGCTCGTTAGCGGGCTAGCTCACTGAGACTTCATAGAGTTAGCTACCTAGCTCGTTAGCGGGCTAGCTCACCTTGCTATGAATGTGAATATCTCTGTCTACTCCCGCGCTAACGTGTGCCCGCGAGTTTGGCTCATGAGAGTTAGTAAGTAAGTAAGTAAGAGTTGAGTTGGCTATTTAGCTTGATAGCGGACTAGCTCACTCAGGCTTAATGATTAGATACCTAGCTCGTTAGCGGGCTAGCTTACCTTTGCCTGATGGCTTGTCATTAAGAATGTAAAGTTACTCTATCCCTCACTACCGTGAGCGTGAGTTAAACTTCAGAGAGTTGTGTTGGCTATTTAGCTTGCAATAGCCTAGATGCAGTTTCTTCATAATCTATAGGCTCAATAATATTCTGTTTGGCTCTATTTAATTTCTTCCATTCTTTTTTGTTTTATGTCTGTTTCAAATGCAAGAACTGAGCCAGTCCATAATTTATTTCTTTTTTTTTTAATTAATGAATGGATTTTGTTATACCATAAAAAAACTTTTCTGCTTTCTTTTCCTAATGCATAATTACTTGAGGAATGTATAATAGAATATAATAGAATTATCATAATGTAATGTAATATAATAATAATAGGGCCTATTTTTAAAGGCCCTATTGAAGCACTGAAACTCAGGTGAAAAACGCCGCTTATCAATTAATCGAAAGTCGATCGATAAGATTATCAACTAATGATTAATGAATTAATCGATAATTCGCATCCCTAGTGTGTATGTGTGTGAGTGTGTGTGTGTGTGTCAGAGACCTGTTTGATACTGAGCAGGGAGGGCTCCCCGGCAGGTCTCTGCTCCAGACGCAGCTTTAGGCACTCGTGGATGACGTTGAGGAGTACGCGACACAGCACCAAGAATGCCGGCCGGAACGAGGGCAGGTCCATGTTCTGGAGCTCCGACCACGACACGCTGTCCTGCTCCTCCCCCTCACCTGATTGGCCACTGCAGGCCAGGTGGCGGGAGAGCTCCGGGAGATAGTCACTATACAGCAAGGGGTCCGGGAAGTCGGAGAACTGGGGAATGAAGGGTTAAACAGAGGAAGAATAAGGCTTTGTCCACACTAATATGTTTTCGTTTTAAAACACGAAACACAGTTTTAAAACTAAAAGCATTAACCGTCCGGATGAGTGTTTGAGCTCCGTATCAAAACAAATCTCAATTTACTTATTTATAGCGTTCCAAAAAAACCATTGCCAAGTCACTTTACTTTACTTCGCAGAGCCATAATAATCTCAATTCCACTAACATGCCTGAAAACGTACTGAGCATGACAAAATCAATGAAGGATGTGTAGTGACTGGTAAGTCCCAGTCAGAAAGTGAACGTGAGTGTCTGCTTCATCGTTTCCAAAAGTCTCTCTGTTTGTGCCCGTCCACACTCAAACACAACCCTGAAGCATTCAAACTAAATCGGGGGTAGCAGTGTTTCCAAATGTCTCAGTTTTAGGGGCTCCAAAACTCTGTGTAATATGGACCCCAGGTGTAAGCGTAGCAAAAGTTTCGCATTTTAAAACGAAAACATATTAATGTGAATATGGACTGGTCCTTCTAGACAAGTGAATGCAAGGAAATAACTGGCTGAGGGCTGTATTTTGGGAAAGACTAGAAACTCTGCTGCTGAAGTGTAACATTTTGTGTGAAAAATCTCTCAATCATTTTTGCTGATAAATTTGATACAAATTCTGTAACAGTTCTGTTATATACTGAAAACTTAAACTGGTTTACCAATTAGGTGCATGGCATCATTATGCACTTTACCTTGAACGTAAAAGGTCATAAACCAGTTACATGCCCAATAGCTTTCAATTAGATTAGTCCATTACTTATTGTGTCATTACTTCAATTTGAATGAATGATTGAGGGGCAACCAGTTAAGTAAACTTACAGATTTATCGATCATCCAACCATTTGTTAACAAATCAACAGGCAAAACTTGGGTCCCTGCAACAGTTTTACTAAATTCTATTTCTCTGATGCTACACCGTTTTGTCTGAATTATTACCCCTGCCAAGGAGGTTAGGTTTTCACCCATGTCCCTTTGCTTGTTTGTTAGCAGGATTACGCAAAAAACTCACAGGGTGCCTGCATGAATTTAGTTTCACTTCTGCTAACATTGAGAGTGCCATTCCAGTTCATAAAGGTATAGGGACAAATATATAAAATAGAACGTTTGGTTCTAGCACTGTCTCAATGCATATGCTGCTTCTGCATAGAAGGAAGTTCCCCTAACTCCCCCACCCCGTCCTCACCTCCTGTGCAGGGGAATGGCTGAGGAGAGCAGCCCTGGCCCTCTGCAGCGAGCGGTCCATGAGCTTGTGCAGTCTGAGGATGAGCTTGCGTAGCCCCATCTGTTTCAGTGCCTTGTCCACAAAGGGCCGGTAGATGCCTGTGGGGCAGTAACGGCTCTCCATCACCGGCATGTCCAGAGGAACTGCCCCTGACCCTGTCCCTGCCTCAGCCTCCCCTCCTTCTCCAGCCGGCAGCAGGAACTCGTCGTCGCACAGCAGCCGGGAAAACTTAGGCGTGAGGCTGGGCGAGAGGTCACCGTCTGCGGCCCCGTCTCCTTCCTCCCTCTCCCTGCTTGTGTCCCCGTCGCTGTCGCCCATGGAGATGGCCGTCGAGTCGCTCTCTGCATCCTCTTCCTCCCCGTCGCCCTCACCCGCGCCGTCTTCGTCCTCTTGTCCGCGCGAGCAACGCGGCGAGGGAACCTCGAAGACGGGCCAGCCAAGGTGCGAGAGGTCGTGCAGGCCGAGCACGGTGCCCATGACGCGCAGCTTCTGGTTGAGGTCCTGCGTGATGTTGAGCCACAGGCAGAGTGCCTGAACGCGTCCCTGGAAGTCGGCCGCCGCGTACTTCTCGTAGTCCTTCTGCAGCGTCTGCAGCGACGGGTAAAGCGCCTCCACCGTCTCCAGCAGCAGCATGACGTGTCGCACCTGCTCGAAGGCCACCCGCTGTCGCTGCAGGTGTTCACGGCGCTCCACGCCCCAGCCCAGCGGCGCCGCAGTATCCACCTCCGGCCAGGACCCCGCTGCTCCACACAGGCTCTCCTGCCGCAGCCCCCTCTCAGCTTTGACGGGCGTCCCCGTCAACCGCTTGCCCCCCGAGCCGCCCAGGCCGGTGTAGTCCACCTTGAAGTGCAGGACCTCGTTGATGATATCGGGGATGGCCTGGCGCTCGGTGAACAGGAAGAGGTCCTGGTCGGTGACGGTGCGGCGCGCGTGCCAGGCCTGCAGCTCCAGCCACACCACCTCCTTGCTCTGGCCCAGCAGGTTGAGGTTCTCCATGCCGCGCTGCTGCTCCTTCTCCTTCTTCTTGGACGACATGGAGGTGAGCTTGAGGAGCAGCCGCAGCGTCTCGAAGAACTTCAGCCGGTCGGCCGGGCAGTCGGTGCGGGACGTCTGCCGGTGCGGCCGCGGCAGGGGGTGGCCGTGGGGCATGCTGACGGGCAGCTTACCGCTGCCGCAGCCCAGGCTCAGGTAGGGCTTGCGTGGGTCCATGCCGAGGGTGTTGCCGTAAGGGCCGCTCTTGCCCAGCGGGTCCAGCATGAAGGCGCCCTGGAAGGTCTTCTTGGTGTCGCGCTCGTTGGAGCGCAGTGTGGAGCGCTGCTTCTTGCCCTGCTTGTAGTTGTGCTCCTCGGGCAGAGGCTCGGCCGACTTGGTGCTCGGCCGACTTGGTGACTTGGTGCCCTCGCTGACACGCTCTCTTGGGTGAGATGGCGACAAGGATGAGGAGGAGGTGGAAGGGCTAGGGGGGGCCAGTTTCTCTGCGGAGACACACACACACACACACACAGTTAGACAACATATTAACTAGTGCTGTCAGTTTAACGCGTTAAAAGAACGTTAATAAAAAAAAATGTATTTATTTTTTAATAAAAAATATAATTTAAATTTAATTTTAAAAAAAAATGTACGGCATTAAAATGGGCTTGCGTTAGCGCCGTTACTTTTTTTTAACTTTCTTTTTGCTCTCCCAAACTGTTTAGTAGGCTAACGTTTCGTTTGAGTGAATTGTGAGCGCGATACGGCGAAATGGATGATAAAAAGCTTCTGAATAGAAAGTTTACCTTTAAAAGTTGTGTTGTGCAAAAAAAGTGAGCTTCACTGTTGTCGAAAAATGTCAACAGGCACAAGTAGTAGGCTTACCTTTTATTGGTAACCTAACTCTTAAGGTTCATTGTTTTTGAAATAAGAGGCCTGACTTCGATGTTCACAGCAAACTTGAAAAAAAGAAAATATTAAGCCATGGTTTAACTGCACTATAGGCAGAGTCCTTGTTCATCTGAAATGTGCACTTCATAATTTTATTTTGTACCGCCCTGTTTGGCAATGTTGTTTTTCAATCAAATAAAACATTGCATAAAGCAAGCCAATCCAGTTTTCCATGTTGATAAGAGCATTAAAAAAAAAAATGATTGAAGGGACATTTAGAATAGATAAAAATTTGCGATTAATAAATTAATCGCGATTCATTTTGAGTTAACCATGACAAAAATACGATTAATCGTGATTAAATATTTTAATTGTTTGACAGCACTAATATTAACCAATAAATGCAAGTCAATTAACTGAGATCCATCCTTAAACTCAATATATGATCACCTATGGAATAGAAGTTGTTTCATATTGTGATGCTCATTAGCATCCAACGACAGGAAAATGAGATGAAAAGAGAAAAGAACGGCCATCTTGTCAAAAGTATCTCTTTAAAAAAAAAAAAAAAGCGCACAAGAGCACCAAAGAAAAGCAGCACCAGTCATCAAGCTGCAGTCATGAGACCTTGACGGCCATTCGAGGGCCACGGGCGACCCACTCATTCCTTTGGTCAGGCCCGTTCCCATTACTGTAGATCTCTATTCAGCACACACTCACCATTGTAAACGTGACAAAGACCAAAACACAGGGCTTTCAACACTGCAAATTCACATCACTGAATATCTGACAACCTTTGCAAACCACGAGGTGAGGTGCTTTCAAAGCAATAATAAGGGAAAGGTCCATTTCTGCACAGACTCAAACAAGTACACAATCAAAGTACTGAGCTCAAGCTCTACTTCCGTCTCAGTATGTGTTTGTGTGTGTTTATGTGTGTGTGTGTGTGTGTGTGTGTGTGTGTGTGTGTGCGCGTGTGTAGATGTGTGTGTGTGTGTGTGTGTGTGTGTGTGTGTGTCTCCAGCACGGGTGCCCACTTATGTAATCACCTAGCATTTGACAACTATTTCCTCTGTGCTTCCTTCCAGCATTAGGAGAAAATCAATGCTAAGAGCGTGCACAAACAACAGCAGATTTATGGTCTTGCCATTTCAGCACCCTGCTGAGCCTGGTAAACTCAGCCGCCACTTGACTCTAAATATACACACACACACACACACACGCGCTAAAAACACACGTCGAGGCTATGTGTCTGCTTTATAGCTTATGAAAGATGCTTCCCTGAAAAGTGACCAAGAGTAGACCAATGTATTCTAATTCTTTCAGCAACACAATCTCACTAGAGATTTATGCAGTCTCCTAGTGTCATGCATTTGGCAAAAACCTATGCATCTGCCCTAGCCATTGTTATGGACAGCCATTAAAATACTTCAGTGTACAGTTGAGAGCCCACAATGGCCTTTTGTCAAGTGACTGGGCGAGGGACTTAATCCAGTAGCAACAATAACTTACAGAATGTTTGCCGGTGAGACTAAGTGAACCGAAGCAATGTGACCGCAAAGTCACGCTACGCATCACAGTGATGTCAACAGACAAAAACCATGGCAAACAGCTGAATAAAGGCCTAACACACAGGACATGGGATATCCCATGCCTGCCATTACCCCACCGTTGAGGACGCTGAGAATAGCAGAGTACTATTGCACCATTGAGTTGCCTCATGGCAAATAGAGGCCTTCTGAACAAAGGCCTGGTGAGTATGTCACTGCACATGACGTGGATCATTGCATAACTACCATTAGCCCACCCCAGCCCCCCTCTCTCCACCGGCCACCGGTGCCAGGCTCACCTTTGTTGGGGGACCGTCCGGCGGGCCTGCCCTGGGTTCTATGGTGTTTGCCAGACATGCGTTTCATCTGCCGGGGGGTGCGGGGGGGCGACGTGCCGTAGAGGGCTTCCTCTTCCTGGCTGGGCTCGTCCGACAACTCGTCCACCTCGGAGTGGCGGCCAAGCACATCTTTTGGGGGCTCGTCCTCGTCATCCCTGCGGAGAAGCACACACGCTAATGAACAACATTCAAAAACACGCTTAGAGACAAATATGGCTCCAACTTCACAAGACCTCGAATGGAAAGCAGCACGGCAAGACATTTGAACACCGACGTTTTCCTCACATTTATTGTATATCCACACTAGCACATTTTGGCAATGTCCCTCGTCAGAGCAACCCAACATGCTAAAACACATACGGTGATGGATATAAATTCTTACCGAAACGCATATGGTGATGGATATAAATAGTTGTCATCACATGCTAGCGTGTTCTCATGATTGAAATATGGCATGACCATAGGGAGGAAATCTTAAGCCAATTTATTATTTTATTGAAGTGAGACCACTGAAGAGGAAGGCAGATTAAAACATGTTCTAACAGCAGCGCGTGCGGTACAGGATCAGAGGACACCAGAGAGCATATGCAGCATCCGACACGCACTTCCCTGTAAAACACACCAAACACTTCCACATGCATCAGCTCATAAAAGTGCAACAGAAAAGTTTCCAAATCTTGCAGACTGGGCCTTGCCTCCAAGAGACAACTAGACTGGACGGCGACAGGGCAACTAATCCGGTGTAGTGTGCCTCAACTACAAACATTATTAACAGGATGCATCAAAAAAAGCGCAAAAATAATATTGAGGCAAATAAACTATTTTGCCATCACACAATAATTACCATGTTAAGTCTGAACACATTTAAACATCTTGCTTAAAGACAATCTTACAAAACAAATGTATCAATCAAAACAAGTTGCACTACAGATACAAAATAAAAGACTAGGCTGAACGTGGAGCATATTGCCATTGTCTAAGTGTGCTAAGCCCAGTCAGTCAGTCAGTGTCTGAGTGCAGGGGGTGCCGAGTCGAGAGTTTGAAATACTTCCTCTTGCAATGACATCGACAGGGTGGAAAGAAAAGGGAGAAGGGAGTAGGAGAAAGCAAGAAAAGAGAAAGGCAGTGAGAAGAATGCAAGTGGCACGCCTCTGCCGCGGTGTAAGGGACAGGGGTTTTGTTCTCTAGAGGACTTCTTAAGGCTTTTTAATAGGATTAGTCCTGGCCAGTTTAGGGGCTGAAGTGTGTGTGTGTGTGTGTGTGTGTGTGTGTGTGTGTGTGTGTGTGTGTGGGTGGTTGGGTGGGGGGCCTCAAGCTGGGACAATGAAGGGGCACTTGGGATGGGGCGGGGAGGCAAATGCAAACAGAAGAGGTATATTACCTGCAGACAAACACACTCCAAAGATCACGTGTGCATCCATGAGTGTGCGTGTGTGTGTGTGTGTGTGTAAGAGAGAGAGAGAGAGAGAAAGGTGGGACTGACAGTGCCATAGTGGTGTCAAAGGGAAGGCAGGATCACAGTCACCATAGTAGCCAGGGATAATCTGCTATGATACACAAAGCCTGGGAGGGGCAAGGGAGGCCGCGAACAGAGGCGGGGAAATCAGAAAGAGAGGGATAGAACCAGAGAGGAAGAAGGATAGAGGAAGAGAAAGAAAGAGGGGCAAAGACAAGGGAGGAGGGTGAGAGAAGAAGGCTGCTGTGGCCCATCTGGAGCCACTGCTCTCGCGCCACAATCTGTCACACACTCACACACACACACACACACACACACCCACAGTCTCTCTAGGGATTAGACATAAAGCACCTGCTGCCGTCAAGCTCCCTCTGAGATGCATGCCTGAGGCCTCCAGATGCAGTCTAGCTGCTCCTACACCAGCATATCAGCATATGGCCGTCATACCATAGGCCCCATATACACCCTGACACCTCACTCAAACGCCCCCAGACCACCCCAACCACATGGGCATCACACCAAGGCTCATGGTCATCTTCAGAGCCCAGAACTCCACCCCTGCCCCCGCCAGCTGATCAGGAAGAGCAGCAGCTTCAACCATGTCATGCGCTCATGTGCTCATGTGCATATCTTAATTCTGACTCAGTGTGGACGCCAGACTTAGCCAATGTTACAGATGGGCTGGCAGTAACGGTCACATTCTTGTGCAAGTGAGCGTAAAACAAGCACTGGCCTTGGCAGGCGTTGTGTGGCTTCTTGCACACTCCGTTTGGGTGTGGCTGAACACAACGCCCCCCTCTCTCACACACACACTTACTTACACACACACACATGCATGCTGCCCCCCCCCCCTCTCTCCAGTCCACCCCTGGATGTGTGCATGCTTGGGTGGATCCTTTGGCGTGCGAGCAAAGTTCATTGCATTGTATGTCTTTGTGCAACAGTGCCAAGAGAGAGACTGAGGGAGGGAGAGAGGGGAGGGAGAGAAAGAGAGACAGAAGGAAAAGGAAAAGTGGGTAAAAGGGAAGGGAGAAGATAATGGACAGAATGAAGACGACAGAACAGGGAGGGAGAGAGAGAGAGAGAGAGAGAGAGAGAGTGTTTTGGGAAAAGGTGCAGCCATGGGCTGAGCGTTGTGACTGCATCGCTGGGGAATGACAGGAAACAGCAACGTCATCACAGAGGCCTGTTTGTTTGGTTGCCATGAGAAACCTCCCTCAGCGCTCAGACAGTGCCGGTCTGTGAGACCGTACGTACTGCTCGCTCATCTCATCACAAACTGCCCCCTTCACTCATCTACTGCTCCCCAGACAGGAGAGAGAGAGAGAGAGAGAGAGAGAGAGAGAGCACAAAAGCACACAATAATGAAAGAATGAATGAATAAATGAGACCGAGCCATCGAGGAAAAGAGAGGACAAAAAAAGAGAGAGAGAGAGAGAGAGAGTTCTGGGGGCCCCTGGTCTGCTTGACCCGTCTGCCCATCCCGGTCACAAAGCAGAGCTGTCGCCGTGCAGTAAATTAGAGCTGCAGATGGTGCTCTGAATGAGCTGAATGGGGGCCACAGCCACTGATTGCGCTTTAACCAATGACCACAGGAATGCTACAGCCCAGCTTCTGCTTCGAGCTGCACCAACCCCCTTGCATTGAAAGGGTGCAGCCAGCTACAGACTTGCCCCCGGTTGCAAGAGTTAAAAGGGGGACGTCGCCTCCCCCATCCCCCCCACCACCCACAACGCCTGCCCAAGCAGACCCCCAGTCGCAGAGGGAATTGGAGGGGCATTGTTCGACGGCTGGAACTGACCATTGTGTCCTCCGGCACGTGGCCCATAAGCCTCGGCGCTGAATGGCCCGTCACAGCTGGTCAGTGAGCGCCCGCGCTCCCCACTGCACGCCTCCAATGGTGATTGTGTTTCCGCACCACACGAGGGGAATGGGGGGTGGGGGGGTGGGGGGGTGGGGGCTTGGTGGGTGTGTGAGGGAGGCGGGTGCCGAATCTGACAAGGTTATCTGGCGGGTTTGGGGTGGGCTTGGGCCCTCTCCATTGTCAGGCGCCGCATCTTCTCCCTCTGAGAAGGGAAATGGGATCTTCTAATGCCGCCCTTTGGCTGGTCTATTCCCCCGGGGGAGCGAGCACTAAAGGACAAGCACATGCCAGGGCACCGGCCCAGCCGCATGTGCAAACACATCAATTAACCCCTCCTCTCTCTCCCAGCAGCGTCCGCAGAAAAGAATATATTTCACACTACTGAAACAAACAAATAAACAACACTACACTACTAGCAGAAGCAACACTAGCAGCACCTCTTTGCACACTTTGCAGATTTCTTAACTTCAGCAGAGTAACAAACCAATTTCAAGACTTGGAAGGCAATTCATTGCATCATGCTACAAATATTCGAATAGGTTGGAAGCAAATTTAGAACACTGACTGCTAGATAATAAAACACTGATGGTTGACACTGCGCAAAGTGTATCAATAATATTAATCTACATTAATTTCCCGTCACTGAGATGAACGATCTAAAACCATGCCAAAACAACACAGCTAATAAGACAAATGATCATACATCAAACACAAGACTGTGTACTGTGTGACACAACACAGCATGCCACCCTGCCTACATGCAGTCCTTCAGGTCGTAAACATTCCCCTCCCTGTACAACACACAAGGACTTCCTTCCACTAAACCTCCACATTTTCCCGCTTCATCCAGCCCCTCTTCCTTTCCCTGCTGTGCCACTGCCCGCACAAACCACCTCTCCGAGTACTGCCTGAGGCCCGGCTAGTCTGGGCACATGCCAGCAGTGTTAATTACACCTTCTCTGGGAACGGCCCTGGAGAGGCTCAGGAGCAGGAGCAGCCAGAACCCTGATACCAAGGGGACAATGATGATGAGAGATGAGCAATGCATAAGTCACACCCGTTCTGGGAAACCACAAACTAACACACACACACACACACACACACACACACACACACACACACACACACACACACACACACACACACACACACACACACACACGAGTGGTGTGGTCAGCAATCAGACACACTGCCTACAAGCAGCAGTAATAATGTGGATTGAAAGAGAACGACATGCTCTTTTCGTTTTCCATGTGTTAAATCTCCAATCTTGCCGTGGTTTCGCTCTGACTAAACAGCTGATGCGCATTCCACATAACCCTCCAGCTAGCCCTAGCCCAAGATGCAAACGCCACCCCAATGCAAACAAACAACAAACAGCAGAATGAGCTGCCTCTAGTGTTTTTGCTTGTGAGTTAACTGGAGAAAACAAAAATTAAACCAAAAAAATGTGAGGAATGAATAAAGCCCAAGGTGTTGGTGGCGAAAGGGTTCTGCAAAGGCCGGAAGCATCCATGCACCCTACTCACGTTGCCTTTTCGGACGGGACACCATTCAGGACTTGCAAAACTAAAACCACACCATCCTCATAGTAGTAATAATTCCCCCTCAGCTTCATTGCATGTTATGCTCATTCAGCTTTGAGGTAAGGTTGACTACGATGTAAGAGTGAAACATAAAATCAACTGGAATTTGTGCATTTCCTGCACACAGAAACCGATCGTAATAACATCATTCCACTTCCTCCTCTGACCGTGGGTGGAGCACCGGGAAATGCCGGCACATTCCACAGGGCAAAGGACACCGGTTGAGGCCCTCCAGAGCCCCCAAACCCACCCCACCCCTGCCCCAACGCAGCTCGTCTCTGTTCTGCCAAAGCTGCAGCGGGCCAGGCGGTCAATAACCGAGAGCCCAGCCTGTTCTTGCAGTCGCCCTGCTCGTCAATGTAGACTCTGGTGCCTGGAGCGAGGAGCGAAGAGAATATGGCATACCATTCACAGATCATGCAAATTCCTCAAGAATTACATTCCGTGTGGAAGAAGGAATGCTGGTGTGTTCCCGGAAGCCAGAGTGTCCTTTGTGTGTGTGCGCGCGCGTGTGTGTGTAAGGGGGGGGAGGAAGAGTGTGGGCAAATTAATCTATTAATGAGCCGCAGCCTTTGCTGCCTGCAGGGCACCAGGCCTCACTCACTCACACACTCTCGCCCCCTCTCCTCACCACTTCCTGCTATCCCAGGAATGCTTGTGGGAGAAGGCAGCAGGGACACATTTAATACTATACCAGTGCAAGAGATTGGATCTCACTGAAAAACATCTACATCCCTCGGAGTCTGAAACACTACTACCCTCTTAACCATGCAGAACTCCTATGCTGAGGTTGTTGCACCTTCAAAAAAGTATGCATATGCCTTTGTGACCTGTTTCCGGTGTGTACTGTGTGCACAGAGGACTGGAGAGGGGTGGCGGTTAGCATCACCTCATCCTGCAGGAATGCAACTCATCCTGCAGGAATTTACGCCAAAAACCCAAGCTTTTGCCATGTTCTCAATAAGAACACTGCTTTGCAGCAGCAGGTTTGAGTTTGCAAAGAGAAAGCCAATAAGTAATTGGCAAGGTAAGGAGTTGGGAGGAAACACAAAAAACATTTCCAGTATGAGGGCCATATGAACCAAATAAACGGAGCCCCTTGGCTTCCACACATTGATAGTGCAGTGCACATATTTAACTTCGGTTATGGCTATATTACAGACAGAGGCCTTCTTATCTGATGCGTTAAACATGCCATTTTGGTGTTATCGCACGCAAGGCCACGGTTCGTACGCATTTAAGTTAAGAAGGGAGACACAGCGTCGGAGTGCGATGGAAGAGGAGACACAACAATGCGTTCCACAAAATCTATTAGCGGGACTCAGGGGCGAAGGCAGCGCGCGTTATGACTTCGTGTGGGGTCAACACAGACACGAGTCTGATACACGGCAGCACACATTCCAAAGGGCTTAGGACAACAGCATGAACAGGTCAACGACATACGTGGAGAGAAAAGCACAACAACGTCCTTCAGCATCAAAAGAGTGTCAACTTCTGCACGAAAATCAAGACAATCGATCTTTCACGCACACTGCAGCAAGAAAACTTCTGTAGATTAACTGCCGATAAATGATACCTGAAATACGCCGAATAGGGCGTAAAACATGCCTTGTGTCAATAAATCAATAGGGAGCTTACTAGCCAAAGCCAAGGAATCGAAAACGCGTCTGCAAGGTGAGGTGCAGAAAGTAAATAAACATTATACGGTCAATGCATTTATCAACAGAATGGATTGACCACCATTCCTAGACGGGCTCACTTCTAGGCAGACCTGAAAGTATTAAAAATGTAATAGCAGACATTGACATTATCGTTTCAAATCGCCACTAATGATAGGATACATAAAAGTCTGAGAGACTGAACAAAATGTACAACGACGGCTGCAGTGATAACGTCATACAGAGATGACTGGATCATGGCAATCCAGTTGCAAAACACCAAGTTCATACTGCGAGAAACTTAAACGGGTCGCTTTCTGGGAAGGCTAAATCGGACATCACCAGAACACATTCTGATTCACAGTTAGCTTTCATAGAACTCCGAGGCAATAACGATAATAACGATATCAAGCAGTTATAGTTTCAATAACAATAGTAATGTTTTGCAAGGATTAGCACTTGTGCAGAGACAAAGAGCTTTAGCTAACCTTAACGTTAATCTAAAACCATCCAGCTGGTGCACCAGTCCAATTGCAATCTGACCTGCAGCAGCATGTTTAGTAACGATAAAGGCAGACCTATGACTTACAAATTGAAAACGTTTCATATTTAAAGGGTGAAACAATCCTGAAGACATCACAGCCTCTGAAGAATTTTGTCCACATAACACTTTGCAGCCAAGTCAGAGTAAACTTGGTTTAACACTACTGCTAATGGACAATGCAGCTAAACTATTAGCCATAGCGAGCTAACAAGTGATGTTGCATTACACAGACCACTTTCACTGCTGGGCTTTTACCTTTCTCAAGGGACTGACATCTTCTTTTCTTTTATTGGTGCTGGCAAAAACTGAAAATAACATGCACATGCGAAAAAAAGGATCTATATTCCTTTTATCAAAAAGTTTGCAACTTCAGTTTAAATTGCTCGGGGTTGCACTGCATGAGGTTCATTTTGTGGCAGGAAGACAGTTACAAGGTAATGCGCATGCGTGCATCATTCACTCTAGCAGTTTTTCATGAAGCGCCCACAATGTGGCGGGGAGGCAATTCCCGGCTGTGTAGTTTCTGATCACGAACCCACCAACTTCTCTCATGCGCTTACCTGCCGTGGTCTGGCGGCTCCATTGCGGGGCGATGCTAGAATTGGTCCCCTTTATAAATGCATTGTTCCAACCATGATAACGCAAAGATTGTTGAGAATTGCACGATCTTTTGCAAGGGTGTGCCGATCTGCGTCCTCCGTTGCACACTGTCTATCCGCCTGCAGAGTTGTGGCTCGCCTCTGTGTGCACTGACGCCATCTTTCCAGCGATCGCTGAGGGAGTGACAGAAATCATTGCTAGAATTTGCTACGGCAACTCGCGCAGTACAGCAGACAAACCTCCCAGTGACGATTCAGCAGTGCATGCAAATTCATTGGGTGAAAATATTACCATGTCAAATGCTAGGGTGAGGAAAGCAAAGGACAGTTTCCTTCAATGGGGCACAACATAACAAAGTCTTTCCTTTACTTTTAAACAACCTGTAAACAACTAATTAGAATTGTTGGGGTAATGTAATTTAATATGATGACATTTCAATCTTGTGTTCCACAGAAAACGTATAGATCCCTTAGCCTGCACAATGAGTGGAAAATAATCTGATGAAAAATACCAACTGATTTTACCATTAGGCTACTATCAGATGATAGTTATATTTAACCAGCTCATACTAGTCCAGAGTAGAGTATATCTTTTTTACTCAGTTTTTGCTGGGATAATAGTATGTAAATGCGTGATAAAAAACGGATTGTGCTAGACCAGGGCCGGTGACAGGGTTTCAGTGATGATAAATATGAAGCGCTTTGATTTCAATAAGAGCAATATGGCTCTTGTCATATGGGTTAAATGCTACATTTGTATCCACTTCATCAGAGGTATGTGGATATAATGGTGATTTTTTTCCCAGAAAGTCTTAAAGAGGGAAATTATGTCAAGGATCAGTTCTATATTTAGTCACTTTATTCAGAAAGCAAAATGTATCGGTTTAGCCTAGAAGCTGATCCAGTCACACTCAACATCATTTTATTCAACTCATAGCTGTGCCTGAGCCCACTTCATTAAATTGAAATTGTCCAGACCACAATAAGTGCAGTGAATGTGGACTGGCAGCGCCAGGCTTCAATTCCCTAGCCATGAGAAGAGCCTTCCTCTCTAAAGCAGTGACAGGAGGGATGACCATCTGAGGTCCAATAGAGAGGATCCCTGTTGTCAAAAGGCAGTGAATTGCATGCCTAATGTGACTGTTCCTATGAACCTTGGCTTCATCCCTTTCTGCCCTGTTCTGTTACCAAACCATCTCTAATGCAATTTCTCTCCCCGGCATAGTTTTAAGTTGCATAACATGTGAAGAGATGTTTGTTGAGGTACTGGTATGTCTATCTGTCCTGTAATTATAACAGTCAGATATATGTCAAAAATGTCTTTCTCATTCTGCCACAAGGTGGCACTATTTCAACAGAGAATATGTGGCGAATTCAGTGGGAGTAATGCTTCCCATACATGAATTAGCAAACACACAAATATTTGACTGTGTCTGTCTATATAGCATGGACGTTAAATACTTTACTTCGAGTTGCTTTTCCTGCCAATATGAAAGCACTTTCAAAACTGTCAACATGATCAAAACACTCTACCAAGCTATTATCAATCAATTAAATTACATTTTTGTTTTGTTGTTCACTGAAACAATACAATTGACTCAAGGCACTTTACAGAGCCTAGGGCCTGAACACCCATTCATTCGACTCTTTTACAAGCTATATGCAAAGTGGCATACATAAAATCTGCTAGCTAAGCTTTGAGCTCCGTTCATGTTTTTTTTTTTTTAAACCTATTTGAACCATTATGTTAAAATGTACATGGAATGGAATTCCTCAGTATTTGTTTTACACTTGTTCAACCAAAAGACCCAGAATGCACTCATAGCCTTCTCCTTTCAGTGCTTTGACCAACTCATCTATCATTACCTGCCTGGACAGGTTGCAGTTGTGTACTTGCTTAAAATTCTGGTGCAGAGAGCAGCAACCAGACAAAGGAAAGTCAGACCTGTGTCCTTGTTTACTGTCTGGGATGGATAATGAGAATAAATGACTCGCTGCAAATTGTGTCTCCTTGGTCCCAAACAAAATGCCCGACTGCTTCAAAGAGCTCACCCTGCCATTTTATAGAACAGTTCCATGTGATATGGAGCCTGTCTGGCTTTTTCTAACTCCAGCAGACTGCTGTCTCCAGTGGGGGGCACATCAAATATATAGGCACTAAAGGTAATTTCTAAGGCTCCACAGGAAGTCCAGCATCCTCTAAAATTGGATTCATGATGCATGTAATACTACCCCTTTACGAGACGCTAATGGGTTTGAAACAATACTAAATGTTAATACTAAATCTACTTTTTTGAGTAACCTTGAAAAAAACTGCTGAACTATTGTAACATGTGTGTCATAGTGTTGGGCTTGTGGGTAGGGATGGGCAAAAAAACTAAATATCCAAGTTGCAAAAGTAGAAAAAAGGAAATATAAAATACAGCAACCCCAGCACGTATCAAAATAAATTATGTTATGTATTTAAAAAAATACAAAAATATATTTCCGAAGCTGCATGACATCATATCACAAACCATTACTTAACAAAGCACATTGCAACCCGGTTTGGAGAAGCTGTATCATGATGGTGAGTATTCAAGCAAGTTGCATGACTGCAGCCATGTCAAGAAGGCAAAAAACATACACAACATTTCTTGTCATCCAATCAGAGGCAGCGACAAAACTTCCAAGGCCTGCACCCTTTCAAAACTTTACATGCATGTGACATGGTCTGTGCTGGCTAGGAGACACAAATCTTGTCACTTTTACGTCAGGTTTTGTTGAGCAGCTCTTGTCGCCTGGACTATGAATTCGACACAAAGTGCACCTTTCTGTCTCCCAAAGATGCATGCAGATGCAATCATGTGACATTGTCATGTCCTTTTGGGGAAATCGTTTTCTGTATTTTTAAAACACTACATAGTTTTCATACAAATCGCATTACCATTTTTATAAGGCCCACCAAACACAAATACATTCCAATACATATTTTAAAGACATGTATCAGAAACATACATTGATTCTCAGAAATATTACACCTGACTTAGTGCCATTGAGGCATCTTCATGCTGTCAGAATGAAGAGCCAGCTGATTCATGTGTTGCAAATCTCTCACTACTGTTTTAAGTTTGGATGGATTGAAATATGTGTTCAACATTAAAAGCTAAGTTAAAAACATTAAAATAGATTTAAAATACCAGGTGAGCTTCATAGGGAAGCCCATCCGTGGACTAATATCTAGTCATCTGAGGCATCTTCATGCTGTCAGAATGAAGAGCCAGCTGATTCATGTGTTGCAAATCTCTCACTACTGTTTTAAGTTTGGATGGATTGAAATATGTGTTCAACATTAAAAGCTAAGTTAAAAACATTAAAATAGATTTAAAATACCAGGTGAGCTTCATAGGGAAGCCCATCCGTGGACTAATATCTAGTCATCCTTCTTACACAAACACCTTTAGACACACACTAAATGAGTCTTACCAATCACAAACACACACACACACACACAAGCAAACAAATAATTATTCCCTCACCAACACACATATAGCTCATGAAAATGCATGCTGAGACACGGAATATTGCTTCTGGGCCTGGATCTCTCTGTAGCATTCTGCTCAAGCATGCTGTTCCTTCGGTAAAACAAAGCTGGGCACAGCTGTCGATCACAGCGTATTGCTGCTGAGGCGCCTGGATATAGAATATGGAGCTGGAGCAGGAGGAATCAACAAGCACAATGAGGGATTTATGAGTGTCATTGCTTTCTTGAGAGTATTATCTCCATAGAGGTATTTAATATGCCAGTCTGCCTCAAGGCCCGATGACTGATTTCACAATAATGATACTCCAGGAAACGTGTGGTGACATTAGGGGCTGACTCACTGTACATCTTATGATTGTTATTGCTGATATTAGTGTCAAACCATCAAATTGAGAGACACTCACAACTATTACATGTTTTCTGGTTTGTTATATTGGAGGTTGACTGATAGATTATATTTAGCAAATGATGGCATCATTACCAATTTACAGACTAAATGGAAGTTTAATAGAAGATTGGATTTGGCTTACAAGAAAGACAATGCAGATTTATGGTTAGATTGCCATTTGCTGCAGGGTGTCCAGGCAATGCAATCTCTTGATTCCAACAATCTCTATATCACTCCATCCACTTCACCATCTTATTAAAGGTACAGTCTGCGATTCTGGTGAAAGGTTGTTGATGTTAGAGCTCAACAGCCAATCGAATTACACAAATTCCCTTCTGTGCCCCTAAAGCACAGTGTTGATTGGCTAGCATTGATGAATGCTTCATCCGAACCACTAAGTTTGTATTGAATTCACAACGCTTTTTTTGCAGAACGAACAGCTAGAGGACCATGAGGACCAATTCACTGAATTTGAAAGATAGTGTATTGTATTGCAGAGTGTACCTTTAACAGAGGCTTACATTTTGCTGTACACTCTGAGAACCATGGCCTGACACCCAATTACAAATACCCTGTTGTAAATCTCAGATTCCCAATTAAAAACCTTGAATTAGATCCCCACAGGACCGCCGGTTAATTTGAGGTCTAAACTAAACAATAACTAAAAAAAACACTGTAGTGTTCTATCCATCCTTTTATTGGATTCTAAACCCAGTCTGTCATTTTCAATTTATAAAGCATTGGTGTCAACCTTATGTCCAACAAATCTTGAACGTCACACATACACACTCAGATAAATACATACAAATACATAGAAAGAGATTTGCCTTGTGTGGTAAATGAATAAGATGTATCCAGCAGTCAGTCATATGAAATAAAAAAGCTGAAATTAGTTAAGTATAGCTGAAAACTTGCCTTTAACAATTTCAAATTCGAGGAGAGTTGAAAACAGAACAAATTTTCCATCCTGTCCTTTCCCAGTTTACTTACCATACTGAGGAGATCATGCTTCTGCAGTTGTAGTCCCCATATTCTGGAATGAGCGGCTCACACTGTTTTTAAATGTCATCTTAAAGCACATTTTTATTCCTTGGATTTTAACTCAGTATGAGGGTTGCCTTTTTTGCCTTTTTTTTCAACTGGTCTTTATGAGTTTGGAGTTTTTATTACTTTGTTTTATAGTTTTGCTATTTTGATTGTACAGCCCTTTGGTCAACTGCTGTTTTTTTAAATATGCTTTATTATTAAATTGACATACATATATTCTAATATAAGAAAATATATGAATGAATGAATATCGAGAAATTCTTTGCGACCTTTGATTCGCCTGTACAGTTGATTGATAAGTGGGTGTCTAAATCAGTAGGTCTCTTTAAATACACATCTGACCTAAGACACATGTGTTATATAACATGGACTTCATTCCCTGAATCCCAAGTCCCTCTACAGAGCACTACCTAAGGGAGTTGCTGGGGTCATACTATCAGTTGTGTAACATTTTTTGAACTGTCTTAAATGTTTCTCTGGTGCATGGGTTTGTCGTATTATCAGTTTCATTCTGTCAATCTGTCATACTATCATAAATCTGTCACACAGTGTGGAAATCACAACTATTACATATACATATAATCCAATAGAGATTGAGTTGAAGAAATCTTAAACCATCAAATATTTCCTATAATCCCAAAGAGAATATGTTTACCATTGTCTTGGAATTTATTTTGTATATTTGTTTTGTTAAAAGTCTCTAGCTTATCCTTTTTCAGGAAGTTCTAGAATACAATAAAATAGCCAAACTTGTATTTGGAGAACCATCTTGAGTTCCACAGACCTCTACAGCAGTGGTTCTCAACCTTTTTTCAGTATTGTACCCCCTGTGAAATATTTTTTCAGCCAAGTACCCCCTAACCAGCGCAAAGCATTTTTGATTGAAAAAAAGATGTTATACACAGCGCTATGCCATCATTGTCTGGTTTATTAAACTGTCAGCACTGAAGATTGAACATTGAATATTGATGCATTGAACTGAGTGCGTTTGAAATTACATTTTAATAAGAAACTTGTGCTTGTGCTTCGCTGAAAATCTTTGTCAGTCTTAGTGGCAAGGAGGCAACTGCTGTGATCAAGCTCTTCTCCAGGCACAGTCTGTTTCTCTGCTTTGTTTTGATCACAGTCATTGCAGAGAAGGAGGCCTCACATTAATATGTGGAGGCATAGGGTAGTAGCTGCTCCAAAGCTTTCTCTCCCAGGTCAGGATGCTCCTGCTTCACACACATCCAAAACTGTGTGAGTGTGGATGTGGCAAACTTCATCTGGAGCCCACGGTCAGATGACACTTCCATACAAATCAACGTACATTTTGGAACATTTTGAAGAGCCGTATAATGACTTTTTTTAAATGATTTTTGAATGGAGGCTTATTTTAAATATATCTTTTAAAAAATCTCACGTACCCCCTGGACTACCGTCACGTACCCCCAGGGGTACACGGACCCCTGGTTGAGAACCACTGCTCTACAGTATAATTTTCATTCATCAGTTTTATTTTATTCATTATTTAATTGTTTTTCTCTTCTAATGCCTCATTCCAGCCCACATTGTTAAACTGCCTGGTTCCTTATTTCAGGCTATTGTGTGCATTGACAGTTATTTTTATATTTGTCGTCCTCAATCAGGCAGCCCAGCAGAGGGTGATTTCTTCAAAAGGAGGTCACTGAATAAATAGTACAGGCAGCTATAATTTCCCTGAATAGACAGGAGAACCCCTGAGAGACTCTTTATCCTGTCTTCTTTTGTGCAAACCCATGGCAGGGCAGTGATATCTGGGCCCATGAAGAAGACTGTGATGTTTTTGCATTTACATCTTGTTGTATTATTACTGGTTGCAAAATATGGGTTTGCATTTTGTGTGTAGGGAGGAAGAAGGAAGGACTGTGAAAAAGAGGAAATGACATAGGATTGCAATCACGCTGGACAGTCTCTCAGCGTTTGATGGTGTAATGTTGAGCAGGAACGAGACACAAGATTTGTTTTTGGCCTAGAGGCTTTCATTATGCAGCACAACCTTCAGAGAGGAAGCACTGATACAGAGCAGGGAAAATGGCAGAACCGGTCTAATTTCGAAACAACAAAGACAATTATGGTCTGAGCCGGGAGCTCAACAGTCACTGATTACACTCACGAAAGTTTTCACTACCCTTGCATGCTACATGGCCCCCACCCAGCAGGTAAGTTGTCCCCAACAACCCAACTGGTGAAAGTCCCGTAAGTGTTGGGGGAGTTGCCACTGACATTCAGGGCACCACTGAGAGGCTTTGGTGGCTTGTGGCGATGAGATAGGGGTAAGAGGCAAAGAGTCAGCCCCCCTGTAGACAACATCAGATGGCTCCTCAAGAACAGCACATGGACAGACTCTTCTTACTTGCTGTCGTCGAATGTAAGGTAGCCGCGCCGGGCATACTAGTATAGGTCAGTAGCGTAGGCACCTGGGCTCTCTTCCTCAGTCCAGCGGCAGGAAACCTTCTTGTCTTGGGCACCATCTGCAAAGATTTGTGGCGGAAACGGCACTGTACCTCCACCTCACTGGCCTGCTTTGATAGCTGGAGGTCTGTAAGGACTTATAGCGACTTACCCTTCAGGGCGAGACCAACTTGGACTCCTGTCTCCTCTGCTGACCAGTTGTTGAACTGGGCTGTTAGCTAGGCTTGGATGAGGTATGTCTTGAGCAGGCCTTCATCATCCCTTGGGGCTTCTGCCCGAGAGTCAGTCCTGAAGCTCCCGATGTGGTTGCCTACTCTGTCCTGGACAGGAGGCAGCGGCTCTGTAAGTGGCTTCCCCCTGGGGATCTCAGCGACTCAGGTGGGGAACACTACCGCCAGTCACTCCCAAGGCAGAGGAACAGCCGTGCTCAGTCTCTTCGGGGCTCTTGGAATATAAGCCTTATGCCACGCACCCTCCCGCAGCACATAGTGGATGAGGTCTTCCATCTCTTCAAGAACTCTCATTTTTTAGTCCCGCTGCTGACATCACTGTAATGTCAATCAAGAGCAAGATCCGGGTTTTCTTTGGCCTTGGGCTTTTCAGAACGCAGCACAGAGCATTCAGACTCATAACACCAATTTGGAGCTGAGGAAATGGCAGAAAAGTGCAGATACACTTAATAACACAGGGTACTAACACAGGACTTCAATGGTACAGTACACACTCTAAGTAACAAGTCACCCATTAACAATGGACATAAAAGGAGACACACTCAACATTCCAAATTGAACATTTACACATTATAAAACACACTGAACACACAGTCTGTCCTCAAGGCATGCTGGGAGCTAGAGTCTCTGATTAAACACACGAAATATGCAGCGCTTATTCTGAAGATCTAAAGATGATATAGCCTAATTGTATTATATCTATATCTAGTTTAAGTAGTGTGTCTCATAGCACAGCAATGTTGTTGCCATGGTTACCGACCAGAAATTGGGTGTGGGGATGAGGTCCATACACTGCAGGCAGTACTGGATGGGAGGGGTGGGTACATGATTTAAAAATATTTGTATGTATTAGGTACACCCATGTGTTTTTCAAGTAAGACCTATAGATTAGAATCAATTCAACCCCTCAATTCGAGAACAGCAAGTTGACTACAAATTATCTGCAACGCACTTGCCGTTTGGGCCTGGTTTACGTGAAATGGTAGCCCACAATCAAATTATGCTTTGGCTTATTAGTATACCCGTTGCGTTTAGCCTGGTTCAAATGAATGGACGCGTCTAGAAAGGGAACCTGAAGTCTACTGCAACAGAGAAAGTGAACTTTGGAATAGGCAGGCGCCTCGCTTCCTCTACACTCCGCAGGCTACCTGGTGGGCAACAGAAGGAACAGACGTCACACAGTCCAGCCAGCTGCATCTCCTCCGCCACATCATCTGGCTCGCTCTATGACTGAACCGAAAGAGCGAACGACTGGGGAACAGAGAAAGGAAACCGTACATTCTCAGATGCGCGGACATCAGTGCTGCAGTCACTGTAGCCAGAGATTTCATAGAGAATACGAACATAATAGAGCGGCAAGCCCTCTGAGGATTCGAGCTAATTGAAAGGGAACAATCGTCATTTTAATTCGAGCTGGAAACCTTGAAAATGCTTCAGTCTCTCACAAGTAATTCGTGTGTGCGACTAATTCAAAGCAATAAGTCGGCATGGTATTTCTTATTTTTAGTATTGGGGTACGTTCTGTATCTCATTTTCGGTGCCGTTGTCTTTTCGTCGGTGGAGTTGCCATATGAAGACCAACGGCGTCAGGAGCTTAGGACCGCCAAAAGGCAATTTCTTCAGGAAAATGAATGTCTGTCTGAAGAACGGCTTGAAGAGTTTCTGGCCAAAGCACTCGAGGCCAGTAACTACGGAGTGTCTATTCTCAACAACGCCTCGTCAAACTGGAACTGGGACTTCACCTCCGCTTTGTTTTTTGCGAGCACCGTCTTGACAACGACAGGTGAGCGTCTTAGGGCTCATGACGACAGACATAATAGGCCTTGTTTGAAAGCATACGGGTTTTGATACTGTGTTCAAACACCACATAGACAACTTGACTGAAATACTGAAATGATAAGGACTTGGGGCTTTTGTTGTGCTTAAATGTATTGTGCTATATTGTTCTGCTTTTGACCTTTTTCATCACTCTGGCTCTGCAGCCTTTTAAATCTATAATCATTCGAAATAATGTATGTATTTGGTGCAAAAAGAAGTGATTCCTACTAGAAACTGTTGTGAAATCATAATTTCTCCAATGCTGTAAAGAGAGTTAATTTTACATCCTGACTATAGCATGATGGCTAGGCCTTGTTTTTCTTCTTAGAGTGTCCACTGGTGATACTGGACACCTGGCATTTGTGTTACCTGAGTATGGTAACCTTGAATTAAGTGGCTGCTACCTCTCACACAAGCACATGTTAGTACCCAGTTTGCCATCTGTTGTTATAATGTCCCACTAAAATCCCTCCTCAACATGAATCAGGATCATGTAAGTCAAATTAAAGTAAAATGTAAAAGATCTAAAGTGTTAACATGCCAGTTTGAAAGTAGTATGTGGCTGTTACAGAGAAGCCACTTTTTAGAGGTGAGGTTCTGACATTACAGCCATCATGACATGCTCTCAAGAAGACCTATTTCAGAGAGATGGCACTCTATCTCATATTATGCAAAGGTCAGAATAATAGTTTGTGTTTTTCCACAACGGAAATGTATTGAGTAACTTTGACCAACCTCTGATAGTCTTCATTTGTAGTGAAGCTCTCCTGTGTAGTCAGTGTCCCATCTCTTGGAGATGGAGGATGACTTAATTTCAGGAGGATTTGGCTGTAGGTGGATACCTTTGGCGTCTAATACCATTGAGACAACTAGGCCCATGAAACTGTTTGCACCTCGGCATATCAGTGGTCTGACTTTAACAGGAAACCACACACTGTGTCATGCTCCTAACCAAGCTACAAGATGTAGTGCACATCCCCTTACAAAAACGGGTTATTTCTCACAGGAAGTAAAGATCAGCACAGGCTATGGTTTTTTTGAAGATACTTAAAAGTTTACATAGTTACTCTTAAATAAAGCTCAGACAGTATACCAGTGAACTCACACAGCAGTATTCCTATTAGCAAAGAGGTGTTGAAAGCAATACACATTTAGAGAGGTCACTCAAAGTGCTTAATGCATGTCACAGAACTGTGTTAGAATGTTGGTTACATTGCCTTTAAGAAAGGCAACGATGTGATTCAGGAATGTTTCTTTGGCCTTAGCTTTATCTTCTCTAGTAAGCAGTGACTAATACACACATCTAATTCTATAGGACCACCCTACCTTCCGATAGGGCAATCTAGCTCGAGCAATAAAGCAATATCAATATAATCTCCTGTCACTGGTACTTTTTGCCTGGACTCAATCATGTTTTTGTTTTTTCTCCATACTAAACCACAGCCATGTCTGGTGTGGTTACATGCATAAAGGATAACATCAGCAAAGCCAGCAAAACACAAACAGACTGATCTAACTGACTGATGTAAAGTGGTGGTGTCAGCCCGTTTACACTGGCATGGCGGTGAGAGCTGACTGGAGCCAGCTGACACATTGAGACACCTCTGGGTATTCTGTAATAACCAATGAACACCCACTCACTGGAAAGGAGTCACACTATGTCTAACATATCTTTAATGTTTTGACGGGTAGCTCCCTCCTAGGTAGGTAACTTCCCTAGCGCTGCCTTGGGTTGTAAAACATTCAAGCTCCTTCCTCTTTCCCCCCCCTGCAGGTTATGGCCACACCGCTCCCCTGTCGGGTGGAGGCAAGGCCTTCTGCATCATCTACTCTGTCATTGGCATCCCCTTCACTCTCCTCTTCCTCACGGCTGTGGTGCAAAGGATCATGGTCTTCAGCACACGCCGGCCCGTCATGTACGTACACACTCACTGGGGCCTCTCCAAGCCCCTGGTGGCCATAATCCACGCCATCCTGCTGGCCATGGTGGCGGTGGCCTGCTTCTTCCTCATCCCGGCAGCCATTTTCTCAGCGTTGGAGAAGGACTGGAACTTCTTGGAGTCCTTCTACTTCTGCTTCATCTCCCTCAGCACCATAGGCTTGGGAGACTACGTCCCCGGGGAGGCCTTCAACCAGAGATTCCGTGAACTGTACAAAGTGGGGATTACTGGTAGGCTATGTTTTAAACAACCACTTCCTGTTGCTTACGTTAGTGAAAGATAGCATTGCTGTAATACGTTTGTTTTCCTGGTAGCAGCTGGGAGTGTTTTCTTGTCTCTAGGCATGCAGGTAACATGGATTTAAATCTGTGATGCTGTGGCAATAATGCATTCTCAAAAGATGAATATTTTTCAAGGTTTTTGATTGTCACATCAAATAGAAGAAGATACAAATGTATCTAGATTTCTAATTCTGTTGAAAGTACAGCAAGGTGAAAAAAGGTAGTACGCTGATTGACCTAACCTGTTGTTGATTTGATCAAATTGCTGGAAATAATGTGAGTTAGGATAAGGCAGAATTCCCTCTTGGTGAAAAGGAAATAACATACAAAATGTTTTAAAGGTTCACTTTCCAGATACGTTTTATGCTACAGTGAAGAAATCATATCCCATCTACGCAAAATATCTGAATTGTACCTATTTCCTAGCTAGTATACATTTCCCTAAGCAACAGACAAAGGAATGAACCTTGGACAAGGAATACAGCCTCAGCCCTGGAGAGAAGCAAGGGGCAGATTTGAGCTTGATGGGGGGTCTTGCATTTTCAGTGGTCTATGCCTTCTGTGCACTGTGCATTTGGAATAGATTTGAAATTAGTTGAAAGTTTTTTTTGGTTAATTTTTACCACAGCGGATAAAGCCTGACACAGTGCATTTTGAACAGAAGTGTGCAGATTACAGTGTGGTTCATCCAATCAGTGAACACGTTAATGTATATGCTGTTTGGGAACAACCATGGAAATGCGTTTTTGAAACAGAAGTATAGAAGAGAACTGAGACAAAAGGTATCACATCCTCATGGGCAAACTAAATGCCTTGATTTTAATGTAGGTGTTGAACACGTAATGAGGAGACTCTCGTTAAAGCCATCATGGAGAGAACGACACACATAGTTTTCATAATGCAGGTTCAGAAAGGAAGGAGAACAGTCAACATGAGTTTAGTCATAGCCTCGCTAGTTCACATATCAAGTTAAAGAAAGAGGTAACATAAGTCCTGGTGGCTGTCAAACACTGTTTTTCAGTTTCTTCTCAGCATATACCTTATCAAATGTATTTTATACCCAAACACATTTAAAAGTATAGAAAGAAACCCTGATGTCATTGAACTCATTGACCAGAACTGGATGCACATCAGTGCAAAAGTACTTAAGTGACGGAATCATTTGTGTACTTACCTTGGCTTAACCTGTGTAAATGGAGATTAGGAAACTTGTTTTTTACTAGTGACATATGACATGGGAAGGGAAATTAACCACTTTGTGTGCTTTTTCCATACTTGACAAACATACTTTAAACTGAATGTTGGCTGTTGTCATAGCAACAGGCTCGAGCCTTTGCATGGCTTGTGTTCAGGCAAGGAGCTCAACACAGGAGTGGCTGTAGGGCAACACTCTGAGTTTCCTGCGAGACTCCCTCTCTTTCTCTCCCTCGCTCTCAATCCCCCTAGTGGCCATGCTATGAATTACAACTGAACAGCGTGGGCTGGACAATATCAAGGCTGAGTGATGGAGAGAAAAAATTGACAAAGAGAGAAGCCATTTAGCCATTGAAGATGAGTGGGAGGGATAAGTGCAGATGGTCCATTCTCATTCACGCAGTGACGAGGATGTGAAAATGTTTGATTTGGGTCAGCAGTTTGCAAAGACGCGTTTGGCAAGAGATCAGTCGCCGTGGTTCAACCACCGCCTCTCTCCAGCGCATGCTAACGCCCTCGTACTGTCTGTAGTGTGTAGTTAGACTTCATGTGCGGGTCTCACTCTCCCATGATTCAACCACATATCGCTTTTTTTATCTTCCTCCCTCCCTCCAACTCTCTCTCTGTCTCTTACTGGCATTCCCTTTCCCTCCCCCTCTCTATCTTTCTCTCTTTATCTATCTCTCATTCTTTCGCTCTGTCACTGTTAATCTCTGCCCCCTCCTCCTCCTCCTCCTCCTCCTCCTCCTCCTCTCCCCTTCTCCCCTTCTCCAGTCTACCTGCTTCTGGGCCTGATCGCCATGCTGGTGGTTCTAGAGACGTTCTGCGAGCTGCAGCAGCTCAAGCAGCTGAGGAAGATGTTCTACCTGAAGAAGGAGAAGCCACAGGACCGGCTCGCCATCCTGGAACACGACCACCTGTCCTTCACCTCCGTGTATGACCACACCACCACCTCGCTGCGGGAAGACAAGACCGAGCCCTACGTGGACGTGCCCGACCTTGTCTCACCGGGCGGCGATGACCCCATGATCAGATAGAGAGAGATAAAGACAAGAGATAGAGAGACTGTGGAGGGGTCAAAGTTCAGGTGTGATAACTAAATCACTTGAAAACTGCCGTAAAAATCAAGACAGAAAAAAACAATACCATATCAGTCAAAACGCATCATAGCACAATAGCATCATAGCTCGATGTGTGAATATCTGAGATCATAGTGCTGCTGATCTGCAGAACATACCAGGCATTAGTTTTAATATTCCCCGTGTTTTGATAAACACCACTAGAACATCAGTGGGCTGTGCTTGTCTGTGTAACAGCCAGGAACTCTTACTTAGGAGACAGCTCTCCATACTGTGTAGTATAATGTAGTGTTACTAAGGAGAGAGGTTTTTTTTTTGCGCCACTGATTCAGCCGTCGTCATCATTGCCGTCAGTCTCTGTGCTATAGTGAGGCTGCCTGCTGGTCGAGGAGCCATTCATCGTATCATTAAATTATAACATACGCACACCATCTGTGAGGGGTTATTCCTAAAAAGGCTACTGCTTACGTGGGCTCAGCAGAATGATCAGAGTTGACTCATCAAGAGGATTACTGTGTGAGATGATTCACCACATCCTCTTGTAAAATTATATTAATATTAATATAAAAGTCTCTTATCAGGGAAATTGTATAAATTGTCTTGTTTTCTTGTTTATAAGGCCATGATTTTAAAATGTCATAATTTATTTGTAATGTCATAATTGGTCACAGTACTGTATGATCAGAAGAATCTAGCCTGAGCATTGTAAAATAATATGACTTTTAAAAGATTGTGTGAGTAACAGTTTTTATGTTTAACCCCAAGTGTGTGCCTGTGATTTCTGCTATAGGGATATCTATAAAGGGAAAAGTAGGGGAGTCTGCCTGACCATTCTGAACAAGAAGCAGCTAGATAGGTTGTCCGTTCTGTTAATGTTCTACTTTTTCATATTTTGTCGTAGTGTTTATAAGGATCTCATTCACTGTTGATTGTGTGGAAAGGCTTCAAGCAGTGTGAGTTGGAAGAGGGCTGGCCCCAGAGGACTTCCATTAAATGATTAGGCTGGAGATACAGTACATCAGTCTTTAAAGGATTGAACACATTGTCAGGGAGCGTGTTTGGTTGGACCCAGAAATGCACTTGTCCAACATATTGTGCAAAACTCTCAATTTATAATTAGTTTGGAACTGATATATTTATACTTGAACAGAAAAGACTAACATGAACTAACAAAGGGAAGTTTCGGTCCAGAAGGATCTTATTTAGTATTTTAAAGTGTAAGTGTACTTTACAAATATGATTGGAGTGACCTGTGATGATCAATGTTGGTGTTGGTTTTGACAAAATTTAGATTTTCATGAGTAATCAGCATTTTATTGGGTTGAAAAGGGCTCAACATGACAATGACTATTTAAAAGCATCCTGAACCTTGCAAGGCCAATGCTGAGTTTTGCAAGATTACTTAAGTATAACCCCACATTTGACATGCGATTGATCTTTACAACAACCTTGAAAAATGTGTGTATATTTTTCAGAAAGTGGAATGTTTACAAATGTATATTTGTACAATGCATACTTGACAAGGTACCATTTTGGATCACTTGAACTCTCAAAGAACCTTTGGGGCTGAATGACATGGATTAAACGGCTCTCATTGTTTGTGTAGCACAGTCTTGAGACATATTTCAGGTGCACTGTTCTCTTTGTGATGCACTTCAGAAAAAAGGACTGGAGAGTTGACTGCAGACTGTGTACACATTGTATTTTGTATGTCTGAAGGCAATGGTCAGTCCTGTCACGTTGTATAGAGCTTGTACTGTGACATATTTATTGTGTTCTCTGTCTTTTGTGTTCAGCTGAACAAGAACAAGAAATTGATTGCGCAAGGCTAGTTACATTCAACGTGCTGTTTGTTGCATGAGCGTGAACTCATTGACCAGAACCGGATGCACATCAGTGCAAAAGTACTTAAGTGACGACGGAATCATTTGTGCACTTACCCTAACCAGTGTAAATGGAGATTAGGACCCTTGTTTTTTACCAGTGACATATGACATGGGAAGGGAAAATAACCGGTTTGTGTGCTTTTTCCATTGTTTTGCACTAACAATAAATACAAATCTCTCACCACCTACCCGAATTGTTCTTTTGGAAAATGGATAGAAATTATATTTATGTGTTCATCATTTTAGTGTATTCCTTTTGTTATGATGTATTTGTAATTGAGTATTACATGTTCATGGTGCATTAGCTTACATTCAGAAAACTGAGCACCTCCCTGTGTTTGTGTAAACACTCCATTATGGTACATATTAAAAGCTGCTGCAGAATCGTCGCTGTGATTCAGAGCAGCCACGGAGTGGGATTTGGGGAAGTGTACTCCATCATGTCACCATGCAGTGCAACCTTTTAAGAGAAGGGCAACCCTGCTGATTGTCACTCAAGCCACCCAGGGAGGAAACTGCCTTGGGCAACCATAGCTGCTGTCACTGGGGTAGAGCAAGGAGAGAGAGAGAGAGAGAGACAGATAGATAGAGTGAAAGTGCAGAGGGAGGAAGGAGGGGTGCAGAGGGAGGTGGAAGGAGGGGATGCAGAGTGAGGTAGAAAGGGGGGTGCAGAGGTAGGGGGAAGGAGGGGGTGCACAGGGAGGTGGAAGGAGGGGGTGCTGAAGGAGGTGGAAGGAGGGAGGTGGAAGGAGGGGGTGCAGAGGGAGGTGGAAGGAGGGGGTGCTGAAGGAGGTGGAAGGAGGGGTGCTGAAGGAGGGGGTGCAGAGGGAGGTGGAAGGAGGGGGTGCAGAGGGAGGTGGAAGGAGGGGGTGCTGAAGGAGGTGGAAGGAGGGGTGCAGAGGGAGGTAGAAAGGGGGTGCAGAGGGAGGTGGAAGGAGGGGGTGCAGCGGGAGGTGGAAGGAGGGGGTGCAGAGGGAGGTGGGAGGAGGGGTGCAGAGGGAGGTGGAAGGAGGGGGTGCACAGGGAGGTGGAAGGAGGGAGGTGGAAGGAGGGGGTGCAGAGGGAGGTGGGAGGAGGGGTGCAGAGGGAGGTGGAAGGAGGGGGTGCAGAGGGAGAGACGCTGAGAAAGTGGTATGGAGAGAGAGAGAGAGAGAGACGGGAATAGGAAGGGAAGAGATGAAGAGAAGGAGCGTTACAGAGGGAGAAATCACCTCACAAAAGTGCAAAGGAAAGAGCCGACTACGAAAAGATTTAAAAAAACAAAGGGTCTTTTAAGCATGGATATAAGCATCCAATATACATAGAGAGAAAGTGTGATAGATACTTAGAGGAAGGAGGAAACATAAAAAGAAGATAAGCTATGAATAAGCGATGAATTACACCAAAGTGTTCAAAGGAGAGACACAGGTGCCACTACCATGGTGAGAAGGGACAGGAGGAGTAGTACTTTGATCTCCCAAGCATTGAAGTATCACCTTACATAACCAGCAATAACCCAGTGGTTTTTGAACCACCTTATTTCTCTCTCTCTCTCTCTTTCTCTTTCAATCTTTCTATCTTTATATCTTTATTGTTTTCATCAAAGACGCCATGCACAATGGAAAGCATGGTTACTGAAACGTTAGCTTTCTTCTGTGTTAGCTCTATGAGTGCACTCAGTATAAATGAGGATGGAAAAGGAGCCCTTTAAATGAAAGACACTCAAGGCCTTTTAAAAAAAAGAGCGAGAGAGATGGGGTCATTAGCACTTGAACTTTCCCACATCAATAAGCACTTTATTAGCTGCTGCCCTGATGTCTCTGTTGGACATAGACAAGCC
Source organism: Sprattus sprattus (assembly GCF_963457725.1). Classification (NCBI taxonomy): domain Eukaryota; kingdom Metazoa; phylum Chordata; class Actinopteri; order Clupeiformes; family Clupeidae; genus Sprattus; species Sprattus sprattus. The sequence goes on along the minus strand of NC_137910.1, from coordinate 24,320,776 downwards.
AATGCGGCAGCCTGAGGAGGCGGCCCACATTCTAAGCCGTCCATTTGCCCCCCCAAGATTTGCTTGGTTGTTGGCCATTGCTTTATTAGGGAGTGCTCTTTTCTGCCGTCCTGTTTACTGTTTTTAACAATTTGGGGTCATTTCCACTCTAGACTGGAGCTTCTTCCATGACACAGATTTAGTTTTTGTGCAGAGCCAAACATGTGAAGCCTAGCAGATAAGTACGTACAACACTTCTTGAACGAGATAATAAAGTACTCCTTCTGTGACTACTAATATATCACTAGGTCCGTTCAGATATTAATTGTCACCTCAGTTGTTGCTGTGTGTGAATGTGTGACGTGTATATATTATTTGTTTTATTTTACACTCACACTCACATGCACAAATACACACACAAACACACACACACACCCACAAACACACACACACACACACACACACACACACACACAGTCATGCACACACAGTGGGGTAAGAGGGCACAAGGGCAGACAAGAGTCTATTACAGTGGCAGCAGGGTTGGGGTTGCGGTTGAGTTAAAGGGGGAAGTTAGATGGATGGGTTGTGTTTTCAGTACTGGCAGCACCCAGTTTCGTGTTCTCGCCATGTCAGTTCTGGCACAGTGGCATTATTTCTTGTGACGTGTCGACGCCTCACATCTCCGAGCCTCTCAATTAGATGGCATCTCATCAGGCATAAATAGGTTTGTGGAGTACATAGACAGACAGCTGCTGGCAGTTTAGCTGTAAGCGATGTTGTTGAGTTCAGGAGCTCCCCCTTTATCTATTCAGGCCACATGCAGTCGGCTAGGCCTGTCACAGCTTCACAGAGACCTCCCCCAGAGACCTCTGCGCTGAAATGTCACCCACTGGGATGTCTTTATCCATTTTGTTTCCTCTGAAATAGACACCGGCATTAGTTACAGCAGACATTTTGTCATTACCCAAAAAGTGAAACATTACCTTGAGAAGAAAAATCCATTTTCTGAGTTTTTGCCCCAGGCACAATATTTACTTATGTGCGGTGTGCTTCTGGCTGTGGCCTGGTGTGTATCACTCACTTTCTCTCTTAGGCTGCCTAAAAGCCTCCCATTCATCCCTGTTTTTTATTTTTTTTAGTGATTGAGCTATTTATGGGTGAACTTTGAATGAACATACTCACGCACACGCACACACACACACACACACACACACACACACACACACACACACACACACACACACACACACAGGCACACACACACACATACACACTCACATACATACATACAGTACTAGATACAGACACATATACACATTCATGCTCACGCACGCACACACACACACACACACACACACACACACACACACACACACACACACACACACACACACACACACACACACACACACACACACACACACACACACACACAACACACATCCATACAGACACACACACACACATACATGCTCACGCACTCACATCTCGCAACCTGAGAGCCAATGAAGTGGAATAGCAGCAACATGTTCCCAGGCTTCCCTCGTGAGGGAGACATGGCACACACCAATGGCATCATTAATATTTTCATTTGATCTTCTGCAGGTCCCTCAGCTACTGTGCTTTACCACGGGCAGGTACACTCATGAAAAGCGGGTCAGATGAAAGAGACAAATGCACAATTGATATCCCCGCTGAACAAGATGAATGAATTATTCCTTTATAATATGAAAGGGTATTATAAATGCTACTTTCAACAACTTTAAACTACTGTTAAAAAATGCTGCAAGTGCAACCATTTCTGTATTTAACATTACTAATATATACATTTGATCATTCCTTATGGACGTAACTAAAGTGATATGGAACCAGCTTTCCGTTACCGTAAGAATGCAGGTAGAAGCCTGCTCCTCTAAAAAAAGCTCAGCCTCTGGGAACTGGACACATTTCTTCTGTGGAGAACTCTGTTGGAGGAAGAGCGACACACTTTCACAAACAGATGCCATCGGATGGCAAGCACACTAGAGCTGTGTGTGTGTGGGGAGATGTTGCTAGATGTTTCAGCTCTTCAGCACATCAGGGTGAGGAGCTTGATGGCAGGCCTAGCCAGGAGCAGGGTGGCCGCCGCTTTGACCCACACGCCCACAGAGCTGCTCTGATACGGGCCTTCCGGGGACAGAGGGTGGCAGAGAGCTGTTTGTGTGCACTTGGGCAGAGAGACAGGCAGGGAGGATTGTGGGAAAGCAGAAGACCTTTACAGACAGCTTCACCAGGCAACATGAGCTGAGAAGACTGAAGGTTAAGTGTAGTAATTAGAAGCACCGCTGCACACAGTCTGTCAAAGTAAGTCTACGATGTCATATACTTAGACTTCATCAATCCACCTGTTGATGAAACTTGATTCGGTTGCAGCCCCACGTGACTGATAGAATAGAGGGTTTGTGTCCCTAGGTGTACATTTGCCTTCGTTCTAGTGAGTCCTGAAGTGGGTTAGGGTTAAAGCACTTTTTGGGCAGTAGCCTGAAAAACACATAATACATAATGCATACAAAATACATAATGAGCTAGACGCATTATCCATGATTATTATTATGATTCATTTCTGGAGTGGTGCCAACCAACTGAATAATGCTCAAAGCAAAACATCGGTAGCCAATATCTAGAAATGTAAAGTCTCAAACTTTTGACAACGGTTTGACACCCTGCATCACTCACATTCTTTGGATGCACGCCAAATGTCATGATATTCCATCAATAAGGGGCTCTGTAACTGACACATTTCAATATCTCAAGAACTGCTAAAAAACATGGCTGCCAACAGTCAATCAAAACTCAGCTGTGTGAATGGCCAATCTTAATGAAATTTTGAAGCCTCATTCAATATAGCATATACAGCCGCGGAAAAAATTAAGAGACCACTTCAAAATTATCAGTTTCTCTGGTTTTACTATTTATTGGTATGTGTTAAAGTAAAATGTACATTTTTGTTTTATTCTATAACCTACTGGCAACATTCCTACCAAATTTCAAATAAAAATATTGTCATTTAGATCATTTATTTGCAGAAAAATGACAATTGGTCAAAATAGCAAAAAAGATGCAGTGTCTTCAGATCTCGAATAATGCAAAGAAAACAAGCTCATATTCATTTTTAAACTACACAATACTAATGCTTACACTTAGGAAGAGTTCAGAAATCAATATGTGGTGGAATAACCTTGATTTAAAATCACAACTTTCATGTGTCTTGGCATGCTCTCCACCAGTCTTTCACATTGCCGTTGGGTGACTTTATGCTACTCCTGGCGCAAGGTAGGAATTTGGTAGGAATGTTGCCAGTAGGTTATAGAATAAAACAAAAATGTACATTTTACTTTAACACATACCAATAAATAGTAAAACCAGAGAAACTGATAATTTTGAAGTGGTCTCTTAATTTTTTCCGCGGCTGTATAATCCAATTTTAAACAAATCAGCCACAAGATGTCTCTACAACAATCTTTTCCTCTGTTCCTCTCGCAGGGTTGGTCTATCTTTAAAATCAATTTTGTATAGCCTAGTGATTTTTAATTTTGACTGCTAGTTAGTGATTAAATAGCAAACAGTAAATAGTGATTTATAATTGAGACTCCTAGTTAGTGGTTAACTAGTAAACAGTAAATAGTGATTTCTAATTGAGACTGCTAGTTAGTGGTTAACAAGTAAACAGTGAAAAGAGATTTTGTAATTGAGGCTGCTAGGAGTCCATACATAAAAGTACAGCAGATTAGGAAGAAGAGAGCAGCAAAAAGACAAACTGAGTGCATAAATCATGATGTCTATATGATGTGTGTTACACTGTCAAACATTTCTTAGCACGTCCTAGCCTCCATATGCTGTGTACTAACCCCTCTCTTCTCCTCTGTTAACTGTGTGACGTCTGAAGGGTTGGACACCAGGGAATGGGTACTCAGCTGGGTTGTAAGACTGGCAGCGCCATCGACTCACCATGTGGCACACAGACTGTCGTTCACGTTGCCTTTGGAGAGACGGAGCGTCAGAATATGAACCAGCACAAACCCTCACAATCACTACCTTTACCTGCATGAACACTCTACAAAGTCTTGCCTAAATCTGTTGTTGTGTGATTCTACTGGACTATTTCATATCTCTCAAGGCCCCAGGCAAATTCTTAAAGATGAAACAAACACAACAAATCTGTTATGTTCCTAATCAGAATCAGACAAACAACCACAGTGAGCCACAAAGATAGACCATGGTAAAGCAGCAGAATGCCGTTGGCTAAAGTTGGCTACATACCAACACAGATGTACGCATAAATATCAAAACAACACAAACACACACCTTGCACCCAACCACATGCAAGCAACACAACAACACGCGAAAAAACACACTTTCTAGGCATCAACATTTGCAGCACACACACACTCACACAACCAAAAACACACCTATCCATCCAACAAGAAAAGACTAAATCTGCATATTGAGAGGGAGCTCAGAGTAGCTCCCTAAACGGAAAATGTCATCTAATGCTCTGTGGTTTTCAGCAGAGCCATACAGGCAGCCAATTACCCCGCGTTTGCACATCAGCATACGAATATGCAAAGCAGAAGTTTGACATTCAACTAGGTTTGACAAGCAGCCGCAGCTAAAAGCTACGACCAGCCATTAATTTATTTGGGCTTCTTTTGCCAGATCAAATGGGTGACTGAACAGAAACAGAAATGAAACAGAACATTTTAATGGGCTGAGTGTTCCTCAGAACACACATCAAAGCTTACACTTGAGGCCAGAACATACTAGATATGTCCCAATACTGTTTGCGCACAAGAAAGCTATCTTAGTTCATTGGTTTATTTTTAAACTGTAAAAATTCACAAAGCACAACATTTTGTACTTTAATGTATGGATTTAGTTATATATGCAGTGTTTTATCTAATATAAGCTTGTTACAGAGTAGACCCATGTGATTTGAGTCAGTGTGGTCCCTCGACTGAGAGTCTAGTCCTCCTTGTAATCATGACCCACATCACAAGTCCCAAAATAGCAGGAGTTTGAACTCAACAGGGATTATGGTAGGTTGCCACGAGCCCTATCTCTCTCTGAAATCAGCTGAAGATGATGAAGATGAAAAAACCTTGATGTTAGATAGATGATGAAACATCTCAGTGTAAGCTTATTAAAGAACAGTGCTGTCAGCTGGAGTCACTGCCTCTAAATGCACAAAAGGGAAGGTTATTAGGGAACCCAGTGATGGCAAGATCATTGAACCAGTGCAGAGAATATGTCTGAAAAACTTGACCTGTCTGTCTGCCATATGTGACACAAATGACTTGTATTTCTGCCGTGTGTGCCAGACAGATATCGGAGCCTGATGGTGAGCCACCATTAAAGAATCGATATTATGAGAAAGTTAGAAAGACACACTACTAATGGGGTCAACGTCACTGAAAACGGCATGACCCCCCCCCCCCCCCCCCTTCTGCCAGCACTGAATAGCCCCCAATAGTGTTATTCCAACAAAATGTCATGTGGGTGCCATTTTGAATTGCTCTATGTTTACTGTGAGAGACCGAACAAATGATGTGGTGTGTCTACAGATGGTGAGAATAATCGCTGACTTCTGCTCTGCTGAAGTGCCTACCACTGGAGTTACGTGCAACATGAATTTAAGATGCAGTGGGAAATATACCTTGATGCCACCATGGGCGTGCCACTCTCCCATTGGGTCTGCGTTTCACAGCTTTATTCTCCTGAGCCAATCAGAATAGGCCTACTGCTCTGTTTCTAAGCCAGGAGCCTTATTAAATATTTATGATGGTGGAGGATGGGGATTTTCTTAAAATATGATACAGTTGTAGCTAGAGGGATTGGTGAAGTTATGAAAGCAAGCACTTTTCTCTCCATGGAAATCTTTGTTTACAATTCATCATAGGAAGGTGTATGAGTTTATGACAAGGGCTTGAGTTAGGCCTCTTAAGGAGGCTGTCTAACAAGAAGGGATGGCTTTCATCATGGAGATCTTTTCAGGAGAAGACAGTTAATAACATGGCTGAGCTTTAATTAAATGGCTAATTCGAACAATGCTATTGCGTTGGTTGGTGTTATACCTCCGAGACTTTCTCTGCACAAAAAAAATGAGGTTGACCCAGACTTTTAATTGTAATTACAATGGTATATAAGTGTACAAGTCTACATAGAATCACACAATAATGCAAAAGAAGGGTGAGTTCTCTAGATATTATGTGCTGAACATACAGTAGAATAGAACTATAAAGTTGTCAAGTTAATTCTGCACTTACAGCATGTGCTGAAGGATAGAGTCCACAGCCATCTCATTATATTCCATAATATGTATGTGTTTGTGTGTGTATGTGTGTGTGTGTCATTTATAATTGAATTTATAGTGTATATATTTGTTTATTTTGCCTATGCACATGAGGGGATATATAGACAAATATGATGTTTTAAGAGTACCTTTGGGGTCCTGTCTTTGTTCTCCAACCCCGTCAGAGATAAATGTCAGAGACGTCAGCCATTACCAAGAGCCCAATTAAAGACTCCAGAAGCCCAAAGCACAATAATGAGCAATAAAGGTCCAAAGTGATTGCTTTCAAACTGCCTTACATTGCCCTCAATATAGAAATGGGCAAGAACATCATGGGGTATAAAGCAGCACAAACATTATTAGGCGATACATCTAGAGATGCATTAGTGTGGGTATTACAATGGGGTGGGATTTGAACACAGTGAACTGTGATCCTCAAGCCCTGGGTTTGGTCTAATCTAATTGTGGCTGTGTATGAGGGTAATTGCAAAGCATGAACACAAAATCTGATCATCAGTGATATAACTGCTCTTGCGATGTAAGGTTTTGACCCGTTTATAGATTCACATTTTCAATCATGTGCTTCTCTCATTTTCACAGCTCCCGATGAAAACCAGGGCTTGACCTCTCGCAGCATAGACATATATAGATGTCTCAATGTGTCTATGTCTCACAGTACC
>NC_137910.1:24288786-24311286 GCF_963457725.1 Sprattus sprattus | reverse complement strand
TTCTCATTTGAGCTATGATGACCTCTTGTACTGATGTTCTTTCAAAGCACATTCATGACAGGACATTAGCAAAGTCGACAATTTCACAGCAGTTACAGTAATATATATTACTCTACAGATTTAAATGACTGAAGACTTACCGCCTAGCCTATAAATATTCTGCACCTGACCCAAGCCTCCGAGGAAGTTTCAAGATGACAGCGATTACAACTGGGGAGAGAAATCATCTGAAACAATGCCAACAAAGCTTCTGTAAATGAGGCCGTGTGGTTGTGGACGCGACCAAAAGTTCCGTTAGGTGGCGCTGTTGCAGTGCGCTGCGCGTCCCGAAGTGCAGCGTGTGGAGGATATAGAGCGCAATACTCCATCTGTGCTGAAATATGCAAATGTCACGGCTTGGTGGTGTGTGAGAATGAGAGAGTGTGTGGGTGAGGGAGTTGCTGGTAGTATGCTCTCGCTCGCCGTGGATTTGCTGTAGCGGGTGCGCTCTGCCCCTTTCCGTGGGGACGATGTACGGCGATGGAGAGGGCACCATGTGGGACCGCGTCGGACGACCCCGACGGGACTGCATGTGTTACCTGGGACCTCCGACTACTTTGATGCCCCTGTAAGAATTTTTCTGAAATGTTTTTAATTTTATTTCCAAGTTAACAATGAACCGTGGGATTCAACTTGAAGTTTTAATTCTAAATTGTCTTGTAAAAGGTTTTTTGAAAGGTGTTTTAATGGAAGTGCCTTCCTAGTTCTGAGTGTAAGAACAACTCTAAAAATGTTAAATAGATTTCACTGTGTAATTAGCCTATTTGCCGAGAGTACGCTAATTGACAGCTGTCGTTAGAACAATTTTGCCTCACAGGTAACTTGTTTAAAAATCATGAATTAATCTAGTTAGCTCATTAACTATTACGCACGATTTTTTTTCGCGTCTGGTGTGGCTTTCGAGGTGTCTTCGAGAGTAGGGGGTGAATTTGTTTCAAGAAAGTGGGCGACTGTGTTGCAAACAACACTATATTAAGGACAATACCAAACGAATCCGTGTTGATCTGAACGGACTAGTTGATTGGCACCATTGTAATACAGGTGGTCGATCAGGCAGAGTCCTTGAAAGCCAGCGGTTGCAGTGCATCACGAACAATACGTTGGAAGAGCTTTTGTTTTACACATTTTTTACACGTTTGCGTTACACATCATACGTTTAACATAAACACCATATTTTACATGGTTAATATGATATATTTACAAAAAGAAAACTGTGAATTGTGACTGCCTTATTTTAGCTGTGGGTGGCAGCCTAACAATAAATGGTGGATAGCCCTTCCTGGCAAATGCGATTGGCTCTTCCCCAGTGATACTCGTTAGCCAGGGGAAATGGGTTATGGTTGCATGGGCCAAAGCGCGGGATGGTGGGTATGGCCAAGTGTATTGGGCATGTTGGAAGGCACTGTCAATTGAGCCGTGCGTTCCTCTTCTCTGTGCAATCCATTCACCCATTTAATAGTTAGTACATGACTTTACTTTTCACTTGGCTAATGGGGACCACTGCGACTGTACGTACAGTAAACCAGTGCTGTTGTCACTTTCGCTTAGCGTCTCTTCCTGCGTGCCTCTGAAGCGCAGGGTGTAAGTGAAGGATGATTATTTCACTCTGGGGCTGTAGACTATGTGTTGAGCTAGAGGGAGAGGGGGAGAGAGAGACAAACAGACCCTGGACATTGGCATTAGAAGTGAATAAACCGTTGGGCACTTCAGAATATGCGCCTTTTGGACCCGAGGACCCCAGTACCCAGCTGACCTGCGTTGATGTAACGAGAAGCTCTTAACGGAGTGCCACACGGTGATCACCTGGTGCCCTCCGACCATAACACAAACGTCCGTTGTGTTTAATTTTTCAGCGGGATGCGGAAATCGTCCGACGTGAGTCCCAGACGTCTGTCCGACATCAGCCCCCAGCTCAGACAACTAAAATACCTGGTGGTGGATGAGGCGATAAAAGAGGACATGAAATCGTCCCGCTCTGTGGAGGACATCAACAGCCAGTCCATAGAGGAGCGGATCCTAAGAATCACCGGCTATTATGGGTACCAGCCGTGGAATGCAGTTTACAACAGTGAGTGGGGCTGTCTTAGTCCGCTTAAGTCATTTTGTATAAACACATTAAATCTAATTGGAACGTTTTACATCACACAATGTAGCAAATGTTAACTGCCGGGTGAGAACATGCTGTGCTGTTCAGATGACTGGGGACGGCTTTTAGGTTGCTGACTGTTTGTTTTGGGTGCTCATTATCAGGGTGTTGTTGTTGGTTAAGAGCTTAGATCTGCCCACACAAATTGTCTCTTCAAAACGGATATGTGATGACAATTCGCTGCTCTTTTCGGTTTTCAGTTAATGTATTCAAATGAGATATGTCAGAAAGATGTGTAAAATGATAAAGGGAGAGAAAGAGGATGCATTGGGAATACTTCACTGTGACAGTTGTTGCCTCCCATTCAAAAACAATTCAACTTCGTGCTTTGATGACACTGGACTGACTAAACAGCAACGTTTCATCCAAAGCATCTGTATGAAAATGTTGATTTGGTGGGTTTGTGATGGCTCCGACTCCTATGGCACTCCTCTGAAACTTCACTGGGGATCTTAAGTTTTGTTTTTGCATTTCTTTGAGCGTCCTTCTCCCTTGGATAATGGAGCTACCGTGTGGAGTGTGCATTGTGTGCTCTGCTGCACAATTGTAGTAATGGCTGGGGGTATTCCTTTGTGAAACTGTGGCTTAAAGTTGAGGCCAGAATTGTAATGGATCTGAATGCAGAAATGTAAACTGGTTTTGCTGAAGGAGGATAGTAAGCCAAGTAAGACAGTAAGACTAATCCTTTCAAGCCAATTGTGTAGAGCTGCGGTACTTCAGCAATGTAGGCCAGAAACACAGGAGAAGAAAGAGAAACTCAATATGTTGATCTTCATTTCCTGCTGTAATCTTTCTGATGGAATATGTTTCAAATGATTTAGCAGCCGCGCTACGGTGCTTTCTACTACTGCTGCATGGAGCCATGTGGGGAGGCACATTTGCATGCGATTGCCCCAGCCTTTTTCTTTCTTAATTTTCTTTGTGCAATCATGGAGAAGCTTCACCATGGTGTGCATTAAGAGTGCAAGCAGGCATGAAATGAGGCTCCTGGCTCAGGCTACAGCGAGCGAGGCAGGCGCGCAGCACTTTATAGGAGACTAGGAGCTCCAGTCGTCAGCAGGGAGAGGAAGAACTCCAAGATCCATAGGCTCATGGGCAGAGCAACTGAGAGAGAGAGAGAGTGTGTGTTAGAGAGAGAGATAGAGAGAGAGAGAGTGAGAGAGACTCGGTCTAGTTGGCCATGAGAAAGAAGGTTCAGTTCAGTTCAAGTTTGATTTAATCACATAAAGGAACCAAGGTGTCTTAATAGGGTAGTAACCCACTGGTGAGCTGCATTGGGAAAATGGTGTTCATTTGCACTTCAGCAATAGTACCTCACAGTTTGTGTACAACTTAGTTTGGTACTGTATGTGTGGAGTCATATGAATTTATAAAGGTTCTTCTCAATACAGGGATATCTGGCAGGGCTAAGCAAAAGGCCCCATAACTGAAAGAACATAAAGATAAATTGGTGAGAGACAGAATAATAGAGCGAGGGAGAAAGAGAGAGAAAGCCTTTTTTTCTATATCCTCCAGGGTCCCGGGTGTTCAGGTCCTTACACAACACACAGCTTGTTCAGGCTCTCCCTGTTAGCTCACTAACTGTCAGCTCTTTTTGGATGGGCTGGAGAACATCAAAACATTTCTCTTTCCAGTCGAGCGCCGTCAGCCAAAATCTCTCACCCTTTCATAAGTGGTTGCTACGCCACTCCAAAATAGCAGAACGTCCACATATACACAGCAGGCCTTTGTGTAAACATAGCAGCGCTCTTTGAAGCTCCTTGTATATGTGTGTATGTTTCTGTATGTGAGTGTGTGTGTGCGCGTGCCTGTGTGTGTGTGTGTGTGTGTGTGTGTGTGTGTGTGTGTGTGTGTGTGTGTGTGTTTGTGTGTGTGTGTGTGTGTGTGTGTGTGTGTGTGTGTGTGTGTGTGTGCGTGTGTCTGCATCTGAAAGTCTGAGAACCATTGCCCTTCAGGCAACTTGTCCCCTTTTCCTGGCCAATCCTGCGTGTGGGAAGACAACCCAGACAGTCAGACCCAGGTGAAGAGCCTTACAGTGTCTAAAGAGCTGCCACTTCACTTGGCCGCTATTAACTTGTCAACTTTGGGTGATGGGAATGTGAGTGAACAGAGAGGAGGTGCCTGGTATTCCTGATGTGTTGGAACAGCATGTCTAACTAGACGTCGGCTAACTTACTGTATTCATTTCACTGGGTGAAAGTGAAACATCCCCATCTCCTCCCCCTCACAAGAAGGACTTGAGACAACACAGAACGAACATGGTCACTCTGAGCTCCTTAAAGCTAAATTGTAAATGTTTCTACCAGACGTCACTGGCAGGTTAAGTGTTGAAATGATAAGACTGAGATTGATAATTTACATCCCCTGTCGTTGTGTGATGCAAACAGCCCTCGGATGTTATGTGAAATATCAAAGCCAGAGTAGCTAGTTTAGCAAAGCAGTCAACATAGCAGACAAAAAGCAGGCCTGTGGATAAGTAATGTTGCTTTGGGAATATTTATGCTATATGTTCAATAATTCAGTGGTGCTTTTGAATTATGACTTACTTAAGTAGTGGTCCTTCGTACGGAGTCAAAGCTTACAGCCACAAACATTCTGACCTTAGATTGATGATAGAGAAGTACCCTGGCATGAATGTGCACTTATCACATTTACCCTGTAGACTTGTTACCCTTGTCAAGTTAACCTGGCTGTTAAAATGTATACGTTAGAAGGATTTGCTATAGTTAATGTGAGAATGTCATGCAAATTGAAGTTTGTTCTCTGAAATTAGATTCTGTAAGTAAAGCCAAATTCATGTGGATCATAAACCAGCATCCAGGCTGCCAATTATGTCAGGTAGAAAAGCCTAATTAGATACTGTATAGAGCCACCCACTAGAGCGTGAGAATTTCACATCTGTCGATTCTGCCCCCCTGTGTGGCTGAACATCAAAGCTATCCCCCAAGTACATTAGACAGGATGTCATTTGGATCAATACAACAAAGACTGACCACATACTGCCTTGAAGCCCCCTGCAGTACAAAATGGGCACTGTGACATATGTTTGTGACGCACAGCATACACTCATCTGAACTTCCTGAACAATGGCACAGTGACGGAGATGGAGTGGGCTCTGATTTAGGGACTTAGGGAGTCTGAGCGAATGAGTTTAGAGCTCGTCAGCTATAATGTATTCAATATCTGGCTAAACGAGAGCGTCTGCTCATCTGTGAGACATTCATCTGCGTGCACATTTGCCCACCCACCATAGAACACACTCAAAGATTAACGAGGCAAAACCCCATGCAAATGTATATTTTTCATAGATGGATAATGGCTGGAGCAGGAAACTGCATAAACAAGTGCCATTCACTTGAATGAATATTGACTTTGTACAGGCTCTGTGAATCTGATATGATCTGAGGGGATCATTATTGATTAATTGCAAATACAGTGTAATCCAGGGACACTGATTATCAAATGCTATATAAAATCAAAAATACATCAAATCTACTGTGCAAATCACAGACACAACGACCCAGAGATACAGCCAAAAAATATCCTGACAATATGAAATTTCCAAGCAGACAAAGAAAGAGCAACTATTATTTCATTTTCTTCGACCCAGTCATTTTTTTCTTCATCCTCTGTTACAGCCGATAGTTGTAGGCACCATTGAGAGGTCCTTTCGATCGATGGGGATCCCATCTTGAGCCATCCTCAGCTGCACTAACTCATTGAAGACCAGTCATGAAGACCACAGCAGGTTACTCATCCGCATTACCCTCTGCTTTCCCCCCTGCAAAGCTCCAAGAAATAAATAGGCATTTAATATGAAACACTCTCGTCAGTTGCACACACACACCTCTCATGCCCCCACCCCAACACACACACACACACACACACACACACACACACACAAGCACACACACACTTCATCCACCAACCCTGCTAACACCACTGGCTTCCTGTTATTCAAGGTGCACTTAATCAATTATTGAGCCTGACTCAGAGATCACCTCACATCTGCACTCGATCGTACCCCTCAACGGAGTCGACAGAGCCAGCCTGCAGTCATCTGCTCTCGATCGTACCCCTCAACGGAGTCGACAGAGCCAGCCTGCAGTCATCTGCACTCGATCATACCCCTCAACGGAGTCGACAGAGTCAGCCTGCAGTTTTTCCCCTCCATTTAATGAGCTCCCGTCTCTGAGTTCCTCTGAGTTTCTCCCTTTTTCATTTTTCTGTACATGACATGGCAGGGAGGTGAGTCTGCAGCAGTCACCCAACACCAGTCAGGGAACACCAATCACACGACAGCCCAGAGGGATACAGTCAAACATATGAAAGCTCTTCTGCATCATTTTCAATAATGTGTAGCTGATGGAACACATATGTGCCAGGAACACCCCTATATAAATGATTAACTGTGCCACAGTAATCAAGTCATAATTGGCACCAGTGGACAGACAAAGGCGTTTGTCTTTCACCACTGAACATTAAAATACATGAATGATTATATAGTGAAAGGTTGAAACACATTTGTACATAAAACTGTTCATACAGTATGTACACACCTTAAAGCACACACACTCAAACACACACATACACACACACATACACAAAGAGCTCTGTCATGTTTATGCACTCACAAAAACATTCACAGGTTTATCAAAGAGAAGCCGCTGTTGTTGTCGTTGCTTCTTGTCTTTGTGCTCACCCTCCCTTGTAATGGAAATAACTTCAATTCAACCTTCGCCGCACTCTGTTCCTTGAGTCTCTCTTCTCGGTCCCACTATCCTGTTCTCCCCTCCTCTTCCATCTCGCTCCTCTCCCGTTAATTACAAGTTCCGGAACAATGAACTGGCTCTCGGTGTAATTAACCCGAGATGCCCGTTGCAAGCCGTGCGCTGCTCCATTTTTGGATGGACAGGTAGCCCTCAAAGCCCACGGCCTGGCTACAGCTCTCCACTGATGAAAGATCATTAAGTTATCTGGACGAATCCCAAAGGAACAACAAAAAATTATGGTGTAGTACAGTGTAGCCACCAGCTAGATGTAGTGGTGTATTCAACGTCATGGTTGCCAGATTAAGAAAGGCATTATATTTTATGAATGTATTTGAATGTTGTTCATTAACACATTAAAATCAACTGGTGAGAAGGAATGAAATCATGAGAAAATAGCTTTTGGCCCTTCTTTCATTCCTTTCCCTTCCTCCCTCTCACACCCACACGCTACACACACAACCTGTCATCACTCTGCAGATGCTGCTTGTGTGCAAACAAACATGCAAATGTGTGTGTGCACACAAACATACAAAAACAAACACACACACACACACAAACACACAAACAGACACACACACACACACACACACACACACAAACAGACACACACACACTCGCACACAGACACACACACACACACACACACATACACAAACAGACACACACACACTCGCAAACAGACACACACAGACACACACACACACACAGCCAGCTGAGGTGCAGATGAATTTGACAGCTCCACTCTATGAGCCCGCGAGAGAAGGAGAGTAGAACTCTGTTAGAAGCAAATCCTCCCAATAAGGTCACAATAAATAAATGGTAATGTCACAAATTTTTACATTTTACTTAAAATGATTCACTCTCAGGAAAATTAACAGCCGAGAGTGTACTCAGCTGGAGTCATAAAAGCACTAAGAATGTTAATAATTGGGAGCAAATGTGGACTGTTTAGTAGATGTTAATCAGAAATGTATGTAAGTGGAGGGGACAGATTGACAGCTTTTTCAAAGTGCAGTGTTAACTTATCGTCTCCTTTTCTCTGTGAAACTCCTGGAAACAATCTCCACGACGGTTGCGGCCAGGCTCCCGAAAAAAGAAATCTGAATAATTAATTTCTGTGGCACAGTACACAGCTGATGCAGTGTGCTCTTCCTCCTGCTCCTCCCCCTCCGCTTGTTTATTTTTAAATATCTCTTGTTTTTGTGACATCAGTCTTAAAAAAAAAGAGAACATTTAGTCTCCGCTGGTTCAGCAGCCAAATTAGCTTTTTTAATAAAAAAATGCTCAAAGTGTGGTGAGAGGGGGCAGATATAACAAACACAACAGCATTGCGTGTCTGGAGGAAGGGATGTTATTGTCAGAAGTGCAAAGGAGGCCAGTACACAACGTGGTGCTTTAGCCATGCAGACATTTTGGTTAATGAGTTTAAAACATACCGTTCCAAAATCAAAGAGCAGTTAATTACTTCAATTTAAGTTAATACGTTAATGAGGAAGTTATTGGCTTTTATTGACAGTGGAAATGGGATTATACAATTTACAGTGGGTGACTACCAGATTTGTATTTAAAGCAGCAATTAAGCAGTTCTGTTCCAAAACTAGCACACTAACTACCTAAAAGGCATGCATAAACCTTGCAAACACCACCAGCAGCCCAGTTGACACAGCATGCCAACTGGTGTCTTTTGGCAGTATAGCTGGCAATATCATGCTGTGAAGGCTTTTCCTTCATTTCTGCAAGGTGTTCCAGCCAGGAAACATAGTGCATATCCTGGGTGGCTAGTGGGAAAGACACAGGTGTTTATCTGTCCTTCACGTGACCATGTGCTTTCAAAATTGATTTGAGGATCATACCAAAACTAGTTGCCTATAAAATCATACCTCAAATAGTGTCAAATTGTTGCATAGTGTTACTTTAAATGTTGGACAATATCTTGTAAGTTTCTTACATTACATTACATCACAGCTACAGTGCATACCCAAGGATTAGGCGTTCTCATTCTCCCAATTGCTCTGCATGAAAGGTCAATGTGCAACCCCTGGGCGTATTAAGGATCTAAGTTGGAGCTCAGAGAACCACATAGGACATGTTGGTTGATGGGCAAAGGATATGTAAGTCCAGTCTGATGTAGATTTGGTCAGATTGGCCTGAGATTGCTGGGCATAGTCACTGTGTGATGAGCAGTTATACCACAAACACAGAGACAGAGACAGAGAGTTGAATTCAGCACATTTATTGCAGGAAGACTAGAGTAGAGTCTAGGTTGAGATCTAGAAAGTAAGTATTTCATGTGAGCCTCACCCAGTGTCCAGCAACAGCAATCCTGTGAGTATCACTAGCTGCTCTCAGGGATGAGGAGCTCACCTCAGGGGGAAAGGGATGAGACTCACAGTGGCGACAGAAGGGCTCTGGTGAGGGCATTGGCACACATTTCAGAAACAGATGCAGCCCTGTGGTGGGGAAATAGAGTGAATGAAAAAAGAAAAGTGGGTGAAATGCATAAATGCATGATATAACCTCATGTCATGTCACTTGAATGTACTTTTCAGATGTAGGTTTGATGCATACCAAAGGACTCAACATAGCTGTTCTTGGGGTAAAGAGTCTAGGGCCAGTCCAGTAGGCCACTGGTTATATTAGCGATGCAATTAAATGTTGGTCCAGTGACAAGAAGGCCCCAATATGCAATGTCTGCTAATCCAGCTAGCAAAAAAGAAGTGCAGCATTTCTATTCCTGTTTCTCTCTCTCTATTCAACGTAGCCCTTCACTTGTATTGTCATCTTTCAATGACATCCTGAAGGCCCAGTTCCTGGTTCCTCATTTTAGTGAAAAAAACTATTGAAGTAATAGATTCCCTGTCACTGCAATGTCATGCTCCCCTGGCTGCTTAATGAGACTGTCTGGGGATACGTGACCACATTAAGATATGCTTTTGAGCTCATTTTAAACTGTAAGAAACCTGCATTTTCCATCTTTAATTAAAGAGCTACATGGCAGAAATCCACAAAATATTATCTAACTACCAATTTGATGAGCGACTTATTTATAATTTAGCCACTGATTTATTATTTATAGACTATGCCAGAGGTCCATGGTTTTAGGATAACATTAAAACACACAGAGGAATCTGTCAGCTCAGTCTGTAGAAACATGTATGCAGTGGCTGAATCTGTCAGCAGAACTCAGCCTTATTACTCTCTAATGCTACATTACACTACACTACACACACACTACACTATACTACACACACACCACGCTACATTACGCTACACTACACTACACCACACTACACTACACTACATTACGCTACACTACACAACACAACTCTGAATTCTCTTGTTTTTGTTGCTCCTTTTCTCTAAAATGTCCTCCACTCCTAACGCCATAAAAATATTCAGTCACCACACTGAGTATAGTTTTGCATTTGATGTGTGTCTGCATTAAGCTAATTACAAAAGGTATTATATAATATATAATATAATCTTACACTGATAATGGTGATGTTGATGGGTTAAGAGGACAAGGTCCTTTAAATACAGTTGTTCTATTTCTAACATGATGACTGCTGTTATCCACACTGAAAAAAAAATCAAGCAGGTATTTTCATATAAATACGTGGGTGTATTAATAGATCATCTGTTATCCTGGACAGATCACATTGAATGTGTCTGCAAAAAGACAAAGCAAAGAATTTGTTTTCTTTACTTTTGGGAAGAGTAGACAGATTCTTTTGTTTTTTACGTCTTTGATTACGAGTGCTCCACAGTACTGTAAAACTACATACAAGTGTTTGTCCACTTCTTTAATGTACAAAAAATCGATGATTTTCTGCTCAAACATTGTTTGTCAACCCCTTAAGAACCTCTATGAATCAGAGTTACAACAAACACTGTCTCTGACCCCAACCATGTCCTAAATAGTGAATACGAATTGTTACCCTCAAACCGGAGATACAGGGCTCCATGATTTTATAGCCTGAAGGTTAGTTCTCTTTTGTGCACCTGTCAGTCCTTAAACTAAATATGGAGCTCAATCCAAGACCAAATATAAGTTGACGAGACTTGACTGCTGTCCTGTGATTGTGATTGCAATGTTAGGTTTAATGTATGTGTGTTTGTATTTAGTCCTAATTTTATATTCTATGTGATGCTACAAGCACAGCTGCTGTGATACAAGAGAAATGACATGCAAAGAGAAAAGGTAAAAGTCACCGAAGTGCCATTGACAAATGTAAATGATGCTTCTATGGGCAGAAAATATTGATAAGTAGGTTGAAGGTTCCGAGGGGACATCAAGCTCTCACCGTTCTGCCAAAGAAAAATAGCTGTAGCAGTAGCTGTAGCGAGAGAAATAGAAAAATCATATTCACCCTTGAATTGATTGGGGCACGCAGTTCAGCTGCATCAGGCCATCTGGCCTAGTTTTCCCCCTCAGCGTAGCAGTCGAGTCAGGTCTGACAGGCTGCCCATGCCTGTCTACCCGCTTTTCACTTTGCACTCTTCTCTTTAATCATGACAAGCCGTCTGTCCCCGAAGTCCAGTTCTGAGTCTCCATTATTTTTTATTATTGCTACAACAGTCTGTACGAGCTGAGCACAGGCGAGTGAGACGTCCCCCTAAAGGGCCGTGCTTTGTCCTCAGATTGAGGCCACTGTATACCCTCTGACTATGCACACAGACGTTTGTTCAGAGAAACACACATAAGAATACTGACACACATACAGACAAGTAAGATACATGAGAGAGAGAGATAGATAGAGAGAGAGAGAGAGAGAGAGAGAGAGAGAGACAGACAGAAGGACAGACAGAGAGAGAGAGCATACTGGTACACACACTCATGCACCCAGGGACACACACTCCCTCAGTCTATATTATCTCTCACACTCTGACTATACACACAGACGGATGGTTCGAGAGACATACATAGCAATACTGACACACATACAGACGAGTGAGATACATAGACAAAACTGTGTACATATACACACACTCACTCACACACACACACTCACTCAGAGAGAGAGAGGGAGAGAGAGAAATAGCATAGTGGTACACACGCTCATGCATAAACACATGTACATGCACGCAAGGACACACACTCCCCCAGTCTATATTATGTCGTTCCTCTAGCTGTGCGCAGGCTGCCCAGAAGAAAGAAGCCGTCCCTGTTCTGCCTTTTTTTCTTCTGCCTGGGAAACAAACCATCTTTTTGAAGTCTAAAAAAAAGCTCTAAGTCCCCGAGATTAATTTGGAGCTGACACCACTGTCCGATGAGAGGGGAATTAATTTAGAAAAAAGGGTAAAAAAAAAAAACAAAAAAAAAAAAACAAAGACATTACACACACACACACACACACACACAGCTAAGAGAAAGAGATGGCTGTCCTGCTACTCTTCAAATCTTGGCTTGAAGCCGGGCTGTGGGGAGGAAAGAGAGTGAGAGATGAGGCTGTGCTGAGGGAATGTAGGAGAGTCAGCCACTGTCATCTGTGGAGTGTGTGTGTGTGTGTGTGTGTGTGTGTGTGTGGGTCTCCGTGTGTGTCTGTGTGTGTGTGTGTGTGTGTGTGTCTGTGTCTGTCTCTGTGTGTGTCTGTGTGTCTGTGGGGGTCTCTGTTTGTGTCTGTGTGTGTGTCTGTCTGTGTGTGTGTGTGTGTGTGTGTGTGTGTGTTAGGCTTTGCAGAGCTGCCACCAGACCAGCTCATGCTGAAACAAACAAGCCCTGTGGAAGATGAAGGACAGAGAGAATGTAAGAGAGACTGTACAGTATATGAGGCTTTTGTGTGTGTGTGTGTGTGTGTGTGTCTGTGTGTGTCTGTGTGTGTGTGTCTGTGTGTGTGTGTGTGTGTGTGTGTGTGTGTGTGTGTCTGGTGTCTGTTTACTCATCTGTGTGTGTGTGTCTGTGTATGTTTGGTGGTAGTGTGTTGTAAGCTTGGTTGTGTGTGTTTGTACACAGAGAGAATAGAGAGAAGCATGATGATTTGAGATAATTTTCCTCTGTGTATTAGTATGGCAAGATAATGTGTGCGTCTGTAGTAGCCCACTGACAAAAGACTTTATGTGTTAGAGTGTGCAAAAGACAAATAGAGAGAGAGAGAGAGAGCGTGCGTGTGTATGTGTGTGTTTGTGTGTGTGCCATGGGTGTGTGTGTGGTGTGGGTATGTGTGTGTGTGTGTGTGTGTGTGTGTGTGTGTGTGTGTGTGTGTGTGTGTGTGTGTGTGTGTGTGTGTGTGTGTGTGTGTGTGTGTGCCGTGGGCGTGCCAGCAGGGGGTGCATGAGAGCACCAGAGCTCTGAGCTCAGCCTGGGAAGCGTTCTGCTTCGCTTGAGTCACCACAGCAAGCTGAGCAGCTCCCTCTCTGCCCTTTAAGGTAAAGCCTGTGTGTGCGCGGCGTCTCATGGAGAGTACAGTGAGCAAAGGGTAAAAGTATTTATATGAACCCAAAGAACTCCATTACAATAAACAGTATCGAATAATGATCCCCTGCCAAAGGCTTTGCTTGGGTGTTTGTGAAAGTTGTGATTGTGAGAAGATATGCAAGAGAGATATGATGGGGGCCTCTTATGGAAATGTGGTTGTGTGACATGTTTC
Organism: Sprattus sprattus; assembly: GCF_963457725.1. NCBI lineage: Eukaryota > Metazoa > Chordata > Actinopteri > Clupeiformes > Clupeidae > Sprattus > Sprattus sprattus. Next base: position 24,297,742 of record NC_137910.1, on the reverse strand, counting down.
ATCTCAACAGTATCCACCATCTGTCCAAGGCTTTGTTATGATTAAGATCTCAAACACACACGTCGGCCTGCATATATTAATCACCACTATATATACACATGGGCACATGCACGTGCACACTGTCTCTCTATCACACAGACACATGGACACACACACACACACACACACACACACACACACACACACACACACACACACACACGCCTCAGTGGGTGTTTTGGCAGCCCCACAGAGATGAAGGAGAGAGAGGGTTTGATGGGTAGATAGGGAGAGAAAGAGAGAGAGAGGGAAGAGGAGAGATGGTCTGAGTAGATAAAGAGTAGAGAAAGAGAACAAGAGCTGCCAGGGAAAGGTCAGCCACTGGCATCACAGCAGAGCTCATGGAGTTAGATCCACGCTCCAGACATGAGGGAGGGGGGGGGGGGGAGAGAGAGAGAGGGGGGGATAGAGAAAGAGAAAGGGGGTTAGAGAGAGAAAGTGAGTAATGGAGAAGACGGACCTACCAAAATCCTCTCTTTTGGAAAATAGAGAGCTGGTATCTTTCATGGGATATAGTTGATCTACTCACACAGATGATCTCAGTTGATATTCATTCATTCATTTGTTTACTAACACAGAAATCAGACCTGACACCCCAACATGATACAACACAACAGATACCTTTGAGAAAGTACTTGCAGTATGTGCATAATGTGTATCATTTTGTAAACAAACAGGTGAGAAGACACTGGGAACGATGTTAACGTGTACCAAATCAAACCACCATGAAGTGTCATGACTTGATAACTTTAAATCGGGGCCTGCTTCATTGCTTCAAGCAACCTCTCTGAAAAAAAGAACTGGAGGCCTTCACTGGAGATTTGAATCCCTTTCAATGAATGAGAACAAGAAAGTCTTTACACTGTCCTTATATGAGTCCTTCAATAGCCAAGCCAGAATGTTAGAATAAGAATTAGAATGTTTAGAAATGTTTTATTTCACATTTGATGTCACATTCATCTCTCAGTTTTATATCACCATTTTCACTTGGAAGTCTGTAATGTCATAGACATGACCAGTGGATTTCCATTACTGTACTTCAGTTATCACAGTGCTGCAAGGTAAAAAATTGAACTGGAAGAATGTATGTATTTATGCATTGCCAGCAGAGACAGGGGCCTGCATGGAAGAAGTTTCACCAGAGAGCCTGCTTTAATCACCTACCCTGACAAGCACTCACTGTGAATACTAAAAGCACAAACTCAGCAGTCGCACAGTTCCCCGCGCTGCCCAGCCACACCATGGGATGTGCAGTGTGGAGATGATTCTTAACTCACGTGCACCTCAGCTCCATCGCTGTGGCAGAGCATGTCATAATTGTCACACATTATTCTCGTTTCCCTCGTGCTAGCCTCTCTCCGTTTCTCTCTCTCTCTCCTCTCTCACCCTTTCTAATGCTCTTGTGGGACAATCGGTGATGATTATGGTGTTTAGAGCGCTTGATTGCATGAAGAACTTAAACGGCGTGAGGAGAAACCATTCAACTGGCTCCGTGCACAGAGGAGGGTTTCTTGAATATTTCGTTTCCCGTCTCTTCAGATAGCTAGGAATCATTCGCCAAAGCAAGATAATATGGCAGAGAGGTAATGAGAGATGGCAGATATGAATTCACATATCAATCTCCCAATACGCGGAAGGGGGGAAAGGCGTTGCGGCGCGCTATTTCGGAACAAAAACAAATTACATCGACTTTCATCTACCATATCCTCATCCCCGAGAGATGCAGAGAGTGTCACCTCATCTGCTTAGATGTAAGTCCGTTCAAAGAGAATTCCTGATTGTGCCTGACTGCCTCATCGATGGCTGTCTCCTGCTGCACCGCCCGGCTGCCCCGGACTAGGCCTGTGTCTGCCCCGGACTCGGCTGATTTATGGGCTATTGGGTGAGAATTAGCCTGGTAATGCCCCCCATCAGGGATAAGTGCGGATGCTGCAGAAAACCCCCTCAAAGGCCATCTGCAGGACAGGGTTCATTGGATATAGAATGAAACTGCATGCAGATAGCCACAGTCATTCTGCGGTATATGAGACAGCCCCTCATTACCCTGTAAGCAAAATCCCCTCGACGTCCTGTAATGGTCTCTGAACGTTCTAAAAACGTAAATGTGTATGGTTCCCTTGACAACTTTCAAACTTGATTGCGAGGCTTGGGAATTGAACCGGCAACCTTCCTATTACTAAACCACTTCTCTACCTACCGTACTACCACTCCGAGGGTTTTAGGAAAAGCATATTGTAGCGATCTCAGTCACTACGCATTGAGGGTTTTCCCTAATGATTCCTTTTTTAATTAACATCCATGGCACGTCACGGACGTGCGGGCAGAGAGGCAGAATAACTAGCCAAAGTAATAATGATGAAATAAAATAAATTTTAATGCTTCTCTACTGATATGTGCTATAAATGTAATTTCTGCATGATTCCAATACAATATACAGAGCATACATAGGAAGGTCTGTGTATAATATCAAGTCTCATTTTTTGCGCAAATTCAAGCACCCCGAATACTATGATGTATCCAAGCCACACCCTTGGAAGTTCATATTCTTCAAGTAATGATATTAAAGCCTAGAAAGTTTGAATGAGCTAGTTTAAATACTTTTCTAGTTACAGTCAGCTATAGCAATCTAAAATGGCACATGGCATAGTTGCTAAAACATCTTTTTGTGACAAAACTATTGGGAGTAAAGAGCATATATTGGGACTATTCCTATTAAGATGTGTAAAAACAACCTTGAATTTTTTCGGCCAAATCTTATATGGTCGGTTGGGGAGATTTTCTTAAATTGGCACGTTTGGCATGGAATGACTATAGTCTCCTCGATTAAACTGTTACAATTACAATTTGAAAAGGTAGAAACCCTCAGGGTGCCTGTGCAACTTTGTATGAAGGAGTTCCTTTTCATAAGTTCATATTCATGAGTGCATATTCATACATATTAACACAAGTTCATCAAAAGCTAGCAGCTGCCAACTGTATGTACCATACCTTCGTTGTGTAAAGAGTGCTGATATGAAAAACAATCAGTCGTCAATGTACAAGCTCCCAATTGAATGGTGATTTTAGATATTTTAGATATTGGGTTTATATATTTTATATATTTGTAAAGCCACAAAGCCACAAACCTCACTGCACATTACTGTGGCACGTACATCATTCGGGCAGCACGGTGGCTCAGTGGTTAGCACTCCTGCTCACAGCAAGAAGGCCCTGAGGGCGTGTGTTCGAATCCTGGTTGTTTCTGGGGTTTGTGTCCCGTTCCTTCCAGTTCCTTTCTGTGTGGAGTTTGCATGTTCTCCCCGTGACTGCGTGGGTGTACTCCGGGTACTCCGGTTTCCCCCACCATCATAAAGACATGCATCGTATGAATGTTGCTGGTGGTCGGAGGGGCCGTAGGCACTGATTGGCTGCCGCGCTTCCTTCAGTCTGTGTATAAACAATCGTGTGACAAGGCAGCTGTGACTACTCTCGTAGCTTACCACCACTGGTGGTATGGGTCATTGAAAAGCGCTTTACAAATATAAGTAATAATAATAATAATCACTGCGACTACTTGACACAAAACCGTGAGCACGAGGAGGCTCAACAACAAAATGCGTTTTCTCATCCAGGTGTCGCAGCCCCCCAGCTACTCTGCCAGGCCCCGCAGCGCATAGCATCCCACACATGAGCTGCCGTGGCTGACAGAGAGCAAGGACACAGGCGCAGAGACAACACAATGAACATGAACACATCAACACATACAGGTCATGAATAGGCTGAAGTTTTAATTCCCTTTTTAAAAGAGAGCACTGAGTGCGATGACCTTAACTCCAGAGGTAGGCTATTCCAGAGGGTTGGGGCACAGTAACTAAAGGCACCGTGTGCAGCATTGGTGTTTATTCTTGGGGTCGTGAGAAGACATTTATTGGAGGACCTTAGGCAACGCAATGGATCATATAGGAAATATAGGGTGGGGCAAGGCCGTTTAGTGATTTATAGACAAGAAGGAGTATTTTAAACTCAATTCTTTGTTGTACAGGGAGCCAGTGAAGTGATTTAAGAACAGGGGTGATATGATTGTTTAACATCTGTTTTGTTAAACAAGCATAGAGTGCGTTTCACTAATCTAACCGACTTGAGATAAATGCATGGATGCAAGTTCGATTTAAGGCTCATGTGAACGTCACGCAGAGGACCACAGGTTACGGGGACGTTTTTGAAAGACGTCCTGGGGACGTGTGCTGAGAGACCAAATCAGAACGTTCCCTTAAAGTCCGATTTAAGGCTCATACGAACGTCACGCAGAGGACCACAGGTAAAGGTAACGGGGACGTTTTTGAAGGACGTCCTGGGGACGTGTGCTGAGAGACCAAATCAGAACGTTCCCTAAAAGTCCGTTTTAAGGCTCATACGAGCGTCACGCAGAGGACCACAGTTAAAGGTAACGGGACGTTTTTGAAGGACGTCCTGGGGACGTGTGCTGAGAGACCAAATTAGAACGTTCTCTAAAAGTCCGATTTAAGACTCATGCGAACGTCACAGAAAGACCAAATGTAGACTTGCCACGAACGTCAAAAACGTTCTGGTAACGCCCTCTAGCGAACGTTGTGGCGGGGACCAATTGGGGACAATTGGGGACATTGCGAATGTCCTATTAACGTCCTGGGGACGTCCCCTGTTTGCGGGGTAATCATTCCTTGAGTCAGTTGTCAGCGCCGTGAAGTAACACGCAGAATTGTATGAGAAGTAGTTATAGACAGATATAGAAACAATGTGGTGAAGAAAGCTTTATATACCACGCCCTAAAAAGCACACACACACACACACAAACACACACACACACACACACACTGTAGCAAACATAGTAGTTTGTAAAGACCATTAATCTCTTTGACAGTGATTACTGATTGTTCAGCTGTTCGCTTTGGCCTCTGTCTACTGCAACGTGTTTTCTGTGTGCACTCCATCATGCAGAAACAGTCTGGGTGTTATTTAACCTATTATTATTATTATTTTTTTAAAGATTTATTTTTTTGCCTTTAATGGTTAGTGCAGTTAAGAGTGGGACAGGAAATGAGAGGGAGAAGAGGTAAGGAGTGGACAGGAGAAATTACATCGGCTATGTGGCAATGACTGCTTGCGCCACAGTGCCCCCCAAAACGTATTATTATTAAACGTAACATACTAAAAGAGTATAAGACTAGGCTACCTCAAATGGCAATTTACAGCTGCGAGCAAAAACAGCATTTAAATCAGGATAAAATAAAGTGTGGTCATTTGGGATTAGTGGAATAAGTACAGTGGGAGAAGAATATTCCAATATTATTTATTCAAACCTACATGTATGTGTTCAGGTACTGTAACAGCAAAATGGGCACAGTGCAAACAGTCGGCCAGGGAATACAGTTTGTCAGGAGAGAGCAACAAGAGCCCTCCCCCACCAACGTACATGTCACCCCTAGTCACAGTCACCGCTCCCTCCCACACACACACACACACACAAACACACCCACACACACACACACAAACAAACACACACATCCCCTCCATGCAGAGCAGAGCAGGCGCTGCCCACTGAGCCTCTCCGCCACGCTGGTCAAGGAACCAGGCAATTACGGGAGCCGAGGGATGACAGATCGGAACGGACAACCAATGGAGGAAGCTGCGGGATGCCCAGTGCTGGGCAGTGGGGCACAATCCCTCCACTCCGCTCCTCTCCCTCGGGACAGGAAGAGCCTGATCTCGCTTGTGTTCACACTCGTACTCGTGCTCACACTCGTACTCGTGCTCGTCCCTCTAGGCCTGGTTACTGAAACGCCATATAACAACGATGCTGGTCTCAGGCGCCCACGCCTGTTACTCAACACTTGCCAGTGAGAAGCCTGTTACTCACTGCTTGCAGGAGAAGTCTGACTGTGTCTGAACTAAGTATGAGTGTGTAGTGCAGTTGCCACTAGTGAATGTCCTTGTAGAGATGAAGGGAGTTTCTAGTGGCAGTGCCTAAGTGGGTTTTAGACGTTTGCAGAAACGTTTGGACTGCTGATGCCAGTGCATTTACATTTAGGTAGGTTGAGGTTTGGGGAGGAAGGTCCCGCCGGTCCCCAGCTCCTGGTATGAATGTGAATTGGCCAGTGGCAGGGGTTCAGCACAGCCTCCCACACAGGTCAGAAAAATGTGGGGGGCTGATAATACAAGACCCAGGTTATGTGATGTGTCTGTTGCCTCCCCCCCCCCCCACACACACACAGACATACACACAGACATTCTTACATACACACACAAACTTGCTACACCCTTACTTACATTTATTCATACACACACACACACACACTCAGTTGTTCAGTGGGAACCTCTCTCCTGTCTCCTATCCCTCTCCCGCCTCAGGCCACACAGTTAAGGCTCTGCTTTGCATCATCTGAGAGTGGAGAGAGTCACTGGAGAGACAAACCCTCTCAGAGAAGGAGACAGAGAGAGACAGAGGGCAATGGAAAAGACAGAAGGAGATGGAGGAGGAGAGGGAGACACAGAATGAAAAAAAGACTGAGGAAGATAATATTGAGTGGGAGGAGAAGAGGGAGGGATATAGATGGGAGGAGTGTGAGAGAGATTGCTTTGTGACAAGACGTCCTTTCTAATGATGTTCCCAGAAGTGAAGTGAGACGCTGCAGACAGGCACTGCTCTGCTCTGCTCAGCTCTGCCCCCCAGACAGAAATGGGGGAGACACAGAGATAACAGCTTAGAGGAAATGAGTTATTGGACAGCTCTCACATTGTAAAGATAAAGTGTCTCTCTGTGTCTGTGTTTGTGTGTGTGAGAGAGAATTAAGAGAGGTTGAGGAAAGATGTAGCAGTTCCAATGAATGTGATGGGGACCTGATGGACGATGACAGAGGGATCTGGAGGAGAGAATATATCGTAGGGGCCTGGTATTGTAGATGTCCTATTAGAGCAGTTATCGATCAATCAATTGATCAATCAATCAATCATCACTCAGCTGCGTTTGAAAGGAGAGAAGACAACTATTTTGCTTCTAACCGCTCCGCTGTGATGGCAGAACTTGATGGTCAGGTGATCAGGGTCGGGGTGACATCCCATCATCCTCACTGCAATGAACATGAGCATGTCCTGCTGAAAAAGGTGAGATAGTTCTCCGTTCACACAAATAAGGATCATGATTCGCAATCACATTTGCTTCTCGACCCCGAAGAGTTATTCTTTCCCTGGAAGATTTTACAATAATTTAAAAGAGAGACAGGGAGAGAACATGGGGGAGTGAAGTGTGTATGTGTGTGTGTGTGTGTGTGTGTGTGTATTTACTCATGTGTGTGTTTGTGTTGGTGTGTTTGTATGTTGGTGTGTGTGTGTGTGTGTGTGTGTGTGTACTGATGAGGTATCTCCTCCTACTCCCACCCCATCCCACTGACATCTTTCTTCCTCTGTGGGGTTCTTACCATCTGCTGGATCTGGGCATCAGGAATCAGGTACACGTGTGATTACAGCACAAAGTGGAGTGCAATCTGCCAGTGTCCGAAAAAAACTAAAACAAACAAAAAAACAAAGAGAGCAAGTGCAGCAAGAAATGCTAGTGGTTGAAGATTCATAATTTTTCTCATCATCAGAAATAAACCTTGGGGGTGTATATGTAGGATTTACAGTAGTGTTTTAAACATATACACTGGCTACTAACACCTCTCCTCTTGACTTTAAGTTTAAGTCCCTGCCTTTGAATAATTTACCACCATAAACAAAGAAAACTGAACTCACTGAACTTCAGACATCGGAGCCCAGCAGAAGGCGGCGACGTGATATTTTTTTCCTCTTTCTTTCCTCTGTTGTTTTTTTTGTTGTTGTTCTTTATCGCCTCTGCTATTATTCTTGCCAGCTACTAAGCCACTCCATATTCTTTATCCCCCCCTGTCTTCTCAGCTGGCTAGCACTCTCTCAGTCTCTTTAATAGTGTCCTCGGCATAATCTGACATCTGTGTGACGTAGGAGAATGAGTCACTCGCAAGGATCAATTGGCCCCCATGTGAAGAGTGAATGACAAGCTCTCAAGACCTGAAAAACACAAAAAATTGTTCTACTGACCTTCTCTATGCTACTCTGAATCATAACCACATAGATTGGTTCGGACCTGTGCACTCAGAGGTAATCATTTTATGGAGGTCAGACATAATTTCAACAGGATTATTGTATTTTACAATCTATGTATCTATGAAGCACTAGCAAATGGTTTAGTTATGGCCAGCCCATGTCTATGCCTAACCAGTCTGTGAATATTTACGGTTGATCGGCAAATGGTTGAATATTGATCTGCCCTCTGACTAATTGAAAGGACGTGATTTTGGGCAATCGACTAGCGAGCTGTAGTGATTGTAGATAAAGTGTTGAGCAGACTCATCGACTGAACAGTGGCGCAGAACGAAAGACAGCTGCAGTGGCGATTGATCTGTTGGTCAGAACATTCAAGTTTGTACAGGTGATTGTGGACAGGCAGGCACCAGGCTGGTGGGGAGGAGAGTGTGTGAATCTCCCAGGCTGTGTGATCTGTGTGCAGGGCACAGGTTTGGGGAGGAGGGTCCCACCGTTGGCCAGCTCCCGGTATTGTTGTGAATTGGCTGCCGGTGGCGCGCGGCGGGGTTTGGCACGGCCTCCCACGGAGGCTCCCCAGCACATCAGCAGGACGTGGGGGGCTGATAATGGAAGACCCAGGCTATGTGATGTGTCGGTTGTCGGTTGACAGCAGCCTACCCTACACACACAGACACACACACACACACACAAACATATATTTTTACATACACACACATGCACACAAACACACACACACAAATATATATATTTTTACACACACACACACACACACACACACTCATTTGTGCAGTGGGAACCTCTCTCCTCTCCTCTCTTCTTCTTCTTCCGCCCCTCTTAAAGC
>NC_137910.1:24118786-24278786 GCF_963457725.1 Sprattus sprattus | reverse complement strand
CCTGAGAAATGGAGAATCTCACAGCTGACGTGCCAGATCGTACCAAGACAGGAGGAGCTATAAGGAGGTTCTACAGAGTGGGAGGATAATGTTTTCATGTACAGTCTGTGTGTGTGTTTGTGTGTGAGAGGGGGGGGGGGGGGTTATGTGTGTGTGTGTGTGCGTGCATGATTCTGCTTGTGTGTGTGTGTGTGTGTGTGTTTGTGTCGAAGAGGGGGGGTTGAATGTGTGTGTGTGTGCATGCCTTTGTATGTGAGCATGATTCTGCGTGTGTGTGTGTGAGAGAGAGGGGGGGTTATATGTGTGTGTGCATGCCTTTGTCTGTGTGCATGATTCTGCTTGTGTGTGTGCGTGAGGGGGGGCGGGGGGGGGGGGGGTATGTGTGTGTGTGCATGCCTGTGTGTTCGTGCATGATTCTGAATGTGTGTGTGTGTGTTTCTGTGTGTGTGGGTATAACTCAGTATAGCATGGGGTCTCACAGTGTGCTGACGGGTTTGATCCTCCTCCGTTTTGGTGAGATGACTCATGGTGTAGCTGTAAAGTCTTTCTTTTCTCGCTTTCATTTAGTCGTTCAGCCCTTATCCCCCCTGCCTTCTCCCCCTCTTCCACCGCCCAGTCATATCAGTCACGCTCAGTTGCATCCCTGATGAAACGCGAAAGACGCAAGTGGCATATTTTAAATTGCAGTGCACCAGCAGTATTCGCCACAGTGACAGGGCTTCAAGAACTAAAATGACAAATGTTCACACACACACAAACACACACAGACACATGCACACATAAATATACATGCACGTACCCACATACACATGCTCCAGCACAGCAAACACACACATACGTACATACTCAAACACACACACACACGCATACACTCTCACATAAATATACATGCACCTACCCACATACATGCACATACACATGCTCCAACAGGGCAAACACACACACACACACACACACACACACACACACACACACACACACACACACACACACACACACAGACAGCCATTATCGGACAGTCCCAGAGCATTCTACTCTTTTCTCATGGTGAAATATTGATGTGAAGTTGTGACCACACATGGCTTCCACCCACTCATGCTCTGCTGGTGTGTGCATTACACACACATGAAGTGTTCCTGCCCCACATAAACCAGATAGGACAGACAGAAGAATATATTATAAAATATATTATTATTATGATTATTAATATTATTATCATACAGGTCTACGTGCTAATATTCATCCGTTTCGACAGGAATTTTCAAGTGATTTGTGATGTATGTCCTTAGTGCCACCCAGTTCTTCCCACTTGTGACACAAAATATGTCATACCAATTACATGACAATAAATCTCCTTGAGGGACTCATTCATGAAGATAAGTTGACGTAATGAGTAACAGTTTACCACACTGTAGGGCAAAAATGATGAGATGAATGCAAACAGCTTCAAGACCAGTTTCTCTGCTGTGTGTTGAAAACGCTGTGAGCATCCTGCGTTAGGCTCCATTTTAGGACTACTTGCACTTCCATCGGCACAGAGGACCCTGTCTCATCCAGCCATCCCAAGTCCTATCAGCACAGATGGAGAGGAGAGATGGAAAATGGTCAAGGCTCCGGAAGGATTGGTGAAGGGGAAGAGAGAAGAGGGAGCAGGGGCTGGTTAGGCTTTCCATGGCCCAGTTATGGATGGGCTGCCTGCTTGTGTGAGGAGTCTGGCCGGTGAATTATTCAGGTGGCTTCTCTAAAAAATGGCAAAGCACACACCCCCACCCCCACCACACACACACACACACACACACACACACACACACACACACACACACACACACACACACTCACACTTACAGTCAGATGCTCACAATGGTGACTGCACACCAGAATACACACACACACACACACACACACGTGTGCATATGCTCACTAACAGTGGCACACACTGCTTGCTACATACTTGAATGCACACTCATAGAGAAGCTTTTCATGTTATTATTGTAGTACGTGTTCTTATTCTATAACACAAGGTTGTAGACTAAGCAATCAATGCTAACATGAAAATGTAACAGGAACGAGATGAGTTGTGTCTTCTTACTCTCTCTCTCTCCCTTTCCCACTCTCTCAATCGGTCACTCTGTGTATCTGTGTGTGTGTGTGTGTGTGTGTGTGTGTGTGTGTGTGCTTTGAGGAGGGTCAGTGTCAGGTCGGCCAGCTCCAGGTGTCAGTCAGCTGTTGGATGAGGAAAGTGGATTTTACTGTAAAGCTCTGGGGCATTTGGAACTGGAACACTGTGGAAGTCAAAGCAGCGTCCGTCTGTCTGTCTGTGGAATGAAACATGAGGTGATTTGACACTATGCCAGGGTCCGGAAGAAGTCTGAAGAGCTAAAACATACTTCACCGAGTTGGAGAGATTTTTAAGACACATCAAGGTTTCTCTAAATGAGAATACATCTGATGGTTTGCATTGATTGAGCCATTTGCCTAGAATATCCACAGATCCATATAAGCATCCCGTGACCTGTGTGCCTCATTGTAAAATAAGAAAACGAAAATCTTTTTATCTATGTCCTTAAATACTTCAGTTTTCCTTCTTTTGGTTTTCCTTCTTGCTGTCGTTCCCTTGAGGATACCGCAGCAGGTCTCAGCCCGCTAGGGTCTTTACATATTTGTCAAACATTATTCCAATGGCCGATGAGCTGCAGAGCCTCCCGTCAAGACCGATCAACTCTGTCCAGTGGGACCAGGTCTGAATGCGGTCCTTCAGGGACTGTCCGGTAGGGACCTGGCGAGATAGGGAAAACCGAAGTCACCGATGGAGTATTTGGGAGAAACAGTCGTGACGTAACAAATTGCAGCAATAGCTCATGCCAGGAGTGAGAGGAACGGGACGGCTTTCCGAGAGTATACTGCAGATCTGGGGAGGGAGGGACACCAGACGAGAGAGAGAGACAAAAAAAGTAACAGGGAGTGGGAGGGAGTGCGAGGGAAAGGAAGCACGGAGCGGGATTGAGTGCAAAACGGAGGACGAGGAGGAGAAGAAAGGAAACATTAAAAGCTCACTCATTCTAAGCGATTGGGAAAACACCAGGCACAGGGATGTAGCCGACGCGGGCAGAGCTCTGCCTATCCGAGCTCGATATAATGAAGAAACATTCGGCCAGGGTCGCCCCGCTCTCCGCCTGCAACAGCCCAGTGCTCACCTTGACCAAAGTAGAAGGTATGCGTTCTGTCCTAAAGAAGGCGTTGATTTCATGCTTGCCTTTGACTAGAGCAGGTAATCCGTTACACTCGGTTTGGCCAGCAGAGAATTGGGATATCACTGCGCCTACTCGTACCCGTTATGCCAGTCAAGTGGAGAACTGGTGCGTGCGCGAGCAGTGTGTATAGGCATGTGAAGAAGTGCTGTTACGAGTTCCTTTCCTAATAAAAAAAGCGTTTATGCGGGGTTTTTCAGGACCGGATCTTAAGCCAAAATCGATCGATATATTTTCTCCCAGAGGGTCCAATTTACGACTCAAGAGAATACTTGTATCTCTATCTAATCCTCCCAGGGGTGGAGTAAGAGTAGGCAGAGGGAACTTCAATTTCTGTGCCAAAGAACGGTCATAATCAGGGACCCAGAGTGGTGCGTCCTTTACGCATGAGCGCTTTGAGAATAAAAGGAAGATCTAAGGTTTAGACCATACAGTTGTTCTAGTTTTTGTGGCGCGATATAATAATTCCTTTCCTTCTCATCTCATGATGAAATCGCCGGGTGGTTTTAATAATTGAAGACGAAAATGTAGCCACTTTTTCTATTGTATTATCTATGCAGCTAATGACGAGATTGCGTAAAACCTCTATGGTAATTACATTTTGATTTGGGATCACTTATTTTCAGTGTTTTCGGTAATAAGCTACCTATTGATCACGGGGCGTATCGTGAGAGAGGAACGATGTCATGAAAGAAGTTGTTATTGCAGTGTGGGACACCCCCTCGGTGCTTCCCGCAGTGCACTGAGATTCCGTCGTGAGGATCAAGGCCTGACAAAAGAAAAGAGAAAAAAAATGTCCATGCCTCCTGTCACATTTAATGTTTGTTTTTCGGAGCGGAAGAGCGGAGTAACATTTCCATCAGTCAGGATGTAGATGGATCTTATGCTGAGCCCGTGAACCAGCATTATTTATGCAGTCCAACAGCTCCGCGTCTTAATGCAACACTACCGCTGACTCTGTTCTTTGATTCCATGTTTTCTTTTCTCTACTCTTTTCTACTCTACACTTTCTCTCCTGTATCACTGGAAATGTTCATCATATCAGGTATTCCCTTTATGAATGTCCATTTTGTGTTTAGTTTGGGCTATGTGAGAGAACATTCCAGAATCTTTTGGTTGATGCAGGAGTTTTTTGTTATGGAGCTGAAAGAAAAGAAATACTTTCCCATACTATTTGTGTGTGCTCACTGTGCTGTAAAGCGCCTGTCTGTATGAGAGGTGGTGCAATACTTGTGTGATAGAATCATGCCATCATCACAACTCCTCCTCAATCCCCCAGTGTTACAGGTAGTCCTGCAGTGTGCTCCCACTACTAATAGTATTTATAGTGCCTGGGCTGTCAGGTGTGTGGGAAACCTAGTATCACAGTAGCATGGCAGACTTGACCATGGGCTTGATGGCTCACAGATGCTATGACACTTATGTCACTTGCTTGGGTGTTTTTGACTATACTGTGTCCCAAAAGGGATTATAAGAAAGGAACGGCTATAATAATCTGTAGAGATCTTGGAAACATCCTTTTGTGATGCGTGATGATGGATGAGTTCTGAATTGGAGCCGGATCAAATTGGGACCGTTTATTGTTTTTCTTACTAGCATGAAAGAATCATTTGCTATTTTTGAAATGTGACAGTGCACCGTTGGACTGTGGCCATTAGGTTGTCTGCACTGTCAAAAAAAAAAAGCTTCTCTGTCAGGCATTAGTGGGGATAGTGGGTAGGTACTGCAAAAGAGCCTGGCAAAGAAGTCTTAGCTGTGCAGGGTATGTGGGAGGTCTCTTTTTTAAAGTGGGGGGATCCTGTGGGTGGGGCCTGCACCAGGTGCATTACTGACTCGGTAGGTGAGGCTGGAAAATGTGGCAGAGTTGCAAAAGGAGAGAGGTAGGCACTGTTATGAACTGGAAGCTGTGGGAGTTGGATGTTTTTTTTTGTCATTGTTTAGAGGAGTGACTCAGATAGTGCCTCTATGCTGTATCATAGCTCCTACTTAAAGAGAGTTCAGAGGCATTTAACATTGAAACATCCGTCCAGCGTTCGTTTTTGTTTAATTTCGGGTGTCTTTCTTTTCCAGATTGCGCATAGTATGCATGTGCATGTGCACACCTCCCCCCGTTGGTTCACCTTTGACCTTTTCTGCCGCAGCATATTGATCCAAAAAGAATGGGAGGGAAGATCTATGTGCGCTTTAACAGATCTGTTCAACAGGCACCCAAATATCCAATAGAGATAGATACAGTATTCCCCTCTCCTGTCCCTGGATTTCATGATAGACGACCCCCCCCCCCCCCCCTCCAGATGATTTGTGTTCAAAAGGCATTCAAAAATCAATCCCTCCTGAAACATATTTGTAGTTCATCAAAAAGATGTCAGTGTTATTAATAATGTCTTTGGCGGGGCGTCTGCAGACTGCTGCGCAGGTTGTTTTCCCAGGGGACTGTCTCCCTGTTACAGAGAGTGAGAAAAAAAACGCCTGTTTGCAAACACAGTGACTATATGTGGGACAATGATTCAAACCTTTACTCTAAACTTCACACTGAGCAGCACTGGGCCAAAAGTCAAGTGAATCTTTATTTTTAATTTTTTAAAGCAGAATTTTGTGGCCGTGTGTGTTAAGTAGCTAAGACAGCAAGGTCAGCCACATTGCTGGAAGGCCAACCAATTTAGGTGATTCATTTTTAAGAGACCTTCCCTCTCACACAGGTCCTTACAGACATTTACGAACATCTAGGAGTTCACGTGGAGGTCACTGCACCACTGTGAGATTACATGTTGTTAATGTGATCATTTAACCTTACTAAAGTTGCAGTGTTATGTATATCAAAGTAAATAACAAAAACCCTCTTTAATTTAACTCTCGTGTATCTGACGCACAGAGTTCATTTGGCCAGGTGGTGAGATGACATTTGAAATGAGAAATGAGAAAAAGCAATGGTTAATAATGTTAATCATCATGGACTCATTTGGTACAAGACCTTCATGCATAATAAATCACGTACTACTCCATACTGCTGAGTAATGAAGGACAGGTGTGCCGTCCGTCAAGCAGAAAGGAGAAGCTCATACGGTTAAATGCTCTCCCATCTCCTGCTTCCAAGCCCTTTTCTTGGGCTCACGCTCTTCTTATTCTCAGTAGAGACCTTTAAACATGCACAAACCAAATATTGGGTTTTGTGAGTGAGAACAAAATAGCCATATGATGCTAATATCTCCCTTGTTGATGTATGAGATTCCTTTATTTGGATGGATAATACTTTAGTGTTTAGTGTCTATGGAGAACTCTTTGATTCTGGCTGGTAAACAACAGGAACCATTTTTTCCTCTGTACTGTTTCACACTCCCCACAGTATGACAAAAAGCCGTCCTCCACAGATGAGAGCAGGCTTCATTCGATGAAAAAAAATCTCTGAGAAACTGTCACATCCCGTTATAATCACGTGTGATGAAGCTAGCAGCATTTAAACTCAACTTATTTTCTCCAATATCCCTCTTCCCTTCAGGGTTATGCAATGCCATTACAAGGCAGGCTACACTAACTGAGCCAGGTTGTGGCACTGATGAAGTAGGTATGGCAAACGACAATGAAGCTTATAAGAGGGACGGATATAAACAGAGATTAATATCCAAAAGTTTCACGGCCACCGTTTTTCATTTAGTAAAGTAAGTTAGTGGGTGGATGTGTTTGCCAGACGACTGCTCCCGGTCCAGAGTTATGTAAGGCCTGGCAATATAAATCCCTTCCCTCTTCGCGGCGGGTGAATGGAGGGGGAGGAGGGGGATTGGATTAAGGAAGTTCAGTTTTTAGGGAGACACCTGGTGCAGCCAGGCTCATCAATTAATTCAACAGAGGACCTTGAAATATTGATCTGTGGAGCAGAGGTCTGGGACGGATGCCAGTCCCTCTAAATGTTCTCCATCACCTGCTTTTAGGCTCTGAGGCCTACAGGGAGAGGCCTTGGGGACAGAGAGAGAGGGAGAGAGGATAAAAATGGAAAGAGAGAGAGAGAGAGAGAGATGATGGAGAGTTGAAAGGAGATGGAAAAGTGGTGTGTCATGAGGTAAAGGCTTTTCTTTGCCAGTTGCTGCGTAACCATTGTCACACACTCCATGGCTCCAAAGACACGCGCACACACACACACACACACATACTTTCGCTCACACACACACACACACACACACACACACACTTTCGCCCGCACACTAACACACATGGAGCGAGAGCACATGCCAGTGCCACACTGAGCGTTGCCGTGTCAGTAAGCAGTGTTGCGCGGTGAGGTCCGCGGCGGTGGCCTGCCATGGCCTGTGCTGCCCGGCATCTGCTCCACCGGCTGGGCCACGCAGGGCTCAATGGTGCAGCACTCATGCAGGGATGGATGGACTGAGCAACCCAGGGCTCGGCCATCCCCTCCACAACCGGACCTAGTTAGGGAAGGTGAAGAGCTGTAAAAGGGTGTGCGTGTGTGTGTGTGTGTGTGTGTGCGTGTGTGTGTTTGTAGAGTTGTTTGTTTTAAAGTCATTTTCTGTTTGTTCATCCGTTGTATTGTATCAATGTCCCCACCCCAGGGGACATTTGTGAAGGTGAGTGTGTATTACAGCAGCTGGTGTGTATGCATCTGGATGTGTACGTGTGTGTCTGTCTGTTTGTGTATGTATGTTTGTCTGTGTCTGTGCATGTGTGTGTGTGTGTGTGTGTGTGTGTGTGTGTGTGTGTGTGTGTGTGTGTGTGTGTGTGTGTGTGTGTCTGTGTGTGTGTGTGAGTGTGTGTGCGTGTGTGCGTGTGTGCGTGTGTGCGCGTGTGCGAGTGTGTGTGTGTGTGTGTGTGTGTGTGTGTGTGTGTGTGTGTGTGTGTGTGTTTTGGTCTTGGGCATCAGCGGCATCCCTATTCCATGCTGACAAAAACCAAGACTGACAGTTCGCCAGGATCCGCCATGGCAGCTGAGTCCTCCCTGACTGGGAGTGTCCATCAGAACCACCAGAGATAGTAAACAGACAGTCTGGCCCGCTCCGCTCACAAGAGCCAGCCTCCCCCTCCGCAATGTTTACGCGCTCTGACACCCCCGAGAGTCTGACTAAGGACCTTGTGCCACTCTGCATCAGAGGTGTAAAACATCTGATCCGCCATGGAGCGTGACAGAGGGGAAGGTGCCAGGACTGGATGTATTTCAAAGGCAGGCTGCATATTTTTTCTGAGGGCAAGTGTTTCTATTTACTTCTGCTGTATTGTGAAATTAACCCCACGTGCATATATCAACACTGACAACCCTGAGGACTTGGAGAAATGGCATTTCGATCCTCTAGATGTCCAGTACATATGGTAGAATAAACTTTAAACCTGAACTTGAATATGCTGTTGTCTTTTAAAGGGTTAAAAACAGCTAGTCGAGCGTTAAAAGGAGTCCGAGGTTGAAAGCCTTCTCCAAATTGGAGTGCAGATGTAGGATGGGTAAAACTGATTCATTCCTGTCTCACTCAAACACTTCCCATCTGCTGATGAGTCACATACCTCACGCAGCCCCATGAAGAAAAAACATTCTGTCCCCACAGACAGGAGCTCAGCACTCTCCCGCAAACATACGGTCGTCTTCAGAAAGTAAGACACAACACAAACACATTTGAACACACACAAACACACACACATGCGCACAGGAGGCAAACACTCTGTTTTAAGATAGCTCCTTCTCTCTTTTTCTCATGGACTCAATTACACATGCATATATGTACACACACACACACACACACACACACACACACACACACACACACACACACACACACATGCTTAATTGCTTAAGTAGATCAAAGTCAGAGCATTGATTGGCTTTCAGAGAAATACAGTCCTGTTCAAGCATATGCACAAACACACACACAAACACACAACACAGCCACTGATACCCACACACACACACACACACTCAGTGGAAAATATATATATGTATAAATAGGATTTGTGGTAGGTGATGACACACCCCTGGGTGGTGGCTAGTTGTATGTGTGTGTGTGTGTGTGTGTGTGTGTGTGTGTGTGTGTGTGTGTGTGTGTTTCAAGTGCAAAATACACAAGCTTCTCTCTGGGCCACATGGAAGAGGGCCAGGCCAGCCGACAGTCCTGGTGGGACTGGCAGATCGGCGTATTTGTGGCTATCAGTGGGAGAGATCTGCACTGCAGAGACAGGCCGGGCGAGGGGACAGGACACGAGCGGAGAGGGTGGAGCTGAGAGGAGGAGTGCATGACTGCATAGAGTAAACAAAGGAAGAGGAGAAAGAGGAGGATTACGAGCGGAAGAGAGAGCGTAGATGAAGATGCAACACAGAACAACAGTCAAAGACAAATCACGGTGGGGGGAAAGGAAGATACCCCGTGTTGCTGTTTTGAGATTTACTGTACTCTTGACATCCAGCTCTTCTTCAAATGGGTTGGCTGTCAGGAGAATCAGCTGTGAACTCTTGACCTCTCCCTGTTTATCTCTACCCCCCCCCCCCCCCCCTGCTGTGTCTGTCTATCAGGGGGCGTTCATGTTCACAGGAAAAGCCGGTGCATGTTCACACACAGGTTTTCAACCCAGGTTTACCCTGGGCTGGGTGCACCCGTGCAGTTTAAAGAGTTGTAAGGAAAAGTAGGCCACCATGCAGAGCAGCAGTATTTAAAAGATTCAAAAAAGACAAGGCCTGATGCATGATGGATGACTTTAATCTCCCCAGTGGACTTCAGTGTGGGGCGTTCCCTAGAGGCACTGACTGTTCACGGAGCCCTTGACAGCAGCAATGGTGGTGGATTACCAGTTAGGTTGCAAGGCCAGCCATTTGGTGATTACAAAGGTCATGCTATGGTCCTTCAGACTCAAGTCCTTGTGGTGAAGGCTGAGGTGTGTTTTAAGGGACCGATCTTTACTGGGGGGGTCCTTAACCTCTCCTGCTAATCAGTCTGAGTGTTTCGGATGATGGTTTCACCTCCTTTGCTTCCGAATGCCGGTGACAGCACAGTGACAGTCTGGGCTCTATTATTTCTCCATTAGGTTCATGCTAGCTCTCTGGAAAATTACACTACCAAATCATATTCAACAGAATACCTCACCTCAGCGTTTCGTGGTTTGAGTAAGTTAATTTTGCCTTCTAGTTCTTGCTGTGAGACGGTGAATATGTGGAGTTGATGTTTTATTGATTTGCGTTTCATTAACGAGTGAGTTCATTAAAATAATGCCCGTCTTGTGAAAAGGTCACGGAACAAGCAAATATTACTCATGCACTGTGTGCGGTGCAAACAAACAGTGCGGTAGATGTTGTTTTAGTGGCTGCACTGAACGCGGGCGCTCTGAAAACTGCTTAGTCGGGCGTCTGCCTCTTCCAGTGTTGATAGGCTTGGCTGCGCCTGGGTTTTGGAGATTAAACCGGTCTGCAGTGGGGAATGGTGGCCAGGGAAACATGAAGCAGGCCGCGGACGCCTGGGTGACAAACCCAACAGCCGTCTGGAGGTGACCTTGAGCTCGACCATGACAGGCTTGGATCTCCTTTTGTGTCAGACAAAAGCCAACTGTTTGTGTTGTGTGCTTTTCCATTCTGGATGGTGATTCATAATCTTGTTGAGACAACAGACATGGATATTGAAAGTGCCGTTGTGCAGTAGATACTGTAAGCAGCCTTCCCTGGCAAAGTCATAGCTGTAAACACAGACAAATAATATGCACATTATAGGATATAACACAATGATGAAAACGAAAATGATCATTTGAATGTCGATGTTATAATGGGGAGTTATGATATGGCAAGCCTACTTAGAATTGCCTAGGATTAAGGGAATGTCAGACTTCTTTACTGACAGAAAATGAGAGTGAACTAGTCAAAGCTACAGCCAGGAGATCAGTAGTCAATATGAATGCTGTCTGCACTCTACTGATACAGTAAACCACAGTCAGGAGGGGCACATTTCTCCAGTTTCTTCATCATGTGTAAACTAAAGTATCCTCTGTGTACCTCAGTGTTTTGTAGATTATGTGTCTGGACAGCTGTTAAAGACTTCAAGTGTGTTTGATATTTTCTGCAGATAAGTGTGCATGTTCTTGTGTCTTGAGTTCACTGCCAAATGAGGAGAGAGAGAAGAGAGGCTTTGGGGCACCCCTGTGGTTTGCCATTATCCTGGGGGTAAATAGGCAACATCATTATTGAAACGCTTTGTATCTCCAACAACATAGACCACTGCAAATGACGGGCTACAATACGGCTTACAAGATCTTTACCAGCTACCATGTCACAAAGGCAGAGGCAGCTTAGTGCGATATCATTGTGTCATTAGAGTGCTTGATGCCTGCTTCGGTCTCAGTGGTGGTTCCTTTAGGCTGATGTGGAGATGAGTGTCTGAAGGCTGAGCAGCTCCGCTCCCTTATCAGGGGGTCTAAAGTGGAGGGCAGCCTTCACATCTGATTAATCTCTCAGGGGGAGATGTGTACAGGGGTTCTGTTTGTGATACTATTAAGATGACGCAACAGTGGAGAACTTGTTACTTTTTTACACACACGCACACACACACACATACACACACACACACAAACACACACACACACACACACACACACACACACACACACACACACACACACACACACACACACACACACACATACACACACACACACAGTATTGGGGGTAAATTGCTTGCTGCTAGGCAGAACTTGGTTGACATCTCATCTTTCCTTGTTACCCCTCACTTATGGTTCATTCAGGCGAACACTATACTGTGCGTACACAGCACTTCCTTTCAAAATGTTACAATACACTGCAGAGGACCAATTGTAAGATAAGAAAGCCTCTCAATCTGTGACTTTTTTCTGCATGAAGTGCATACTGTAGGAAGCACAATCATTTATGAAAGGTTGGTCATTGGATAAATGAGGAAGAATATATGAGGTATGAATATGCCTCAAGGTTGGCCTGCAAAAGACAAACAACTATAATTTTTCTCAACACACTGTAAAACAAACAGTATTAAGTGCTCTGAATATGTCTTAATGGGTGAAACTCTCATGCTGTCGGATGGAGCACTGTAGCCATAACTTGCTTCTGTTCAGAAAGCAAGTGAGCACGCCTCTACACATCTTACGAAGAAACGTGATTCCAAACATGGCCGTCCACTGCCAGCTTCAATTAATGGTGTATGTCTTATGAGTCTGACGTATCCCTCTGGGTCACGGTGTAAGACTCTTGGGGAACGTCCAGAAATCAATTAGGGGAGCAGCTCTGTTTTTTATAGGTCCAACAACAACGGGAAACTTTACACCAAAGTGATTGATCTTTTAATTAGTTTGGCACTTATCAGGGTACTTTACTCCCTTTCAGGGTTTGTGTAGGGTGTGTTTGAGTTGCCAAGTGGTAATATGCTAGCAGCTGTGGTCAGCGTCCATCAGTGATAATCACGACCATGAAAGGAGAAACCAGGAGGTAAGCTGAGCAGCAGTGGTGGTATTCTGACACGTCGTTACATTATTAGTGTCAGTCTGACCCACCGTGGTGGTGGTTTGAAATTCTCAAACCCTTAAGTTACCGGGGATTCTAGGAGGAGTACTTGCTAGTAGGCATGCACTGTAAATGAGCAGGGCCAAGTGTGATTATTAAAAAGTAAATAAATAACAACTATCTCTCTAGAGAGGTTTGAGCTGTAATCTTCCCCTCAGCTAGTGATAAAAAAGTATCCCCGCAATGTTTTTGTGGCTGGTGTGGTACCTCTGCCTTTGTGACAGATGAACGAGGCACAAATGAAAATCTTGGTGGCCTGAAGCGAGTGGCGAATATGAGTCTGTCATTCCCTGTCAGATGAGTCGGCAGAGGTGGCCTCTTTCTTCTCGAGCACAGGTGCTGCGTCTCCTCGGTTCCTTCTCCTCATCTCCTCTCCTCCTTCTCTCCTCTCCTCTGCCGTCCTCTCCCGGGGCAAGCAGACTGCCATACTTGATTACCAGATTTGGGACTCAGAGGTCTGATTGATTACTTTCTGGCTCAATTAAGCAGAAGGGAAAGGCTATTTTTAGCACATCGGAAAAAGAAGGAGCCGGAAAGAAAATGGGTATGGGAGCCAGCACAGAGACACGCATCAAGACAAGATAGCCTTACAGCGACACGACATCAAGATCAGAGCAGGGTTGTAACTGAGGAAATTGGAAACTTCACCATTTGTACAGCAATGCTGTAAACGTACTGTTTTACTGATTAAGTGCTCTGTGTTTGTGTGTGTGTGTGTGTCTGTGTGTGTGTCTGTGTGTGTGTGTGTGTGTGTGTGTGTGTGTGTGTGTGTTTCGCAGGAGAGGACCGGCCGAGGGAGAATGTGGTGGGCATAGCGGACGGACAGGCCTCGGTGGGCGGGGTACCCGTGGAGGGTGGGGCCAAGAGGCGGAGACTGCAGTGCTGCGTGAAGGTAACGGAACTGCAGGTGCGCAAGGCCCTGTGGGGTATCGCCATGGTGATGTGCGTGTGCTCGTCCTGGGCCGGCTCCACCCAGCTGGCCAAGCTCACGTTCAAGCAGTTTGACGCGCCCTTCACACTCACCTGGTTTGCCACCACCTGGAACTGCCTCTTCTTCCCCATCTACTACGTGGGCCACATGTGCAAGAACCCAGAGAGGCAGACGCCCAAGCAGAGGTTCAGGTAAGTCTGGCCAAACCATCGTTCGGTTCAGGCTCTCATAGAAACTGAGCATTTCAAATAGAGATTTTTCTCTGGGAAAAGCTTTACATAGAAATATAATCTGATCACTTTGCCCCAAACCTCGGTCAGAATTTGACAGCAGTGTGAAATTATTCATAATGTTTATTATCTGTACTATCTCTCTCCAGACCATGTGTTGTGTGTACACACAACAAAACATTTCATTATTAATCAAGAAATCTCAGCACTCTGCGTATGGACAGCATTACACCATAAATCAATGTTTTTGCCTCTAAGGTATCAACGTTAATTAAAAAGAAACAATTGCGTGTTTCACTTTTCAAACCAAACACCACTTTACGTTCTTTTGTATACAGCTAAACTAATGCTGTTCCTAAACTGCCAGATCCTGTAGCAATCGGGAAGGACATTCAATGACATTGTCTGACAGCTGAGAGACAGACAGCTTGGGGTAGGAATCCTTGACATTATCAGATACAGCCCAAGGGCATGGTGACACTATAAAGGGTGCGCATGGGGCTGGGACTTCCTGCGAGGAAGCTCTCATCATGATTAGCAGTGGGCCTCTGTTGGGCTGCTCTGGCGGAGAGGGAGTTCCTGCACTGTTTAAGATGCACCTCACGATGTCTACTATATGTAGGAGTGCACCGTCCATGCAAGGGAGGGAGCTCCAGGATAGAACTCTGCGTGCCCTGCATCCTGAGCAAGGATTTGGCTTTGTGTTTATTCAGATTGCAGCTGGCACCGCTGCGAGGGAAGGGAGAGATGGGGAGGGGTAGGGAGGGGAGGGATCAAACGCACTCATAGGGACTGATCCTGAGCTACCTTTGGAAGAGTTCTTTCTTGTTTTCACTTTTCGTGGAATTTCTATTTTGGCCCTGAGCTTGCCTGTGACCCCTGCGTGGCTGTGTCAGTGAAACGCCTGACGGCATTTGATGACTCACCCAGTTTCTCGCTCCTTCGATTGATTTTTTTGTTGGGAGTGCTGGTGTTCTGAGAAACGCTCACTCACCACAAGTTGGCCATACGTAGGGGTATCTCGGCAGGGTTACACGGGTGCCTTTTCCCCCAAAAAATTCCACTGCAGTTCTGTCCCTATTTTCTGAGTCGTTATAGAGACGGTCAAGCTGGTTGGTTTTGATTTCCCAGGACTCCTTGTTCCCCCTTACTCAGTCCGGTAGTAATAGGGAGAGGCAATGTTGGTAATGGAGAGAGCTGCGGCGCAGGAGAGCAGGAGAGTCTGCTGGCCGGGGTCCACCTGATCCCGCCGTGCCGTGGCAAGCGCAGACCGCAGATGTCATTGTGATTGATCCGGGACCTTGGCCAAGGCTCCGGTAATGAAATGAAGGTCCTGACCTCCCATTCAGTGAGCTGGTGTCTTGTGGCCTGCCTTGTTTGTGTGGGTGGATAAGTGCGTATGTGGGTGGGTTGATGGGTGGGTGAGGGGTAGGTTGGATGGGGGTTGTTGTGGTTATTGTGTTGAAATGGACCGCACCCATAGTTCTCCTGGATGCCAACCAAGTCAGTCCCCCAAAACTGCTTCACTCTAGGCTTCATGGGCCTCTCTGCTTAATGAATCTGAAGGATGGGGTTGCTGGTTTGTTTATGGATGCATAAGCAATTTACACATTCCCCCTTGATGGTACTCTGGGTCCAGTAGGACCTCTGAGCGATCCCTCTTCTTCTCCCTCCTCCTCTCCCTGTGTCCCAGGTTTGCTCTGATGAGCTGAACAAGCAAGCTTTCCCACATTGTGGTCGAACAGAAGATGCAATTGACCTGCCTTACAATCTAATTGGCAGTTCAAGAGAAACTCGTTGAGAAAGTAATCGTTTACTTTACCCACTGATCCGAGTCAATAACCATTTAAATGACATTACATAGGTGCTGTGTATGATCTCCTTTAAATAACTTACTTGGTTTCCTGTCACATGGTCGTGGTTCTGAGCAGTGAAAAAAAGACCATATGCGATAGTATGATATCAACATTAGTAGATAACAGAAGATATTGTCACAAACATTCAACTAACTGCAGTCAAACACATGTCAAAAACGCATGACATGTTAACTCATATAACCATACTACTGCAATGAATTAGTGTTTATTAAAGGAGCTTTTATGTGCAGTGTTACCCAAAAGGTCTTTCATGGCAACTCAACAAGAATGATCAGGCCTGATCAAAAGCAAGAGCAGAGGGCTTCTTTCTATCAGGGCAAGAACATCTGATCAAAGATCAAAGTGCAGAGCATTAAGAGTCTAGTGCAAATCCGGGCTTAGGCATAAAACTGAAGTGTTTATGACATTTTGGAGGCTGGACACGTCTAGTCACGACTGTTTAAAGTGTTTTTGAGGGTGCACAAGGTGTGCTTGTACGTTAGGTGGCGTTTGCCATGTCTGGCTGTTTTTTTATAGAGGGTGCAATCATGAGTGGTTATCTGACCACGGGGCAGGCTGCCAGTGCGGTCTTGAGAGTAAGCCATCATGTAAGAGCGGAGCTCGTCCCTGCTCTTCCCTGCTGTCACACTTCATTTGCTCCTCGCTAGATCCGCTGATGGGCTGCAGCCAAGAGACTGTTGCTCTGTAGGAGTGTGGATGATATGTGTGTGTCTGTGTGTCTGAATCGAAACAGTCACTGCGTTCACATTCACATCATGGCAAAGCAGCAGTGCAAACGACACAAAGAGCACAGAATCATATGCACCCCTCAGTACATAGTCAACTTTTGTACTTTTGTATATTTTAACTGTATGCATGCACGTTTGTGTAATACATGCATTCTTAAAGGGGAACACTTTAAGAAATCATTTCAACATTTAGAGTGTTATTTTCATTTTGGACAAGTATGTGGAAAAAAAACACATTTATTGGGAGCAAATCTTGACTTTGCTGGTGTACATTGAAATGTGTTGACATGGCTATATCTGCTGTGAGTTGAAGAGGATGATGTTCTAGACATTTCTGCAAGCCAAAAGCCTTAACAGCCATTACTGAAAAGCTGAAAGGTTAGCAGAGCAGCTTGTTGCATTGTGCTGACGGAGGCTAAAGTGAAACTTCTGACTGACTAAAGAATATATATGCTAATGATCTACGAGATATTGATCATACTGATTTTATGCTTGAAGGCAATCACTTGGAACGGTTATGAAATAGCCTATGAACTACGTACCTAACATAAACTTTTATAAATACAAAATTAAATAGATGTATATCTGTGTGTGCGTTGTGTGTGTGCTTTGTTTGAATGTATATTTACATTTAAGTATGTGTATGGCCTTTCTTTTGCAGGGAATGTTGTCGGTTTTTCGGTGACGATGGGTTGACGGCTAAGGTCTTCTTCACCAAGGTGGCTCCCTTTGGCCTCCTGTGGACCCTCACCAACTACCTGTACCTGCAGGCACTGCGGAAGATCAACACCACCGACGTATCGGCCCTCTTCTGCTGCAACAAGGCCTTCGTCTTCCTGCTCTCCTGGATAGTGCTGAGGGACCGCTTCATGGGAGTACGGGTGAGCAGCCCAAAGGGTCAGAGTTTAGAGGGGTTTACCTACAGCCAGTTAGCTTCTTGGTGTCAAGGCTGGTTTCAGTCACCAGTGCACCAGTGTGGTCAGACAGTGTATTTTTGGTTACTGTGGTCATCAGTCATGTGACGTTTGCAGCTCAGGCAATTGGCTCTTTATGGTTTTGGTGCCATGTAACAACATGTCACGTCATTTCCATACTCCCTGGGCCTGAGGTAGTTATCATGTCATCAGTCATTGAAGTGAATGGGAGGGGTAATCTGTCATTCTCTCCAGGTCTATATCATACCTCCATAAAACCTCCAGCCTCCCCTTGTCCTCCATATTAGTCTACTCACTCACCAGTGAGAACATCAGTGAGACACCGTAGGTTCTAGAATACTTCACTTGTTAATGGTTGTAGGTTCTCGAATGGTGAATTAGTCGGGATTATGTTTTGGACAGCGTGTTCCTTTAGCTGTAAAACTAAGGCAGGAGATAAAGGTAGGTGTCAGGAGTCATTTAAATATGTGGAGCTGTCAAGAGATGGGTAGACGGCTGAGGCGATGCCAGGAGTCCAAGTCAATACTGGGCTATGGATGAAAGGCTTAGTTTCAAAGGTACATCCTACTAATGCATATTTTTTGTGGTTTGTTTTAAAATGGAAGTGAAGTAATCTCTGCGGAAGGGATTTGAATCGAGACAGAAACCAGACCAGTGTTTGAAGTGACAGACAAAGATGTGGGGGTCTGTGCGTGTGTGTGTGTGCGTGTGTGTGTGTGTGTGTGCACAGAGAAAGAAAAAATCACATAGCTGACCAATGTTTTGGGGGAATAATTATTCTAAATAGTGGCCCAGTCTAATAGCAGGCACCAGGCTTATGGAGGAGCCCTGCTTCTTTCGTGCAGAAACTCTCTTATTCCCAGACTACATAGAGGCTTTTACCCCCTACCAAAGATAGAATGCACCATATAACCATCTCAGGAAAGAGCATTTTTCAGGTCTCATGGTCCCAAACCAAAGATTGCACGTGTATCTTAAAACCAGATGTGGGATGCTTTCAGGTCAATAGGTCAAGTCTTGTATCTTCTATGTGGAGCCCAAAGGCAGACTGATGCCTTCTCCAAAGCCTCTGGGCACTTAAGTCTGCCAGAAGGTATGAAGTTGCATCACGCTACAGCACTGCACGTACCTGTTACCTAGCAGCTGTCCTCGTAAGATCCCACCTATTCTCTCAGCTAATGGCCCTCAGACAGCTGTTAGCCTTCTGTTCAAACTTTTAAAAGCAAGTGGTGTGTTGTGAGCCTGGCTAACTCATGCCTTTCCATCACGTATCCACCTGCCGACAGTGCCTGAGGGGCTAAGTACCCGCTATGTGTTTCCTGGGGCACTTCATGGCTGTTATTTTTGGAGTATTTGAGCACAAGCGTATAAGCTTCATGTTTTGTATTACTTTGCTGTTGTGTTGTTCACATGGTGACTATGGTACACATGGGACTATGGTACATTTGAAACAAGCAGAAGGCATAGTTAACTACATTTATTTTTATTTAGAAGAGAATTGGCTCAACCTTGCTGATTGGCCAGACAGACATCTTGCAGACCACGCTCAAATAGACCAGGCTTCTTAGTAGATCACAGGTGAAACTGAACTGAGATGTAATATGTCGGCCATAAGACAAGGGGAACAGGTTAAATGATATATATTGTAATTGTATATTCTGACACTAGTGGTTATCAGTGTTAAAATTCTTGCAATAGAACAGTGGAATCAAGTTGTACGGCTTGGAATGAATATTAGTAGCTTCACAATTACATTTGGATATTTAACAGAATGCTAGCTGAATAACGCAAGGTGTGCTAGGCATTTGGATGCTAAGCTGACTAACTCGAGGTGTGTTAGGCATTTGGATGCTAAGCTGACTAACGCGAGGTGTGTTAGGCATTTGTCAGATGTACAGTGCAGATGACCCCTTAGGAGGTTGGTGATTGTGATAGCGATGATCTCTGAGTCCTGAGGGAGCTTTTAAAGTTGTTAGAGAGTAATCCAGGGAGGGTAACAGTGAGACTTGTGGGAGAGTAAAGACAGATCCCGGAGGAACTCTCTGTCAGCACCGTCCTGCCCTGTCGTGCAGAAGGGTCCCTGTGGAGACTCTCAACCTGCCCACTGCCCCCCCACCATAACCCTCATCCATCACACACCCCCACCCCCTTCTCTTTTCGCTGGTTGGTCTCTTTTTCTCTAAGGCTTCCTTTTTTTCACCTCCCCATGGTCTGATGAAAGCCCCGGGTAACAGCAGCCTCTCTCTGTCTCCCGTTCTCCCTCTCTTTTTTTCCTCGCTCTCTTCCCTCTCTCTCCCTGTCTCCTCTCTCGCTCTCTCTCTCTCTCTCTCTCTCTCTCTCTCTCTCTCTCTCTCTCTCGGGCTGTGTGATTGGAACTGCAGTAAGCCTGGCCGTTTTGAAGTCTACAGCACTGCAGGGGAAACTTGTGATGGTTTCCATCACAGGAGAGACAGTGGGAGAATGGGTATTACAGAGAGAGAGAGAGAGAAAAAGGTTGAGAAACGTTAAGTGGAGGAGGGAGAGGGGTATGGGGGGGATTACATCATCCCACTAAACTATCAATATTCTGACTTGCTGAGGTTTACAGAAAACAAGGAGGAGGTTTCAGTAGGTGTCGGCTGGAGCTATTTTCAGGGAACGCTTTCAATTAAGGTGATAGGTGGAGAGGGTGGTAAGATAAGATGTCAATTATAAACCACTGGCAGACAGAAAAACGAGCTCTCTCATTTTATTTATCCTCCTCTTGGAGCAGCCACAGCCCGACGGGTGGAATGTGTGGAGCCATATTGGATTCTGAGTAGAACTCTTGGATGATGAAAGGTGTATCGGAAATAAATGATCCGACTGGTTACCAAACCAAAGAAGAGTAGGAAATGAACTGGCGTTAATGGAACGGAAATGAGCGGAGACAGAAACCAGAGCAGTCGTCTGTCGCAGCGGCGGGCGTGTTTTGGAGGAGTGCAGCAGCGCCTGGGATATTTTTAGGAGAAGGAAATGGAAAGTTGCCTACAGTACCAGTGGAAGGCGGCGGGCCCGAGTCTCGGCCCATTTCGTCATTCCCCTCACCCCACCCCTGCCCCTGCACTTCAACCTTGAGGCGTTTGCTGAGGCAGCGTTGAGGAAGGCAAACAAAAAGTGCCAGAGAAGGCGGAGGGGTCCGTGACCCAGAAAAAGAGCCAACAGCCGTCTCCCCCACCACCATCACCCACCCACCCGTCCGCCCTCCCTCCTCTTACGCTCAAAATGAGAGGAACAGGGATGCAATCGACAGCCTGGCTGCGGTGGAAAGAGTGAAGGAGAGAGAAGGAGAGAGAGAGAGAGAGAGAGAGAGAGAGAGAGAGAAAGATAGAGGGAGGGGGAGAGGGGGGGAGAGAGAGAGAGAGCTGTTTCGCTCAAGATTTCCAAGTCCAAGGCTGGCGAAAAAAAGAGGAAAAGGCAGAAAGCTCGTTTGTCTTCCTGACACCGCTCTAATGCACTGCTAATCCACTCTCTGTGCAGCGTATTGTCCCTATTCATCATCAGGAAGTACATGTACACACACACACACATACACACACACAAGCACGCATATATGCATGCAGACAGAACCACAACACACGCACACACACATACACATGCGCACATACACACACAAGCGCACGAACACACACACACGCGCACACACACACACACACACACACACACACACACACACACACACACACACACACACACACACACACACACACACACACTCACTCACTCTCACACACACACACACACACACACACACACACACACACTTAGATGCGCACATACACACACATGCGCACACACACTCACAGACAAACAAACATAGAAATAATATACTGTATACACGTTTACATGGAAAAGGATAGACTTTGAACCTAGAAAATTATGTGCCTCTGGAGGTGTGTGTGTTGTTTTGCAAGTATTTATGTTCATGCCATTTTGTTTGTTTGCCTGCAAGTGAGTGATTTTCTGTGTGTGTGTGTGCGCTCGCATGTGATAGTGTGTGTGTGTCAGGGTGATAGGGTCAGTAAGCATTGCTGAGATGTGTAAAAGCTGCAGGTTTGTAAACAGTGTGAACCAATCGATGGAGGAATCAAGTCATGTGTCCTCCTGTATTGGAATACTGCTACTGTCTTTGCTGTCTGTATCGGGTGGCGTTATAGATAAGGGCCCAAGCCTTTATTACTGTACAGCTCATGCATTCCATAGAGTCTCCCCCTTATCTCCCTCCTCCTCCTCCTCCTCCTCCTCCTCCTCCTCCTCCTCCTCGGCAGGCTTATCGCTGAGGGTCAGTAAGTTTCCAGGATAAGCGATGCAGCTTGGAGGGGGATCAAATCAACCACCTCTGCGTCTTGGAGCTGCTCAAGGACACTTTCCTTGTCACTAATAGGGATTTTTTTTTTGAAGGTTCAGAGGTGTGATTTATCATGCTTTGACATCTGCTGGTTTTCCATTTAACAGAACCTTTTACCTGACAGTCATTCACTTAATAAAGGCCCCACCCTACCCATGCCAGCCACACAGATCCATGTCTCAAGGAAACTGAAAATAACTGACATGAAACATATCAGGTAACCAGATTTTCTGTGCCAGGTTGTTGTTGTTGTTTATGTATACAATAATATATAACTGGGCCATTTGTTTAAATAAAACCCATTGAATCATGGACCATATATACAGCAGGCAATGCTTTCAAAATTGGTCCATGATTCAATGGGTTTTGTTTTTTCATGAAAAGTAAAAGCAAACAGCTCTCTGGCCCAGTTTCCTGAAGAATTCGCTTTTTGAGACAGTTTAAAGATCCGTGTTTTGAGGAGCCGATCTGTGTTATGATGCTGAACACTGGTAATGTCTCAAGTACTTGAAAACGTGGCCCAGACATGGCACTATAAATGTCAAAAAAGAGAGAGGGAGGTGAATTGGGGATGAGATAACGCAAAGGGTGTGTGAATGAACGCTGCTGAGACACTTATCTCCAGGGACATTTTAAGACCTTGATGAAATATTCTACTCTATGTAGGGCTTTGTTCCCCAACTCTTTGTCTCTTGGCCTTTGATTCCATTTCAATTCCCCCTAATCCAATTCATTCCACTATTTCTTCAAGTCCTCCTTTCGCACCAAAACTATTTGAGAGTCTCATTATGCCACAATAAGGCGTGATTAATGTCTGCTTTCCAGGCATTTATCTCCTGTCAAAATGCAATTTAGTTCTTAATAACCTGCCACGCTGTGCCGGCGCTTTTTTATTTTCCCCCTTTCTTCTTCTCCTTCTTCTTACGTTCTCCTCTCACCTTGCAGATTGTGGCAGCCATTTTGGCCATCGCAGGGATTGTGATGATGACGTACGCCGACGGCTTTCACAGTCACTCCGTCATCGGGATCACGTTTGTGGTCGCCTCTGCATCAATGTCAGCCCTTTACAAGGTGAGACCGCCACCTCAATGTGGGGTCTGTGTAGCTTTTCAGCATCCCCAGTCATACTGCAGTGCCATAAATCATGTTTGTTCGTGCTGTCTGTCTGTGGTAAGTGTGTCGTGCTAACACAACATAGGCCTACCCAACGGAGCTAGTTTCCATCACTCATCAAACGAAAGCGATTAGGCTAATGGCTCTGCTATGTTCCAAGCTGGTGCTTTTTAGTGACTGTCCTTGAGGTTCCATTTAATGAAATGTTTGTACTACATCAAACCATTTGAGGAATTTGGCTGAGGTACCTCCATGAAGCTCATAGTTTATTAGGTTAATGATGCATGCATACAGCTCAGATGGTATATAGAAGGTCAGATACAAAGGGAGGTTTGGGACAATCTACTCAAAAATCTCCTCTCAGCAGTTTACTGATTACATTACAGTAAGCTAAGAACACTCTGTGTAGTGTGTGTAGTCCTCACTAGTAAAGCTAAGCTTTCCTCATAACCTTATTCATATTCTCTGCCATTCTCTTTCCATGACGAAGAATCCCTCGATTGCAGTGCAATATACACATTCACCTTGGGTTAAATTGTATCACCTTAACTCATGTAATTATGATATTGCCATGTGATTATCAGTGGTGGAATTGCCAGAGAGGCAAAGATACAATGCTATAGAGATATTTGGGTCACAATATGATATTTTACGATACAGCAAGTATTGTGATTCAACCTGGCGGTACATTATGATGACATTTCATGTACTTGGAGTCTCTGCAACCATCTTGGCACTGTACTTTTTAGCTTGACTCTGACTTCCTTTCCATTCTCCACCGTGACGTCAGATGTCATGGGTGTGATGTGGGGTAGGGTATTAATGCCCCGGTCATTCATTTGTTAATTGCACCATTTACAGTAAGTGGAACCTCTGCATTAAGGGGGGAAAAGCCATTTCAACCTAACGATGATATGCTCGAAGTGTATGCTCTTAGAGCCAAGATTGTGGAAGCATGAGCAGGGGTATGACACTTTGAAATGAAATAGTACATTTCAATTTACAGAATCAGAGTAGAATTGGACAATTTAATCGAAACCTCCCCAAGTCATATTGATAATCACTTCAGTTGAGATTTGGAACTGCTTTCTAGATCTCCGCCCCTGTATGATATGTGGACACAGCAGAAATGGAGGCAAACTGCAAGCTTCATTATCAGTCAACAGCACTGCTGTGCTGGCCGGCTCCCAAGCCAAAAAAGCGATAAGCAAAAATAAATAAATAAGAAAGCTGGCAGAGTTTCAGAGGCAAACTAGTTCTGCTGGTCCACACCCCGGCCTCTGCTTTGTTCTCCCCTCTGCGGTTTGTTTAGTCGTGCCTGCTGTGCTTGATTGATTTGAGCCTGTCATCAAACCACTGGCCTGTGTCCTCAAACAGGTGCTCTTTAAGCTGGTCCTGGGAAGCGCCAAGTTTGGCGAAGCAGCGCTGTTCCTGAGCATCGTCGGCGGAGCCAACTTTGTCTTCATCAGCTTTGTGCCTGTTATCCTCTATTTCACACACGTGGAGTACTTTGGCTCCCCCAGTGACATACCCTGGGCATACGTGTGTGGGGTGTCTGCTCTGCTTTTGGGTAAGACATTCAATGACAACTTTTAAAGGCATGCAGTGTTCAACCTTCAGTGCATTTACACACATGCAGTATGCAACCTTCAGTGCATTGTCAATGGTTGATGATACAATCTGTAATCAAGAAAAGCTAGGTTGGTGCCTGATTATTTCCTGTGTATTATTTGTAATTACAGATTTTTAATTGATATTTGAATTATTCAAGTTTATTGTGCGCTCTATGATTGCCTTTTGTTGTCGATCCTCTTCCAGCTTTCAACATCCTGGTGAATTTTGGTATTGCAATCACATACCCAACATTGATTTCTCTTGGTATTGTCCTCAGTGTCCCTGTCAATGCAAGTAAGTAACTCATTCCTGCTACCCTGGCTATCCGCAGAGATTTTATTAAGTGTGATTGTAACAGAAATGTGTTATGGATGAACTTGTATTCATATTGACCACAGAAACCCTGACAAATGTCTATTGAAACCTGAACCTTGAAATGCCGTCCTGTGGTGCTTCTCTGCAGTGGTGGACCTGTACACATGTGACATCCAGTTCAACACAGTGCGCCTCATCGCCGTCTTCATCATCTGCCTGGGCTTCCTCATGCTCCTGCTGCCGGAGGACTGGGACCAGTGCCTAATCACGCTCAGCACCAAGCTGCGCAAGCGTGACGAGCCAGCAGAGGGCGCCGCCGAGGCCGGCAACAGCTCAGGTCTCACCTGGAGTCAGAGGAACAGGGCGTCCATGGCCACGTTTACTCACTGACCCTGCACACCCCCCCCCCCCCCAAACACACACACACACACACACACCGTCCCAGCCCCCTGTGAGAAGACTGACACCAAACACTGCACTCGCACTCAGAGACGTACAGACCAACTGGATTGGCTTTTTCCTGCCTGGTGCCCCGCCCACTCCTCTCGCACCTGCTTCTACATTGGTTCATTTTGTCAGATAGTTCAGTCAATCAAAGGAACTTACAGGTGAATGATGAACGAGAAGTTTGATGTTCTCATTCATTTAAATGCAAGAAAGCACAGCTCCTCCCCCCTTTTTTATTAACCTCCCCTCACCCAGTCTATACATCACTCTTTGGAGCTGTTTTGCATGAGCTAACGTTAATGTAGAGTGTTATCTCCTTGATGCTCACCACAAAGCCATCTTTATTGATGTCTTTACTTTCCAAATACGTCATGCCACCCATTTCATATAAAGCTGTTTAGTTATCTTTGTTTCAGAATATTTCTATTTCAAATGAACTGATATATGAAGGAGCTGGACTTGAAACTTATTACGTGATGAAGACAAATTATCGTTAAAATCTTAGAGGAGCCGGGAGACTTGTTTGAGGACTTGTCTGTCTCTCAGTTGAAATCTTTGTGGCATTTTCAGGGCACTGCACGCGATTAGCAAATTACTTGGACTGTGCCTAGCTCTTAAATATATAGGCACTGATTGTTGAAAGTCAGTGTCGGTGTGATCGGAAAGTACACGTGGTGCTGTGCAACAGTCAAACTCAAACCAATTGGATGGAAGCCACCGCAGTCTCCCTTTGGGTCTACCAATTGCTGCAACTTCTTCATCCCTCTGCCAAACGCCCCTGTGGGTGTGAAATGGAACAGCTGCTCATTACCTGTCATTGGCCTTCAGCTGAGCTCACAAGCTCTTCCAGACTGTCAGAACAGAGCCGTCTCTCTCCTTTAACTGCAGGCTAACAGGTAACCCAAATGGGGCTTCGGTATACAACCAATAGCATATGTCAGACAAAATGCATGAGGAAAAGCAATGCTGTGTTCTGCTGATAATGACATGTCTGTCACCTGTCCACCAATTCTGTTGCCTGTGCCAAACCAACAAATAGCAGCTCCTTGTTGAAGATTCTCTTTGAAAAGGCAATAGAAAGTACATAAGAGTGTGCCAATCACTTATCAAAGACTTCTCTGTTGAGGTGATTTTTTTTTTTTTTTAAAGACTGCAGACTGTTTTTTTCTGATTGGTTTACATGAAGCTCTTGGTCAACTCATCAATTCCTCTCAGCTTACCGAGGCAAGTCTAACCACTGTGAGAACACTTCCAGGCTAGGGAGGAGGTCCGAGGATGAAGGCCTGGCACAGAGAGACAGGGGAGCAGGCAGCCGTCACACTACGCCAGAGAGTTTGGACCATGGAGTTTGGTCCAACATATTGTGAATGTATGACCATTTCTCAAAATGCACGTTAATTTTCGTTTTTTTAAGGAAAACAAAACCCTAACATTTCTTACGAGGAGGTGTAAGATGTGACTGCGGCCTCCGTGTTTTGCCATGCTTCCAACACCACGCTTCTTGCGCTCATCAGGACCATGTCCCTTTCCTGTTTTACTTCCCGAGCTACTCAGTAATACATGAATGGAACGTTTATTTTTGTTTGTCACATCTGCATCCAGTGGACTTGCCCTCATGGAGGGGCACATTGGGTCGTTCCGACGGGACACGCATGCAGAAATGACCCAGAGAACAGCAAGCAGACTGCCCCGCTGCCATTTCATACCATTTCGCAATAGATTAAAGCGGCACTATTTCCCATTGTCATTTTTACAATGACAATAAATATTATATTGTATTCCTCTGGAATTATTGCTAGACATAATTGTAAACCTTTGTAAGGAATGACGATTTTTACACTGAAATGCAACATATGGTTATCACATTTGAGGAAAAGAATACTTATAGCGAGAATAAATGAAAAAGAATAAATGAAAACTCCATTTATTAGATTGGGTGTCTGTTGTCTTCAAATGTAATCACATGTGCAATATAATGGTTTTATTATTATTATTTTCTTTGATTTTGGACAGTTTTAATAAAATGCCAACCAACAGTTCAACGATGAACTCAGAAAATATTTGACCTACTCCTTTCCTGAAATGATATTGATTAAATAGAAATTTTTTTTTTTAATGATATTGCATCATATGCACAAACCCATGTCATGACAAAACAAACAATCAGAGCAGTGACACAATGGCCCTCCACTTGCTAGGATCTTGCATCATGACGGGACTTTTATCACACAATGATAATTAAAATGTGTTATACATTGCATTACACAGTCTTTTTTATTTAACCTTAAATAACTATTTACATATCAGCAGGTAACTTATACTTTGAAATGTAGAGAGGTCAGGACATTCATCCTATATTTGTAATTTGTTACATATGCTTAAAAGGGGTGCATCTGAGATCTTGACATAAACTTTAGTAATTTAGTAATAGGGTGTGCATTTGTATTTGTTGTGTATTCTAAGGAGGGGTTGCCATCTTTCAAGGTTACCTTGCTTTAAGATGGAAGTGCGTGTCTGAAATCTTAAGTAAAGCTTGAGATGTTGTGGCATCACTGGAAATAAAAGCAGTGTGACGCTACACTTCTGTAATCCCCTGTAACGGTGTGAACCCTCAGTGACCCTGCTTTATTCTGTATAGTATGCTTGGATGGTAGAAATGGAATTAGAGGAAGTGAAATTCTTTTACTTAGATTGTGATTAAACGCATAGTAACAGAAATAAGTTTCCTGCCGAAACCTGACCATTGAATACTTATTAGTTAAGGAGTGCATGACTCCATATACTGAACTTATAACGTGGATCTCATTGTCAGCAAATGTCATGCTCAACTTTGACTGTGATCTGGCCAAAGAAGAAGGTGGCCTGTCTCTCCTGAGAGGCGGTTGGACGGGGGAGTCTGTCTCCCCCTTGTGGCTGGGAGGGGACCTGCAGACAGTTTAGCCTCATGGGGCCTCTGTTCTCACAGCTACACCACAGGGTCGAGGAGGAAGAGGGGCCAGCTTGGACA
Organism: Sprattus sprattus; assembly: GCF_963457725.1. Classification (NCBI taxonomy): domain Eukaryota; kingdom Metazoa; phylum Chordata; class Actinopteri; order Clupeiformes; family Clupeidae; genus Sprattus; species Sprattus sprattus. Next base: position 24,250,473 of record NC_137910.1, on the reverse strand, counting down.
GGCACATCATTGACAAACTCCCTACAACTTTCCAGAGAGGAGTTGAGAGTGAAGACAGAGGAGTATCTGGTGCCCCCCGGGGTGGGACTGGTGCCCCTGTGGCTAGGTGCAGCCTCAGAGCAGGGACTACCCTCCCTTCTGCCTTCCCCTTCTGCTCTCTCCTCCCCTCCTCTCCCTACCAGGCCTCCCAGCCTGGCCTGGATCTTCTGCTGAAGGCTCCTAAGTGCCCCCTGGAAGCGCTTGCTGAGCAGGGCGTAGAGCAAGGGGTTGATGTCAGAGTTCAGCAGCACCAGCCAATAGGAGAAGGTAACGGCAGAGGGCGGGACCAGGCTGGAGGGCAGTGATAGGGCTTTCTCGGTGGCCTGCACCATGGCCACGCCGATGTAAGGCGTCCAGCACAGGAAGAAGGCAGCTATGACCATAAAGAGACGTCTGACGCCATGCGAATGGCCCTGGGAGGGGAGGGTGGGATTCTGGGGCTGGTTGCTGCTACTCTGGAGCTGGGCAATGAAAGTGTGCAGTCGGTCCGAGCTGGAACTGTTGCTGGTGCTGGAGCCCTGAGTGCTGGACTCACTACAGGAGTGCATGGCTGGAGAATCAGATAGAGAAGACCCAGACCCACCCCCACCCATGGGCCCCTCAGTCAGGAACCCCCCATTAAGATAATACACCAGGCTGGATGGAGCATGGGTGTCCTGGGCTGTGTTGGTGTTGGGTAGGGACACAGTAGGGCACCTCCTGTTGCGGTTGAGCTGATCCTCCAGGTTGTGGATCCTCCGAGCGTGACTGCGGGCCACGCGCACGATCTTCACGTAGCAGAAGAGGATGACCGTGGCGGGCAAGAGGAACGTGAGGGTGGCCATGAAGATGGTGTAGGTGGTGCTGCTGGACCAGTTCACGGCACAGCTGAACATGGGGCCCACGTAGTCCACCGTGCCCCAGCCCATCAGGGGGGGGCAGCTGGTGAGAGCCGCCTGAACCCAGATCCAGAGAACGGCTGTCCCAGTCCGCCAAGCTGTGCAGCGTGAGCTGTAGCGCAGGCAGTCCACTATGGAGTGGTAGCGGTCCAGAGCGATGGCAGCTAGGGTCAGAACAGAGGCAGTGCAGTACACCGATGAGGTGTAGCCCACATACAGACACAGATCCTGTGAGCAGACAAGATCAATAATTACATTAGTTAAATTAACAATTCATTTGTCCACACTTACTTAAAAAAAATATATAAGTTATCTTAATCACACATAAATTAAATGAACTAAGTGAATGATTATTCATTAGGCTACACATTGAAACTCACAAACAGATCTACTAACAGTGCACTCCACCCAGCCATTGTTCATGAGGGAGACAGCAAGAAAAGGCATGACACCAATTCCCACCAGGAAGTCACTGATGGCCAAATTAATTATGAGAATTGACGTCACACAGTGGAATGTCTTCGTAGCGGCGACAGTCAATATTACAAGGATGTTGCCTATGAAAAATAGAGGAATGAATTTGACAAAGTTAAAAAAGCACTTAGGGTATTTTTTGTGAATTTTTTAACAATACCTATGTAGACTCTTCCAGAATCCTTATTATTTAAAGTACATAGATAATAATTTTGGTATTTTCAAGTTGAATGGGTCTTAAAATATCTTAGCATGTGACTATGAAGACGATACTTTACATAATACACACGCAATCAAAAAAATAAACAATCAGTTCCTCTCATCCCTGTGGCAGGTGGGGCAGTTTAAAGTCACCTGTCACGGCTCCAACACACATCAGCACCATCAGCACCTCCAAAATTAGTTTGGTCCTAGGACTGAAGTTCAGACGTAACGCCGTCAGATTTCTAGCAAGTCGCATCTCACTAATCAGAGGATCGCTCTGATCAAGCCACCGATACTCCAAAGGATCCATCTCAATACAGCCGCATTCACCCTGTCCGAAAGATGATGGTGTCAGAGTTTAAGCACTTGCCCACAGACCTGGAGTATTTTAAAATTCAAAACACAATCTTGATGTAAATCCATGCCATCGAATGTGCTTTATCGATTCTGTCACAATATACCCCGGTTTTATCCGTCGATTAAAGTTTCTTCTTATGCTGTCTATATTACCAAAATTACTAGTGTTATATTTACTTTCCCCTTAGCCCAATTTGACCCTCTAAACGGTAAAGCTGCTACCAACGTCTCCAGCCTCACACCTGCGCAGGGAACTAGGCGTGGCGATAAGGTGGGTTCTAAATCACCTCGCTAAATGCGTTCATCACAGGGTTTTGCCATTGAACCAGTTGTTTAACGTCTTCATGAATAGGGCTCTGGTTGCACTCTTGCATGTAGAGTATGAGGAGCCTTTCAATACCTTTGTAACTCAACCGAAAGCTCAAATGATACAAATAGGACAGATTATATATAACTGAAAAGCAATATAAGGAATTGCATTTGTAGAATAGTTTATTTATTTAAAATACAACACATAATCAGTCATTTAAAAAAAAAAAAACTTTTGTGTACACAGTTTGTGTCAAAGTATAAGCCAGTTCAATAAGGCAAATTAACAAGCTCTACTCTTCAGTCACAAGATGTGCCCTGCCAAACCCTGCACAGGCTGGAATATTCTAATGTCATTCTTGGGATGGGTCTAGCTGAGGGTTCACTTCATTATCTCTCTCCCTTCATATAACGAGCAGGTGAAGGAGAGGAGGTGGAGAGGAGAGGGGGAGGACTGAGAGGAAGAGAGAGAGAGAGGGGGAGGAGAGAGAGGTGAAAGAGAGCGAGAGAGAGAGAGAGAGAGAGAGAGAGAGAGGGAGGGAGGGAGGGAGAAAGGGAGGGGGAGCAGGAGGTATTTCAAGCCTGAAATGAGCAAGTCATGGGGGAAATAAAGCTGTCCTAATCATATCCACTCTGCCCACAGCGGACCCAGCCCAGCCTGCTGTGGCCTTGTTTGTCAAGATTACAGGAAAACAAACGACCGACTTCAATGTCACGCGCAGTGTATAGCAAAAGCACAGCAACGATTGGATTCCTAACCACAGGTGAAAATCCAATCATGAGTCAGTCAGTCAGGGTCCTTTGTTGGGGGGGGGGGGGTGAGTTGACCTTGGGCCAGGAACACAGCACACTTCTCCTGTGTGGCAAAATGTATTCAGTTGCTGGAAATCTCATTCAAAACCAAAACAAGCAGTATGCAGTCTAGAATTGGTACTGCATTGAGTGGTGTGGTTGAACGAGTTAGAGGTTTAGTCCATGATCGTAGTCATTTGTGAAGGTCTTTGTGGTGGGACTGACTGAGAGGGGGTGTGGGGAGCGGTGGGGCAAGGGTAGATTCACTGGGTGGGGTGCAGGTGCTGGCGTGTGTACTCCCACACCAGCAGGGCGGCGCTGACGTGCACATTGAGGGAGCGAGTGACGCCCTGCTGCGGAATCTCCACACATACATCCAGCAGCTGCAGTAGGTTGGCAGGGATGCCTTCTCTCTCATTACTGTTGGGTGAGAAAAGAGAGTGGGAGGGGGGGTTAAAAATGTGAGAAATAAAGGTTCCGTCCACAGTTCTAATCACACTTTTTGTCAAATTCATCAAATTACTCCTCACAGCCTTGACCATTCAATGTGTGCGCTCTAAAAAACACCTCCAGGTTCGTACACAGCCCTGGCTCTGGGACACAAACACAGCGGCTTTGACTAAGCCATAATCAATTCCCACCAATCAAAATGTTCCTTCGGGAGCACTAAAGGGAGGGGTGTAATGTCGCAAATATCGACAACCTTTCTCCAGAATCATGGATTGCATTCTAAAGCTTATACCACCCAAATGCAACTGGGAGAGATTAATCTTATACGATACAGAGCTTTGTCCCAGCGCTTTGACTCTACAAATAAACGATTCGTTTTTCCATCACATAATGCATTTGAGATATTATCTCAAGTCACAATGCAAATTAGTTGAGTTGAGAATTGAGAGATAGAGAGGCAGCTAGTGGGCACGAGAGACAGACACAATCACCAATTATTTCCCCAAGATAATAATATAACTTAAATACATAATTTGAATGGCAGAAATCAAATACACACTCCCCCTTATGTACTGACTAACTGCAGTATGGGGCTGAAAGCATGAGCGCTCTCTGGGAATGTCCAGTTGGGGTGGGCTGAGGAGGGATGGGCCGGGTTGGCTGGGGCAGCAGCACTTTAATTAGATCTAATGCAGGATTACGCTAGAGCCCTCCAGAGACCACGAGAGGGCTGCCTCCACCTTGTCTGGCCTTGGACATCGTGAAGCCGTAAAGACAGAAAAGGCCCACAAGATGAAGAGATTCAAAAAAGAAACAGCTGTTCTAATGCATGAGAGTAGTGCGTCTGGGTAGATGTGTGTATGTGCCTCTGTGGGGTGGAGGGATTGCTGCTCTGTGTGAATGGAACATTTCTGTACGTGTGTGTGTGTGTGTGTGTGTGTATATGTATGTCTGTTCCTGTGGGAGGGAGGGTTTACGCCATAGAAAGAAAAGCCTCCATCACACACGCTCACAAAACACACACATGCAATCAGGGAAATTCATGCATCTCATTTTACACAATAATGTTTACACACAGACCACGGTAAACACACATCAGTGGATGCTTTAAGGAACTGGTTGGGTCCTTTCTGCTCCCTCAAGTCTATAAAGTTTGTCCTCTACCAAGGTCCTCTGCATGCCATAATCAGGATGCTGTGATGTGTCATCTGCTTCATCTCTTAAAAAAATATCTGTGATGTATGGCTGTGCTTGTATGTGTGTGTGTGTGTGTGTGTGTCTTTCTGTCTGTACTTGTTGTGAGCATGTGTGACAGTATTTGTGTGAGCGTGTGAGGGTGTGTGTCTGGGTGACAGTGTTTCTGTGTGTGTGTGAGAGAGAGAGCGGGAGCTCCCTGGAGAGAGCAGATTAAAACAGAGGCACGCCAGGACAGGTCTGCCCGGTGCAGCAGGAGGCAGAGGTGAGGAAACAGCCCTGTTGAGAGCGCCACTCAATTAGTCTGATTACAGTAAAGAGCCCTGTCAGCTCCCACGGTGGCCTGTGTGTGGCAGACACATGACGACGGGCAGTGTGTGTGTGTGTGTGTTTGTGTGTTTGTTTGTTTGTTTGTTTGTGTGTGTGTGTGAGTGAGTGTGTTTGTGTGGAAGGGAGAGAATGAGTAAGTGTGTGTGAGAGAAAGAGAAAGAAAGAAAGAAAGAAATGCATGTGTATAGGGTGTGTGTGTGTGTGCGTGTGTGTGAAAGAGACAGAATGCGTGAGTTTGTGTGTGTGTGTGTGAGTGAAAGAGAGAAAAAAGAAAGAAAGAAAGAAAGAAATGCATTTCTAGATCGTTCCTACTGACCGCCAGAGGCGGTGCTTACAGCACATGGATATTATCACACGGAACGTGCAGGTCGAGACTTAATAACAACAAAGTCAAACGTGACCTGGGTGACGTCACCCGGTGACCCCGTGACAGGGGTTAAGACACCGGTGAACCCAGGAAGCGATCTCTTTCACTTCTCGCATTTGCGTTTGCAGGTTTGGAGATTGTTTGTAGAATGAAGCGCCGAAGTTTCGTACCTTTTGGTTGGGGCCGTGATTTCACCCCCCAAAGAGACTGTGTTTTGGTCATCTGGATTATATTTATTTTCACTGTTTATTTCGCCGTTGCGCCGCCTTTATAGAGTGCTCTCGCTCGGCTGGGGCTGGCTGCCTGGCCCTCCGAAGCGGTGTGTCCCTCGCCGCGGGAGGCTGCCTTGGCGTTGCATTGGAGGTAAGGTTGTTTTCTTACCAGTTTATTTGTAGCGGTGTTTCTCGCCGCTGTTTGATTTATTAGCGATATTTAGTGGCGCCTGGCACCCTTTTTGTTGCCTTGTAGCTACCTTGTTTGTAGCCTTCTTGGTTTGCCTGTGGGCTGCCCTTCTTATTTAACTAAGTTTACCTTAGCTGTACTACCGCTGACTATTGGGGTGTGCTCGCCCCTGTGTTCTGTTGCCGCCTAGCTCTTCATTTTGTGTTAGTTATTGATAACGTAGCCTTTGTTATCATTATTTTGATTCTGATTTGGTTGCTTGCAGGCTTAGTCTAGCATAGCTTGTTTGACCCTTGTTATTTTTTGTAAACCTAATAATATTGTTGGGGTGCTCTCGCCCCTGGGTGTCTTGTGGCCTTGGTTATCTCTTTGTTTTTTAAGACAAGAAATACTGTTGGGGTGCTCTCGCCCCTGGGTGTCTTGTGGCCTTGGTTGTCGTTTTATATTAAGACTAAAAACACTGTTGGGGTGCTCTCGCCCCTGGGTGTCTTGTGGCCTTGGTTATCTCTTTGTTTTTTAAGACAAGAAATACTGTTGGGGTGCTCTCGCCCCTGTCCTCTCTCGTCAGCTTGTCCTTTCCGGTGCCTTCGCCTGACTGGTTGACATGGAGTATCTTCACTGCTGCGTGAGCTGCCGGGCGAATCTCGAGATGGAAGACGGGCATCGCGAGTGCCCCTCCTGTCTGGGTCTCGGCCACTTACAGCAGGGCTTGACCGACCTTGCCTGCGCTGACTGCATGTGCCTCAGCATGGAGGCACGGACTGCCAGGCTTGCACTGGTGGCTGCGCCACAGGAAGCTTCCCTGACCCCGGCGGGGCAGGGCGCCGTGTCTACTGCAGCGACAGTGCCCAGCAGGCGCCGTGGGGTGGCCTCACGCCCCGCCTTCAAGGCGCATGAGTCACGCTCGGTCCCTTTGGCGGCGAAGGTCCGCAGGATGTCTGCTGACTTGGAGGAGATGAAGGCCCTGTTGGCTCGCCTTCCACCTCCGGCGGACGGTGGTACCCCTGCGGCTGACCAGCAACCCGCGCGCACGCCACCGCCTCCCAATCTGTCACCGGCCGCCCGCGGCCTGGACGAGGTGTCCATCCTGGCTTCGGAGAGCCTGGATTTTGATGGGTCTGGGGCCACTGACTCTGCCTCCCAGGCTGGCTCCCGGGCCACCAGCCATGGCTCAGTGGCAGTGTCGGAGTGTGGGCACTCCACCATTCAGCCCGCCTTGAAGGCCGTACTGGCCCGCCTGGGGTTGGACTCGACCCCGGCGGGCCAGCCTCAGCAGAGCGCCTTCTTTAGAGGCTCCACGCAACCCTCCGCGTTGGCCGTGCCGCCCTCGGCCCCCTACATCCAAGAGCTTCAGAGATGCTGGACGGACCCCAGGCGTTTTTCGCACCTCCCTAGCGAGTGCAGGGCTCTGGCGGAAATGCAGGATGCCCCTGCGTATGGCCTCCAGCAGATGCCCAACAACGAGCCGTCTATGGCGGCATTGGTCCTGTCCCCCAACGAGGCTCTGCGCCCGGACGCTAGGTGTCCCCGCGCTCAGTGCCGCATCACAGATGATCTGCTTGTCCGGAGCTATGACACGGCGGCGCGAGTGGGGCGCCTTAGCAACTCCACGTCCCACATATTGTTGGCCCTCTCCCAAACATCTCAGGGGACGGCCGTGGGCTCTCAGGAGCTCTGCGAGGCTGCGCTCCAGGCCTTCGCCTATTCAGTGCGAGAACTGGGAAGGCTAATGTCCTTCTTGACCCTCGCCCGCCGCCAAATTTGGTTAGCACAGTCGCCGCTGGCGGAGCCGGACAGGAGGGTCCTGCGCTCTCTCCCTGTTGTCCCCGGGGAGTTGTTTGGCCAAGCCGCGCAACAGGCCCTGGACAGGAGCGTTCAAGTCGTCCAGGCACGGGAACAGTATGGCGGTCTGCGCCAGCTTCCCCAATGCGGCAACGCGGCTTCAACCTCCAGGGGGCCCGCGCCGGCGCAGCAATTTCGGAGGCCGCGATATCGGCCACGTACCCGCCAGGACTCAAGGCGGGCCGAGGACTCAAGGCGGGCCGGGGACTCAAGGCGGGCCGGGGACTCAAGGCGGGCCGGGGACTTTCGCCGGCCCTACACATCTCGGGCCCGCGGCGCCGCTCCCTCCACCCAACCAGCCCCTCGTCGCACCTATGATGACAGACGGGGGCGATCTGGACGACGCTGACGTCGTCGCGCCGGCGGTCGGCTACTTCTCCAGCGAGCAGCTCCGACGCTGGAGAGAGCTGACCTCGGACCCCTGGGTGCTGTTGACCCTCGAAGAAGGTTACCGCATCCAGTTCGACCGCCGACCGCCGAGATTCCAAGGGGTCCGGACCACCACCATGGCCTGCCCGGAGAAGGCCCTCGTCCTCCGGCAAGAGATCTACAGCCTCCTGGAAAAGGGTGCCATCTCTCCAGTCGAGCGGAGCAAACGGCTAGGTGGGTTTTACTCCATTTATTTTCTTGTCCCAAAGAAAGACGGCGGTATCCGCCCTATACTGGACCTGAGGGCTTTGAACTGCCATCTGAAGATCCTACGGTTTCACATGCTCCGCACTGTGGATGTTTTGCACAGCATACGAGCGGACGACTGGTTCACCGTGATCGACCTGAAGGATGCTTACTTTCACGTCCCGATTGCGCCACACCACAGGCAGTTCCTGCGGTTTGCCTTCGAGGGGCAGGCGTACCAGTTTCGTGTCCTGCCCTTTGGCATAGCATTGGCCCCCCGGGTCTTCACCCGGTGTGTGGCGGCGGCATTGGCGCCGCTCCAGGCCCAGGGCTTCTGATCCTGCCCTACCTGGACGACTGGCTGATGTGCTCCCGGTCGGAGGCCCAGGCCCGCTCCGATGTCGCACATGTGCTCTCGCATGTTGCGGAGCTGGGGCTCAGGGTCAACCTGAAGAAGAGTTTGTTGGTTCCAAGCCAGGAGTCTGTGTTTCTCGGCATACACCTGGACTCAAGCTCGTTGAGGGCTACTGTCTCTCCGGCCAGGATCGTCGGCATCCACCGGCTGCTCGGACGCTTCAGGCGTGGCAGGTCACTCTCCCTCAGGTCCTTCCAACGCCTCCTCGGCATGCTGACTGCTGCCTCTTCGCTGGTTCCGCTGGGGCTGCTGGAACTGCGCCCGCTCCAGAGGTGGCTGAACGACCTCCGCCTCCACCCGGCCTTGCACGGGCACAGACTGGTCAAGGTCTCCTACACCTGCGACAAGCTCCTCCGTCCTTGGAGGCAGAGGGCTTACCTCCTGCAGGGTGTCCCCCTGGCTGCCGTCCCTTCCCGGCGGGAGGTTGTCACCACGGACACCTCCCTGGAAGGATGGGGTGCGGTCTGGCAGTTCCGGATGGCCAGAGGCCGCTGGAGTTCTCTGCAGCGGCGGCAGCACATCAATGTGTTGGAGCTGCAGGCTGTCTTTCTCGGCCTGCAACGATTCCTCACGGGCCTGGCCGGCAGACACGTTTTGGTGAGGTCTGACAATTGCACGGTGGTGTACTACATCAACCACCAGGGTGGCACCAAGTCCCTCCAGTGCTTGAGAGTGGCCCAGCGTCTGCTGCAGTGGGCCCATCGTCGTCTCCTGAGCCTCCGGGCTGCGTATTTGCCAGGGGCCGCCAACAGTGCAGCGGATCTGCTGTCCCGGCGTGGCCCCGATCCCGGGGAGTGGCGGCTCAACCCAGCGGTGGTCCTCGCCATCTGGGACCGCTTTGGCAGGGCAGAGGTGGACCTCTTTGCTTGCCAGGAATCGACACACTGCTGCCCCTTGTGGTTCAGTCTCCACGGCCCCAGTCCCCTGGGCCAGGACGCACTGGCACATGCATGGCCGTGGCGACGGCTTTATGCGTTTCCCCCGCTACCACTGTTAGTGCAGACTCTCCACAGAGTTATGATGGACCGTCATTCGCTTCTGCTGGTGGCTCCTCGGTGGCCGGGGAGAGTGTGGTTTCCTCAGCTGCTACAGCTTTTAGATGGAGACCCCTGGTGCCTGCCGATGAGGCAGGATCTTCTGTCTCAGCTGGGGGGCCAGATCTGGCACCCGGATCCGGCCCGGATGCAGCTCTGGGTTTGGCCCTTGAGGGGCCAGACCCCTTACTAGGGCTTTGCGAGCCGGCGGTGGTCAACACCATTGCCAGCTCGAGGGCGCCCTCCACCAATGCCCTCTACGCCAACCGGTGGAGGCTATTCTCCGATTGGTGCCTGGCGCTGGGCGTGGAGCCTACACGCTGCCCCCTGCCTACTAGGGATGGGCATAATTAATCGACGATCGATTAATTGATCATTAAGAATTTCGTCGATGACATTATTTTTTCATCGATAAAACTAATGCACGTTCTGTTGCGTAGTGTGAGTCTTGAAGGAATGCAATGGATTTCGCTATGTGGCAGCAATTAAAATGTTTCCAAACAAGGGCAATGTTTGAAAAAACTACTCAGTTACCTTCAAGTTTCCGTGTCTTTCAAAAGTAAACATGAAGAGGTCACGGCGTGTAGCGTGGGACCATTTTGATAAATAAAAAAAAATGAGCGAAGCTGTGTTTAAGTACAACTCGGCCACAAATCAAATGATGTACCACTTGAACAACGCATATCCGACCATGGTTAGTGACAGTACACAACTAAGTAAGTATTAAACATTTGGAACCCACCATATTTATCAGCACTGTTGGAAATAGCTACAGCTTCCATCACTTAGCTTACCGTGGCTAAGTTAGCATCCCTACCTAACCTAGGATTACTGGCGAACTTGGCTTGAAGGATTCCAAAAGGTAGCCAAGCTAGCTTAATGGTTGTTTTAAAAACGTGTGCTTTAACAGTTAGTTACTAGTTTTCAATACCTTCCAGGGTTATTGTTTCTGGTTAGAAAACCGGGGAATGACATAGCTTGAAATTGGCACTGGTCAAGAATCATCTTAAAAGTTGACGTTTACTATCAGCTGTTATTCTAAGCACCTGGACTTGTAGGTTTAGGGCTTAACTATTAATATTCTCTTTAGCGGTGAATTGAATGGCTTGTCGATAATACTGTTACTGGTTGTTTTAATGGAGCTTTGTTAATTAGCCTAATTCATTGTTAGGTAGGCTAACCGAGTAAGTTGTGTTTATGAGCACCGTCACCGGCTTCTAGCTGTCGGCGCCGCTGCTTAGGAGTACAGCAGCGCATATTCTTCAAGTGTAACCATTAAACGGATCCGGTTTAACTGCCACAAGAGTTGTCAATCTTATAATAAAGATATCATTGAGGAACACGCTGTGTTTTATCTTTTTTCATTTCATTTTAATATAGCCTATAAATAGTGCATGTTTGATATAATTTTTTTAATGATTAATCGAAAATCGATCGTTAATTCTCCCGACGATCGATTACGACAATTTAATCGAATGCCCATCCCTACTGCCTACCATTCTGCGGTTCCTTCAGTCACTGTTTGACAAGGGTCTTGCACCTTCCACCATCAAGGTGTACGCTGCTGCCATCTCTGCACATCATGCCAGGGTTGACGGATGTACTGTGGGATCCCTTACTTTGGTGGCTCGCTTCCTCCGGGGCGCTCTCCGTCTGAGGCCCCCCCGGCGGGCCCAGGTGCCCACGTGGGATCTGCCTTTGGTGCTGCAGGCTCTCTGCGATGCGCCATTTGAGCCCTTGCTGACAGCAGAGGTTGCATGGCTCTCCATGAAGACGGCGTTCCTTCTGGCTATTACATCTGCCAAGTGCGTTGGGGAATTGCACGCGCTGTCGGTTAGTGGGGACTGCCTGCAGTGGCACCCCGGCGACAGTGGGGTCACTCTGTGGCCTAACCCCTCTTTCCTGCCGAAGACCCTCTCTTCCGGCTTTGTTAATCAGTCTCTCAGCCTGTCTGCGTTTGCAGCAGATCAGGGGGAGGTCAGAACTTTTATGCCCTGTTCGTGCCCTCAGGATGTACGTGTCTCGTACTGAGGGCTTCCATCTGAGTGATGCCCTGTTCCTGCGCCACACCGGACCGAGGAGGGGCTGGCACTCTCTAGGCAGAGACTGTCCAAGTGGATAGTGGAGGCCATATGGCATGCCTACGGGCACAGTGGCTCCACGGTTCCTCGGGATGTCCGGGCGCACTCCACTCGTGGTATGGCGGCCTCCTGGGCTTCACTGAGGGGCGTGCCCCTCTCTGACATTTGCAGCTCTGCAGCGTCCAGCTGCACGTTCACGCGGTTTTACAGGATTAATGTTGTCCCTCATAATCCTGTCCCGCTGGCGGTGGTTCCTGGCCCGTCCCAGCAACACTGAGTACGGGTAGGCACTCCTCGTGACTTTGTTGGTATTGGTCATCCATGTGCTGTAAGCACCGCCTCTGGCGGTCAGTAGGAACGATATAGAACAATGGTTATGTATATAACCACGGTTCTATGAGTTCCGGATGACCGCCAGAGCCTTGGCAGTCACTCGGAGTCTATGCGAGAAGACTTGCCAAGAGATCGCTTCCTGGGTTCACCGGTGTCTTAACCCCTGTCACGGGGTCACCGGGTGACGTCACCCAGGTCACGTTTGACTTTGTTGTTATTAAGTCTCGACCTGCACGTTCCGTGTGATAATATCCATGTGCTGTAAGCACCGCCTCTGGCGGTCATCCGGAACTCATAGAACCTTGGTTATATACATAACCATCGTTCTATAGGGTGTGTGTGTATGTGTGGGAGTGTGTGTGTGTGTGTGTGTGTGTGTGTGTGTTAAGGTGACCAGACGGTTTCCGGGGACAGTCCCCGTTTACAAAGATACAACTGTTACACTGTTTTCAAAGTGTTTACGTGTCTGGACTGAAATTGTCCCCGGATTTTGTCACAGAAATCTGATCACCTTAGTGTGTGTTGTGTGTGAGAGAGAGACAGAGTGAGAGAGTGAAGTCCTTCAGAAGTGAGTGAGTCTTTCAGAATTGTTTAATGTCTATGTGAAGCCATTTAACATAATCCAAGTGGCTGTGATCACTCTGAAACAGCAAACCATGTTTCCTGGTTGCTATGGTTGCCTAGTGGCTATGCTAGCTAACTAGCTAAGAAAACTTCTGTTTAACGGTAAACTGTTTAACTGGTAGCTTATTATCTAGCTGACATTACAGTCTCCTTGATTTAACTAAGAAAATTATGACAGGAAGGGGTAGAAACCCTCAGGGTGCTTATGCAGCTTTTCTGCTTGGCCTTTAAATATCTATGTTTAACTTAGCAGCAAATTTGTTAATATTAACACAGCCTAGCAACTGCCAACTGTTAAGATGGTTTCCTAAACTAGAGATTGCAAGGCAAGTTTATGGCTACTTTTACTTCCCTTGCAGAGGTTTGCGCTCCGTAGCATCCCGTTAAATACATTCAGGTGGGAATCCATGACCTCCATGACTTTAGCGTTATGGAAAACTGAGTGTATAAACTGTGTTGTTTTTACCTGACACATTAAGGGGCTTTGGTGAAAGGTGCTTCAGGGTACGTGAGTAGATGTGTGCAGAGGGAATGTGCGTGTCTGTGTGCGTATACAGGATATGAGTGCGTGCTTGTAAGTATCTGTTTACAGTGGTGTGCTTTACTGCCTTCACTTCTCCCCCAAACTCTGCACTTGGCTGCAATACTGCATGTTCAGGAGCTGTGCACTGGCATAGTAAAGCAGTAAGACCTGACAAGCACAAACTGCTTACACATCCATTCTGTGTCTGATGATGCAGCAGCAGCAGCAGTAGCAGCAGCACACACAGCAGCCCTTTCCCCATGAAATTAGATATTTTTCCTAATCATCGGGGATAATCTGGGGCCTCTGCTCCTGCTGCTGCTGTTGCTATCTTGGGTGGTGTCACGTGACTGGCATCTCTTTACCCCAGCAGCAGGAGAGTCTTCTCTGGGAACTGGTAGTCCTGCAGGCTCTGGCTGTTGGCTGTCTGCTCCACTCCCACGATGCAGTAGCCCTCCAACTTCTTCCCCTGCAGGAAGGCTGATAAGTCGGCAGGCTTCACCTGAGAAGAGTAATGAGGGCCGCTTACTAGGAGTCTCAGGGAAGCCCTTATTTTTGCCTAACACAATCACACTTCCTCTACAGCCTCTCTACGCAGTATATTACCAAAATACATGACACTTTGCCATCTACCATTAAATAAATGATCTAAACATATACTGAAGTGAATGATCGTATGAGGTATAAGCTTCCAGTGGGACTATGCTTGTCCTGGTGCTATACTGTACAATGCAGACAATAATTGAAGTCAATAAAACTAATTACTAACTACCAATGAAAATACAATTAAAACAAATCAAAGGGGATTTGAGAGAGGGTCTGTGTGTCTGTTGCTGTATTCTGTAAGTTAATGTTCTTTATTGTGCTGTGTAAGTATGAACTTGCAGTGGGACTATGTTTTTGCTTTGGCTAACTGGTGCTATGTTGTACAGTGCAGGCTATAAAGAAGGCACCAGAACTACAGTTATAACCAATGAAGATATGAATTAAGGCAATAAAACTAGTTATAACCAATGCAGGCTATTAAGAAGGGAAAAAAACTGGAGTTATAACCAGTCCAAGGGGATTCAAAAGAGGGCCTGTCTGAATTGTATGAAGTACAAACCTTTAGTGGGACTGTGTTCATTCTTTGACTTACAGGTGCTATATTGTACAATGCAGACAATAAAAAAGGCTTTAAAACAACAGTTATAACCAGTCAAACACCGCTCCTGAGAAGGCCTGTGTCTGTCTGTGTCTGTCTGTCTGCCTGTCTGTTGACCTGTCTGTGTCTGTCTGTCTGTGTCTGTCTGTCTGCCTGTCTGCCTCACCTCCAGCAGCGGGAGCCACAGCTCCGAGGAGACGCTCAGAGCCTGGAACTGCTTGTCGCTGACATGGCGGAGGCTGTCCAGCACCAGAGCGCTGGCTCCGAAGATCTCGCAGGTGCGACACAGCCCTGTGATCAGACAAAACAAAAAGATACGGGGGTAGTGGGTTCAGGCTCACACCTTCTGCCACAGGGGCTTTGTGTGGCTTTATGTGGATTCTGTTATTGCGAAATTTCCAAACAGAACTTAATCAAATGGTAGAGCAATATACAAACAGAATGTAACAGACTCGGAGCAGGCTGAACATACAGACCAATCATTATCAGCGGCAATGACGCAACACCACGTACAGGCACCATTCTCAGGGCCCTGATGATAAACAGCGCTCGCAGGGCAGTCGTGCAGTAGCGATTGACAGAGTTACTCATTTTCATCTATTCATTTTTGGGGAGGCCATTGTTGGGAGTCAATATTGGCTTTTATAATGGGTCTTCCCGTGAATAAACCAAATACATACAAGCCAATCAAGATCATAGCAACATACTGATAGGCTATGGCACAGCCCAAAATACACCTTTTATGACAGTTGCCTGCCTGTATTTATCCAAGGCCACGGAGAGATTGAAGTTAGAGCTTTTTGCACGTATTTTGGTCCGTGCAGTGTTTGCCTGATGAGAGTGGTAGGTCATAGCACCTGAGCCTAGCAACAAATCCAGCAAGACACTTTAGAGCCGTGTGAGAGCTCTCACAAGTTGGCCGGCAGACAAAAACACACCTTTGCCAAGAGACTCATGGTTAATAGGCATGAAAATTGCCCTTAAGTGGACTTTAAAGCAAGGAACAAAGAATCTTTAGTTTGCTTAAGTTGAACTGACTAAATTGATGGTTTTCTGCTACAGCCGCATTTTCAGTCCGATGTTTAGCAAATGGTTTATTGATAAACTTTAAAGGTGCAGGACCCTGAAAAGTTGACTTCAGAGACTCTAAATAATCACCGATGTGTACATTTTTAAACAAATGATGTGTACACGCTAGTGTGATTTATCTGGGAAGTTAACCATCATTGTTATGTATGACACTCATTCTGACTTTTGGTTGCAGCCAATGATGAGGCTCCCGCTTGCTGCCTCTTATATTCAATCTAACACACGTTGTCAGTTCTGATTAAAATCACATTCTGACAGAGATGATTGATGAGCATCTGGGGATGCCACAGGCTCACAGTGTGGGGGGTGGAGGGGTGTGGGGAGACGACCCACTGTCGTGAACATATCTTTTCCCATACCTCCGAGGTTGGTGGGCTTGTCGATGAGCGAGGCGACCACCAGGAGGGCACTGGTGAGTTTGCCCAGGCGCAGCGCCCTTTGCTGGGCTGCGAGCTGCGGCTCCTGCTCGTGGAAGCTCAGCTTCCAGGCGGTGATCTTCTTCTGCACATCCGCCAAGCGATCCTCCGGCTCCAGCTCACCTGTACAGGCAGACGGCAGCTCAGTGCACGAGAGTGGAAACGCTATGCTCACATTTGAACTTATATGCTATTGCATGCTACTGCAATACCAACACAAACACATTACATACATGTATACAACACAAAATATATGCACTGACTTGGCATGCGTGTTTATACCAAGGGCTTCACTGAAACAGAACACGCCTATGCTGACTATGTGGGCTTAGTCAGGCATTATCAATCAATTCAGCTCAAAATGCAACATCATTCTGACATTTCTCCACCTTTCACTGTAGATCAGAATATGTTGCAGTAATCCGATTTGTCCTCAGGGGCAGTTAGCTATCAAACACTGAGACAGGAAATGCAGCTGCAAGACATTACTATGCCTAGATGCTGCTCGTTTATGCTCTCTGCTGCTACCCACTGGCCGTACCTTTGTCCTGCTGGATCCAGTCTCCAGAATGCATCTGGCTAAGATCTGGCACTGGGTTCCTCACAGGGAGCGAAGAGTCTGCTGAGAACACCGCCATCTTCTCAAACTTCCACGGAGGTATCCATTCATCGTCTGACAGTTCAGACAAGCGGGGGAATGAGTAGAAAATGGTCTGAGAAGAGAAACAGAATATAACAGAAGGGAAAGGATTGTGAATTTCCTGAAGTAAAGGGGCGTGGAGAGTGCACATGTAATGAATATCTGCCACTTCCACCAAGAATAACATTCAGTAACAATATTAATTCAGTAAAACGGTAATGCAACCTACCTCCACGCTATAATCCCTAAGTGGTTGGAATGCACTGAAGAAGAAATGCTCCTGTATCCTGGACCAGTTCTTCATGGCATTTCTTCAGAGAAACAATTGTTGTTAAACACATACACACACGCAGGCACGCACGCACGCACGCACATATACATACAGAACTCACAACTCAAATTCTGCTGCCGTATTGCATACAGTCACCGTCACAGACAAGTACATACAAGCACATGTATACCCAAAAAACCCATCCACGAACTCACCCTGAGTTCTGCATGGCCTCTGCCTGGTTCAGACAGGCCTGGATGATGGTGGCCAGCCCTCCCAGAGCGCCCGCGCCGCCCAGGGCCCCTTCAGCCGCGGCCCGGGCACCCTCCAGTCCCCACACCCGCTTCAGGGCCAGCAGGGCGTACAGACGCACACTGAAGTTATGGCTGAAACACCACAGTAATATCACCTCCAGGGCTTTACGCCACTGTCCTGCCTGGGAGACGGAGAGAAAGAGAGGGGAAGAGAGAAAGGAAAAAGAACAGAGAGAGAGAGAGAGAGAGAAAGAAAGAAGTAGAGAGAGAGAGAGAGAGATAGAATGAAATAAAGACGAAAGACACAAAGAAAATAATACATGTACAGTATTTCTATTGGTCAGCAGTGCATATTTCCTGTGCAGGTTTATGGTGGAACATCTAACATTCTCTACAAAGCTGGAGGGGCAGAGTGTATGTGGTCCAGACTACACCTCTCTCTCTCTCCTCTCTCACCTGGTCTTCCAGCCTGGGCAGCAGGATGCTCATGTGTACCAGCACTGACAGGAAGGTGCAGATACTAGTCTTAGTCTTCTCTTGGTCCTGAACACAGAGTAGAGGGGAGATAGGTTACCATTACAACATGTACTCACAAAACCTCAACCCTGAGTGTGAGTGTGAAAGTGCATTGATGTGTGTGATCGTGAGAGTGAGAGTGAGTGTGAGTGTGAGTGTGTGAGTGTGAGTGTGAGTGTGAGTGTGAGTGTGAGTGTGAGTGTGAGTGTGAGTGTGAGTGTGAGTGTGAGTGTGTGTGAATGGTCTTACACCACTAAAGCAGGCCCAGAACTGGTCCATATGCGAGGGGTTGTGGTAGAGCATGAGCACCATTGCCCACTCTATGAGGTACTTCACAGAAGCCTGGTTACTGCTGAAGCCCGCCTCAAAGGCGTAGCCCAGAAGTGTCCCCACAACAAACTCCTGCGGACAGACACAGACACAACAATGCACAGGAGTCATATTGGAGAAGCCAGGGACGGTGTGCTGTGCTGCACAGAAGGAGAGTGATGGGTGAAAAAACAACACCTGCGTAGACAGAGGAGGAGAGAAAGAAGAGAGAGAGAGAGACAGAGAGAGAGAGAGAGAAAGAGAGAGGAAGAGTGAATGAAGAGGACTGATGAGAAATATAGAAGCTGTCTCACCCTTCTCAGTTTGGGCAGCAACAACAGCAGGGTCTGCCACACCCTGTTCCTTATGCGGTGTTGCAAAGAGTTGCTATAGTAACGTGCTTTTGATTTGGCTATCCCTTTATCCTTTCAGAGTGAGAGAGAGAAAGGGGTTCAGGGAAGGACGGGGGGGTGGTAAGAGATATTCACACACCATATTAGAGGAAGGTAAAAAAAATGCTGACAACACACTCATTGAAACATATTACATAACCTACACACACATACATACATACACACACACACAAACAAGACAATAAGTCAAAGTTTCTCATGTGAGCCCACAAAAAAAACACCTTCTCCACTAATTGCAGAACCAGCTTCTCTATGAGTGCCTGGTGGAGCTCATTGGATGGTTGCAGGCGGCTGAGAAAGGCTAGCACACAAACACGTGGGAACTGCTCATCTCTGGCAAGAAAAAGACAAGAGAACAATGTTAGAATACTTTTATATTACACATACTGACAACTAAGCCTATAACAACTGAAGTATTTTCATGTTTTCATTTCCTCAGGCTCGGACTGGCTCACCTGGTAATAGCCATGTTGGAGGTACACTGATCTCCAATCCGCTCCACATAAACCTGGACTTCCTGTATCAGCCTTTGGAAACAAGCTAACTGTTAGCACAACTCACACTGATACCTGAATGTTATGGGGGGGGGGGGGGGGGGACACAAACACTGTTGCTTTAGGCAGCAAGGACAGGAGAGGACACAGGACGAGTCAAAAGGCAAGTGAATGGTGAAATCCACGATTTTAATCCAAAATACTTTTTGGGAAATTCAGTGAATTGCTCCTCATACTTCTCTAGCTGTCCATCCTATGTGTGCGCTCAGAAAAACTCTGGTGTTCACACAGTTGTGGCTCTGTAATTAGACAACAGACAAAGGGGCTGGAACGAGCCATACAATATTCCAGGCAACAACATTGCTTCAGGAGCATGGAAGAGAGGCGTGTATCGAGCTCAAATCTCAACAACTTTTCAAAGACAAATCGAATCGTGGAATCGTGGACTGCACCTTTAACTCGTCAGAGACATGAGATGAGAGGACAGGTGAGTAGAAAAGAGGCTACATCATCACCTCTGGTCTCTCCTAAACACAGGCCCATGCAGGCATGCCTCCTTCAGGATGTCCAGGTGTGTGAGAGCACTGGAGAACCGTGCGTCATCCCGAGATTCACTTCCTGGGTCAGAAGGCAGCCAGGTGAGGCAGCAGTGGCTGATGAGGGTGTTGAACACGCCAGATTTGACCTCCGACAGCTCCATCAGCTCACAGCCAATCTGGGCAAAGAGCCACATACTCATGTTACTATTCATGGCACATCAGTTACTACATCATTTATACATTTATGAATCATTATCATTTGAGAAACTGTGTACAACTGACAGTATAACTATAACAACATTATGAGTCATTTTTGGAACATTTATTTTGAGTTTTTTATGAGTCACTGAATCGCTCTTCCATCTCTTGCTTCCATCTGTTGGTCTAGATTGGTCAACTTAGTCTCAGTATTTGTGAAACTACATCTCACTGTGCTTTTATTTTATTTTATTTTCTCTCTTTGTACATTATCTCCATCGTATCCTAGCCTGGGCCTCCTGACCTGCTGTATGGTGGTGGTGAGCATGGGGGCCTGTTCTGGGGTCAGATCCAAGGCGGCTCTGTGGAAGGCCAGCCGTACGAACGCCTGCAGCGCAGGCCAGAAGTCATGGGAGTTGCTGCTTAGCCCCTGCACCACCTTCCAGCTGAGAGCCACCGCCTCCACGCAATGATTCTCCTCGCACACTGCCATCTTGTGGACAGAGAGTGTTAGTGCCGTGATTTTTAGGACCACTCACTTTATCACAATATATTTATCATGGATGAGGACAAGCCAGTTCATATGGGCAAAATCACGTGGAAATTAAACATTTTAAACAATAAGTGCAAAAATTCTCAAAAAGGAATGAAAAATGCTTATACACTCCTATTAACATAACACATTTCAGACTACAGATCAGTAACAGAAATAAAAACCATGTTTTGTATGAATGCATGAGATGAGGTTCTGCCAGGGGTCCTCTCCTGTCATCTTCACTGTAATAAAAGCCTGAGATGTATCCCCAAGCCTCATGTAGTGGAATGTGTGTGGAGCCAACCTGTGGCAGCACAGAGGCCATGAAGTCCAGTACAGGCAGCACCAGGTCACTGGGCAGCAGAGAGAGGGCCTCCACCGCAGCCTGCAGGGCCACACGGAGCCCAGGGGCCTCCAGGGGGCTCAGGGGGACAGCAGCCTGCTGCAGGAAGCTCAGACAGGTCCACTGGTCACCAATGAAATGGGCAGCAACACGGCCCCAGTCTCGAAGCAGGAGGCTGTCATCAACATCACTACAGAGATAATAATAACACACATCACTGACAATCCACAATTATTATAAAACAGTGATAAATATCAGAAAACTTAAACTATGCAATAACGTTATTAATATATTAATGATACTAATTCATGTAACCAACATCCTACTATGTTAACACAATTGTTCCATATTCTGTAACCTGCTCAATACAATGCAGAAAGAGAAGAGCTCCGTGTCCTACAAACCTTGCTGTGGCCACGGGCTTTAGCAAGGCCTGGTTGAGGTGCTCAGGGCGGTAGAAGTGTTCTCTGAGGGAGCCTAGAGACAGGCTGGCATTAAACACTTTGCCACGGGCCACCTCACACAGCAGAGAGAGCACTGCCATCGCCACCGCCCTCTGCACCTGCCCGCGGACAGAGGGCACCTGTGGAAACACACATCCAGACATGAAGAGACATAAACACACACACACACACACACACACACACACACACACACACACACACACAGAGAAGCACAGTTTGTTATTCTTTGCGGGGATAGTGCTCACTGCAGATTTATAAGAAACAAGAAAAGTGTTTACATTAGCTGTCTTGTGGAGGCGTCCATACACAGAGAACGTCAAGGGGGAAAAAAATCATCTTTAATCATTAAAGCTCAGGAGAGCAGCATAAATTGAACCTGCCACACATAATCAGCACCTCTTCGTAACACAACAATATGCTCATTTCAAGAAAACTAACCCTAGCTCGCTCCTTCAAACCTTAAAAGAACCATTAAAAACACTCTAACTGCGGGGAGATATGAGGGAGGCATTTCTTCAGTAAGCGCTCTGTGTGGTGTGTATGGCAGGGACTGGCTGTGTGTGGCGTGTATGGCAGGGGCTGTGTGTGTGGTGTGTGAGGTGTGTATGACGGGGGCTGTTTGTGTGGTGTGTATGGCAGGGGCTGTTTGTGTGGTGTGTATGACGGGGGCTGTTTGTGTGGTGTGTATGACGGGGGCTGTTTGTGTGGTGTGTATGACAGGGGCTGTGTGTGTGGTGTGTATGGCAGGGGCTGGCTGTGGGGTACCTGCTCAGGGGGCTCGCTCAGGATCCTCAGGCTACCCGCGCTGAGGCCGGGCAGGAAGCTCTGCTGCATGTTGCCATGGTACCACGGCACCCCGCTGAACTCCTGCAACAGCTCTCTGAGCACAGCCAGATACAACCCCGCACGCTCAACATCACACACCTGACAAAGACACAGGAAGCAGGGAGGAGGAGACTCAGACAGGAGGAACGAAGACACCGTGGGAGAGAGCAAAGGAGAACCAGAGAAAAACGCATGTGGCCAGTTTGCACAGAAAGACAGGTTGGCATAAAGACAGGTTGGCATCTAAATAGACAGACAAACAGACAGATTGATGGAACAATATACTGTAGATGAATAAAGGCAGAAGGAGATAAATAGAGAGTTTGGAGGCTCACCTCTTGCAGCTCCCCAGTCAGCCTGCGGGCGATGAAGTTCTGAACCGGCTCCACCACGGTCAGCACCAGAGCTGACACCGTGGCTGCTACACAATCACCTGGGTCAGGAAAACAACAACCAAAACACCAAAACATGAATGTGGGAACATGAAAACAGTATGGGAAGTAAGAAGGAAACAGTCAATCTTGCCACACTCCCATCCCCCCACACATTCACACAATCAATAAACAAATAAAAACACTCACACACATACAAACACAAACACACACACACACACACACACACACACACACCTGCGTTGGTCTCTGGGTCTGTGCCTGTGCGACTCCTCCGCAGCTTGAGAAGGCGTAGCAGCAGCTGCAGGCTCTTGTCACTCTTCCGCAGGGGCAGGTAGAGGCTGGTGCTGAGCCGACGCAGGACGTCCAGTAGGGGGAGCAAGAGGCGCTCGAGGGTCTCCTGTGTACGGCCGTCTCTGCCTGGACTCTCCTCCACGTCTGCTGAGAGGAGGATGGCCAGGGCCAGGAGCTCTGCTTCCCCGCTGTCTGGCAGGCTGTCTGTCTGCTCTGTAAGTAACACAATACTCAGTCATTTATGCAGACATGGATTTGACCCTTCCCCTTCACGCTCTGGGGCCTAACTGCTACTGTTCACAGGTTCACACTACAGCTCTGCAGGTAGGAGTAGCTGTTAGGGCCATCTTCAGGTTTATGAAGCACCCACTCCCAGCTACCACAACACCAGCTTAGCTGAGTCAGCTTACCACACAAGTGTTATATGTGACCTTTAGTGCTGCGTATATAACTTCTCCCAAAGGTCACACTTTTTACACCATGAAGTTATACACAATATTCTCTTCAAAGAGAAGCAATAGACCTCTGTATGTTTGATGGTTTCTACTCCATTGCCATTCATTTCCACTGACAGTCTGTTCTTGGCTGTGAAGGGCCTCCTCCCTGATCTTGCTCCCCCTCTCAGACACTCACCTGTGCTGGCCGGTACGGTGAGGAAAGCCTCCAGTCGGTGCTGGGTGTAGCTTTGCAAGGAGGTCACCTCCACCTCTGTGGCTGCACTGGTCAGCTCTGCCTCCTGTGGCGTCATAGTGCCTGATTTCCCCATGGCTGACCTGAACTTGCCTTTATTGTTAGCAAACCAGTCACAGACCTGAGTAGACGAATTTAAAATAACGGATTTAGGATACCAAGTTAGTTGTTGAAATACAGATATGTGTAAGCTATGGTTTACTGACATGATTAAACTCATGTTTAGTTCCGAGACACAAGTTCACAACATTCTTGGAGAAAGTAAAATATTCTGCCATATTTCTAGAGCTCTACCTCTTTCCACAGTGCTGTTCCTCGGCACAGCGACTCATCGTAACGAAAGTGAACCAGGAAGCTAAACACGTCCTCCAGAGTCACTGCTTGCTATAGAAAAGCGACAGGGGGAATATGAGCCATTATAAGGTCGGGTTAATGCATACAGTCTATCAAAGGCAAATTCAGTGTCCTAAGCTGGTGAATCCATTTCCTATTTCCATAAAGTATAACATGGACATGGATAACATGGATTTCTTATCAAAATATATATTAGGTTTCAAACTCAGCAGAAATTATGACATACCACATCAGTCCAACAGAGGGCACTGTGGAGCAAGAAGCATTGAGCAGCACCTCTGAGCTGCACCTGGTGAGTGATCATGGTACAGCGCAGGACCTCCCTACAAAAGAGAGACAAATGGTTTACCAACCACAAACAACTTCACAGAAGTGCAAAAAAAGAATCAATCCAATGTATTCTGGTGTACAAGACTCCAACTTTGCTTAACTGATGAATTCTCATCCAGTGAAAATTCAGCGTCTGTTGACTGAAGTGAACTTTTTGCAATGTGCTCCAAATCACAAGATGCCAACCATTCAACCATTTCCAACTTCAATTTTGATCCCTTATTAATTCTACATTTGTATCCCAATCACTCAAATCGGATTCAGACTACCTCAGTGCCTGTAGCCCATCTGGGCCCAGTAGTGGGCTGGGAAGGAGTCGAGCTAAGGCCTGGGAGAGGAAGAGGAGGGGGACTGCACACCAGTGCCGAGATCCCATCCGCTGGATCAGCTGCAGAAGCACATAGCCTACACAACAGCAGAGCTGTTAAATATCATCCCCTAAACTTGCTGTATAATTTGGGCAAAAATTGTTAGTATGTGAAAGAGAGAGCGTGAGAAAGAGAGAGAGAGATAGAGAGAGAGAGAAAGAGAGGGAGGGAGAGATAGAAGAACTGGGACTTAGATATTAACATGAGCTGAAGAAGTAAAGAGACAGTTAGTGAAAGAGAGAGTGAGTGAAAGAGGGGGTGAATGAGTGAGTGACTTGAGTCAGAAAAGGCTGATATGAAAAGAAAAAATTGTGGGAATAGATGGACATAGTAATAGAAAGAGATTGGGAAGAAGATTGGAAAAGTCTTCCTAAAACCAGATAACAGTACAATGCATTGCTTTGTATGCACTACAAATAAAACTGGTTGAATTGGCATGGAATAGCCCAGAAGAGTGTGTCCACACCTGACCTCTGAGAGGTTTGACATTTTTCAGCATACCTTTGTTCTCTTCGGGTAAACTTCCAAAGAAGTTGACCAAGAAATCCTGAAGCTTCAGCCCAACTTCAGGACACTCCCCAATATTTTGATTGGTTGCCCTACAAATAAATTGCAAGAGCTGGTTATGATTCTTCTCTTTTAACGTAAACTCTTTCTATGTCGTTTTTCTATTTCTTTAGTAAAGTAGTATTTATTGTTGCACCAGGTTTTTTATTGCTCTTTGCTTGATTGTCTCTCCCTTGTACGTCGCTTTGGACAAAAGCGTCTGCCAAATGACTAAATGTAAATGTAAACATTAAAATAAACCACAGAATGAACCCGAACACCACAACAAAGTGCCTCAACATCAGAGGAGGTTCGATATCTTTCACAAAGGTAAGTGAAGGTTCTTCTAACCTGTGGTAGAGAGTGCTGTCAGACAAGACATCCATGAAAGGGCCAACAATGAACTAAAAAAAAGAAAAGCAGTGAGAATACAAAATGCATAAATCATGTTATTTACATCAGTAAACAAATAGCAAGCCACACTGTTCAAACTCCAATACAGGGGCTTTGGATGTATTCACAAGGCACAGATTTCAAACTTTCAAGTATATCTTTAAGAAGTTCAGGCATGAATTTAAAGATAGATTCAATGAGGAGCAATTTGCTAAATTTGACAAAAACTCCACTGGATTAGAGTCACGAACGGCACCTTTAACGTAGCTCACTCAATCTCACTCCTCTGGGTGTTAAGAGACAACCTGAGCATGGAAAGCGTGATTAAGAGAGAGGAGCATCAAACCTGTGAGAAAGCCAGGGCGAAGACCGGACACTTCAGCAGCTCTAGCTCCAGCAAGTGGTGCACTCCCTCCTTCATCACTGCTTTATTCTCACTGTGGAACATACGCTGGTACACACACAGCAACCATGAAGGGTGCACCAGGGCTGCATCTGAGAGAGGTGCACGCACACACACACACACACACACAAACACACACACAGAGGCAAATGTGGTTGTCATGGCTCATGGTGGAGTTGTATACGACTGAAGTGCTGAAGAAATTAGTTGGCTGTGGGAAACTCACCTTTCTTGCCGCTTGCTGTTGTTTCAATCAGTGTGTTAAGTCGGTTCAGTACAGGACGCACCACATGAATCTGGAAAATAATACATATAATATTGACTGCCATCCAGAGGTTAGGATTGGATATTTTTTCAACCAGAAAGACATCAATGCTACCTGATTTTCTTCCAGAGTCTCCATAACCAATACATAATCCTGCCAGAATTTCTGCAGTACTTGACTTTTGCTGGGTGTCCATCTAAAAAAGCACATCTCTTCAAAAGAACCATTAGTAAGCAAATTTTACCACTGGCTTCTTGACATTGACAGGAGAAGGAATTAACAGAGCACTATGACCTGTTGACTATGTTACATCTCACCTCCGTCTGACGATGGGAGAAACTGCATGTTCTCCGCCTCGGACAGCGCGACGCATTTCTTCAACAAGTACAGGGCTCGCTTGCGCACCACGTTATCTCTGTGAGTAAGTCCGGACTGAATAATTACCCAAAACGATTGTGACAATCTAGGGTCTGAGTGGTAGTTATGACGGTCATGAAGTAAAGACATTTCGCTAGGTGTAAAGAGGTAGTCTGACACGGCAATAAGGCACAATAATGTCCGAGCTGTCACGGTCATGTTCTTCTCACTTTCGTGCCAAGTGCATAGATCCAGCCATAGGCGCTGGAGAATGTCTGTTCTGCTTCTGTCATTAACACAGTTGAGAAGGGTAAATAAAACGCGAACGAGGATTTTTGACACTCGGTCATCAGACAGGACCTTCACTGCTGACAGAATGCATGATGTCAACTTTACTAACAACTCCAAGTCGGACGTCAATGAAGGTAGCAGAACCGCTAGAACCTCTACTGCTACGTCTATGTGAAACTGTCCTTTGCTTTGGGTGCAATCCTCCCCTTCCAAGCTCTGAAATACTGGTAAGGTGATCATAGTCAGCTTCTCTACCTCCACAGAGTCACAGAGGAGAGCTAAACAGCTGCTAAGCAGGCGACAGAGAGCATGAAGCGACTTCGCACCGGGCTCGTTTTTATGTGAACCATTTTCTGAGATTTGCCTTAAAAGCGGTATACACCTTTCCCATAAGAGAGCTCTCACTCTGGGCGATAATTTATCCCGATTCTCCTCAGAGCCTCTCACATTACATGCCTCAATCAGTATGTTAACAGCCTCAATCCTTTCCAAATCTGGCAACGAGTCTATTGGCCAGATAAACGATTCTAAAATATTGTCTGTGTAGGTGCAATTCGTTAAAATTTCATTTATCAAAAGAGAGGACATTCTGAATTATTGCACTACACACCCTACAAGATGCACTCCGTTGTTGAGACCCACGCTTTCCCCATACCACGACTTCCGGACACAGCTCAAAAATCTTTATCACACATGCGCAGACTGTCGAAATGTTCAGTGACGTCAAAAGCTCAGCGCGAGTCAGATCGGAGGATTCAGAATTTCAATGTACTTGAAGGAAGTCATTATGCTATGCCATTTTTTTCTTTAAAGGCACCCAGTGCAACTTTCGAGGCAAAAATAAACATTACATTTCTAGTCTTTTTTACACTTAGTAAGTTTCAATAACTCCATACCATTACATATCGACATTCAAGGAGCAAAGATGAGACGTCGTTGTGTGGTGAGAACTGATAGAAAACCGTCAACAACAACAATCTTTATTTATTGGTGCCACTGGATTCCCGTCGGCAATTCTCAGAGTTTTCCGAACACGTGACTTCACTATTTGCGAGCGCATGGTTCTATTTCATGATGGCGGATCTAAGTTGTTCCCAGAGAAAGCGTGGTCGACCTTGTGTTTTCACGACACCACAGAAAAAACAGAAATTTCATAAGAAGCGGTGGTGTCGTGTGCTCTTGGGCGACACATTTGACGAATGGAGGAAGCTAAGCGATAAACTCGGGCTGCAGAGGGACAGGGAACTTGGACTTGTGCTGTTGGACAGGTAATAATAATAACTAGAATGCGTTTCGTGAACGAACTGCGAGAGTGTGCTTGCTCTGTGACAGAGAGAACAAGTGCCTATGAATTAACATGTATTTACATCTACTCAATCAGTGTAGTGGGGCCTTCTTCCAATATATTTTAGCAAGCAACCAAGCTCAACCATTATATTTTGGCTCCACTGACGTTTAGACATATGAGGGTATCTCAGAGTTTCGTTATACTGACTTACTGAGCTAAGTGAATTGTTGAAATTGCTTTCTTGGTAAAAGGAAACATCTCTGCAACAATATTAGAATGAATGCGGTTACATAGCCAGCTTTACTTAAAGTGTATTGTAAGATAGGCCTATATGTTAGACTTAATGCAGTTAGAGTTAGTCTGTAGGTGTAGTATCAAATGTAAGCAACACTTTTACTGTATAGATAGAGAGCACGTGTATCACATTGGTTTATAGTCTGTCAAATTAGTTCTAGTTATTGGTGTTCGTTGCCATACAAAGTTAGTCTTCTCTTATAAGCCTAGGTAGTACATCTGATTAGAGCTAGCAACCATGAATTGCAGATTAAGGGGTCCCCTATCTCAGTGTTCATTTTGGCAGCTATTTTTAGATTCAGTCTTAAGACAAAAATGCATATTAGTTTTAGTCACATTTAGTCATAGTTATCCTTCTTAGTTTCAGTCTAGTTTTCGAAAACTCATTACAATTTAGTCTAGTTTTAGGCACATTTAAAATTCCATATTATAGCCACATTAAACTCATTACAATTTAGTCTAGTTTTAGGCACATTTAAAATTCCATATTATAGCCACATTAAACTCATTCCCTTCCCTTCTCGGGCCCAGGGACCTCCTGTGTTGTGTCAACTGCATAGTAGTCTAGCTTGCAGTACTTACATTGTGGATGCAATTAGTCTCCAAGATACAGATCTCATGCCTACAGCTGAATTCGAATTTGTTTGTAAAAAATAATCGAATGTGATGATGAAGTACGGTACGCAGCGTCTTAACTGAAGCTCAACTCAACTATTACAGCATCTAGCTTGCCGCTAACGCTAACTAAAAACACATCGGAACACAGTGGCTAGCTAGGTAGCTAGCTGCTAATAAGTAACATATATAAGTAACACATCAGCAGTAATGAATCAAGTGTACTGATATTAAATGTACTAGTAAATGTACTACTAACATGCCATTCTTAAATTAAAGCCAGTGACATGATGGTTAACGATTAACGAGTTAACGATGGATACCGACAATTAGCATACCTAGCTAGGTAGCATTACCATTGGATTTCAATGGCAGTTATGCTAGCTCTGGCTATCCAGTCAAAGGAGCCTTGTTTCTGGACACGTATCACTTGACGAGCGAGGGCAATACAGTCATCTGGAAAGTTTAAAATGATACTAAACGAAGGGAAATCTACTGTATGGAGAATTTTCTGCTCAGTAGACAATGCAGATTATAATTAGGCTGGTGGATATGTCCAATGTAAGAAGTGTGAAGTTTTAATGAAATATGATTGATGCAACTGTCGTTCTCCATAACAACTTGGATTAACCTGGATGGCTGGATGAAGTTTCAGACCGAACGTCAAAGATCTTCAATGGTAAGACTTGTCGGTTGTGCCTCTGTTGGTGTCTCGTAAAACGTGAATTTTATTAAAGCATAGCGTGTGTATTGTGTAGCTATTTCATTCCGAGATTGCAGGGGAGTGAAATGCTCCGCTCTGCTGCTGGTATACAGACAGCCGGAAAGGTTAACAAACGGAATGAAATAGCTACACATTACACACGCTATGCCTTAATAAAACCCACGTTACTCACATACTGGTTAACACTGTTAGAGCGGGTGTATAAACTGTACCTGAAACTGTTGCCACTACATTCGTTTTAATATTTTGCACTCTCTATCTAACCACTTCTGGCATTTAAGAGAGCTTCTCCTATGTCAACTGATCTAATGTCAGTTGGCTAGAGTGCGTGACGTCACAATGGCTCAACCTTCCCCATGTTAGTCAATGAGAGAAAAAGGGGATGAAAAAGAGGGATAAAAAAGGAGTGGCATGGGGTACCGCCACGAAAAGTCATAGCAGCGTGCACCGGATCGGGCCGGACGTTTTGGTGTTTGAATGGCGTCTCTAGCTCAATCGGGCGAGGAGTAGTTAGCTGCAAGAAAAACGTACGGAATAAATAAATAAATAAATAAAGAAAACTTGACGATAACAATACTGTGCTTCCCTTCGGGCAAGCACACTAATAATAATTCATTTTGTAAGTACTTACAACTGTATTCAATTACAGACATGAAAGTACTAACAACTGTATTCAATGCATGGGCCAAATTTGCGGAATATCATTGTGTAACATTCTAGCCTGGATACCAGCCTGAACTCCGCCCACAACATTTTTGGTCTGGGAGATTCAGTCTGGAGTCGAACTAGTTGGGAGGGATTAAACGTTTCAGAAAAGTTGAGAAAGCAATCTAAACCAATCAAATTGTAAGGGCGGGCCTTATACGTTGATGGACAGATCAACCAACCCTTGAGTTGAATTAACCGGTAGATTCGAACTCCGACCAAGATGGCCGCTTCTGGGGAGCTTAGTGGGGAATATTTTATGTGAATTAAGCTATCTACACGACTTTTTAATGTCTACATTGACTCGGTTAGTTGTGTATGTGCAACACGAATGTTGCAGATGATTGTTTGTCTTAACTAAAGCTCTCTAGACCATTATTGAAAGGTTATGCTAACGCGTAGACAAAAAAAACATTGAAACAAATGGTAGCTTCTAGCCTTGAGTGCTAATTAAGTAACGTGAGCAGGCATATCTCAACAGCTACTGACAGCGCATTCATTTTGAAAGAGGAACAGAGAAAGGCGATCAAGGCATTTGTCGATTGAAAAGATGTTTTTGCCGTCCTTCCTACGGGATCAGGTAAAAGTTTAATCTATCAGATGGTAATAATACTACGTTGCTCTGATTGGTTCTATGTATCCAAATCAGCGAAGAGGAATTTTCTTTCCTGGTTCGTTGAAACACGCCCCATAATCACAGCCCAATGGTTCGGTCTCAGACTCATATTCTGACTAGAATTATGAGTATGACATCGTCAGGCTAGTAACATTCAGCAAATACCTTAGAACAGACAGCACTGCCTTGCGTGTTAGAATCTCCGGAAGCGTTCGGGACTCATTGGAAAACTCAGAGCATTGCCGACGGGAATCCTGCTTTATTTTTTGGTGGTACCAATAAATAAAGATTGTTGTTGTTTACGATGTTCTATCACTTCTCACCACACAACGATGTCTTATCTTTGCTCCTTGAATGCCGATATGTAATGGTATGGAGTTATTGAAACTTACTACGTGTAAAAAAGACTAGAAATTGAATGTTTATTTTTGCCTCGAAAGTTGCACTGGGTGCCTTTAAGTGGTAGGCTATATAACCAGTATTAATGATTTTCAACTCTTTAAATTTGTATCAATGAGTATATACATTTAGGCTACATAGATTATGTTATTATGATGATGATCATTTAATTGTTCTCAAGTGGTGACTTTTCGTGCCATCATAACAACCTGTTCAAGTATAATCCTGCATTTGTGACAGGATAATCCAAACAGATGCCATTGATCTTCAGGTTCCAACCTGTGTAGACCTATACTGTTGCAAATAACACAAGGACTGGTGACTCATTCAGACTTGTCATTTATTTTACTGTGATTAAAACAAATATTGACTTTTTAAAAATACCATTTACTATGGACTACAACCAAGGTATCACTTCAAAATCAGGA
Source organism: Sprattus sprattus (assembly GCF_963457725.1). Lineage (NCBI taxonomy): Eukaryota > Metazoa > Chordata > Actinopteri > Clupeiformes > Clupeidae > Sprattus > Sprattus sprattus. The sequence continues at coordinate 24,219,008 of NC_137910.1, read as the reverse complement.
TTTCCACTAACTTTAGAATAAAAATGACAAATGAATGCAGAGTAACTTTATTAGGAATATTAATCAAAATGCCTCTGGAGATATCTTAGATGATTTTCTAGACATGGAGGAAGTAATCCTCTGTAAGACTCCCTTGCGAGGCTCCTTCTCTGGTGAGTCCGGGCTAGTAGATCGGGTGGTAGATGTCTTGTCCCTACGAAAGGCAGCACCAAAGGAAAAGCAGCCTGCACATAGGACAGATAAAAACCAAAGAGAAATAAAAATCTTTAGTAGATTTTAAATGCAGAATAATTATATTTGTGGCTATGAACTGTCAAAATTGTTAAACAGATGTACTTGTGTCAGCATCAGTAGAGGGAGGATCCAACTCCTGATCCAAGCTGGGGGACTTCTTACCACCTGACTTGGACCTCTGATAAATCAGAAAGCATGCATGAAGAAATAACCACCAAAACTGAAATTGAATTGAATTTTGTGAAGATAAGCCTAAATTCCAATAACATTTGGATAATTTGCACCCTTATTTACAACCAAAACTAAAATATGTATGAAATACTTAACTAACCTTACCTTGTTGTTAAGACTTTTTTATGGCATACACTACCTCATAGTTGAATAAAGCAGCAAATATACAGATTTTACCTTCAGGTTGGTATTAAACCAAGCATTTATCTCTGATATCTTTGGCAAGAATGGAAGAAATCTCCTCTGGGCCTTCTTCTCTTCCTTTGGTTTGGGCTCAACAGAGGTTTGGATGAGTTCACGTGTTAGGGAGCTGAGCATGCTCTTCTCGAAAGAAGCATCGCCTGCACATAGGACAGATAAAAATCAAAGAGAAATAAAAATCTTTAGTAGATTTTATATGCAGAATAATTATATTTGTGGCTATGAACTGTCAAAATTGTTAAACAGATATACTTGTGTCAGCATCAGTAGAGGGAGGATCCAACTCCTGATCCAAGCTGGGGGACTTCTTACCACCTGACTTGGACCTCTGTTAAATCAGAAAGAATGTATGAACAAATGACCACCAAAATTGAATTGAATTTTGTGAAGATAAGCCTAAATTCCAATAGCATTTGGATAATTTGCACCCTTATTTACAACCAAAACTAAAATATGTATGAAATACTTAACTAACCTTAACTTGTTGTTAAGACTTTTTTTATGGCATACACTACCTCATAGTTGAATAAAGCAGCAAATATACAGATTTTACCTTCAGGTTGGTATTAAAACAAGCCTTTATCTCTGATATCTTTGGCAAGAATGGAAGAAATCTCCTCTGGGCCTTCTTCTCTTCCTTTGGTTTGGGCTCAACAGAGGTTTGGATGAGTTCACGTGTTAGGGAGCTGAGCATGCTCTTCTCGAAAGAAGCATCGCCTGCACATAGGACAGATAAAAATCAAAGAGAAATAAAAAATCTTTAGTAGATTTTATATGCAGAATAATTATATTTGTGGCTATGAATTGTCACAATTGTTAAACAGATGTACTTGTGTCAGCATCAGTATAGGGGGGATCCAACTCCTGATCCAAGCTGGGGGACTTCTTACCACCTGACTTGGACCTCTGATAAATCAGAAAGAATGTATGAACAAATGACCACCAAAACTGAAATTGAATTGAATTTTGTGAAGATAAGCCTAAATTCCAATAACATTTGGATAATTTGCACCCTTATTTACAACCAAAACTAAAATATTTATGAAATACTTAACTAACCTTAACTTGTTGTTAAGACTTTTTTATGGCATACACTACCTCATAGTTGAATAAAGCAGCAAATATACAGATTTTACCTTCAGGTTGATATTAAGACGAGCCTTAATCTTTGATATATTTGGAAGAAATCTCCTCTGGGCCTTCTTCTCTTCCTTTGGTTTGGGCTCAACAGAGGTTTGGATGAGTTCACGTGTTAGGGAGCTGAGCAGGCTCTTCTCGAAAGAAGCATCGCCTGACATCATGGTCCTCAGGAGATCTTCCTTACAGCCAGACTCATGCAGGAGATCGTTGTATACAGCCCTGAAGACTTTGTGAATATTCACACCATGAAGACGGTTCTCATTTGTTGACATACCAGGCTGGGCAGCATCAATTGCCTCCATCACTCTATCAATGAGCTCTCTGGATCTGTCCAACATGCCATCACACAGTGACTCTTCATCTTTCAACTTTGAGAGTAAACGCATCACCAACATAGTGACCAGACTGTTGTATCCACCTGAGGTACAATCCATTGGGTGTACTGATGGATATGGGGAATCAGAGGTGATTTCCTGGCTCCCCCTACATTGCTTTAGATCAGTGAGGCTTGATGAAGGTCTGCTGAAGATGTGCATACTGTCAGGAGACTGACAGTATGTTTGTTCGTCCACATTCTCTGTCAAATCCAGACCCTGAGGCAGCAGGTTCATAACATCCCTGGTCATCACCTGGGTCAAAACCTGCAGTGTATCTTTCAGTATTTGTGAAGGTGATCTTGAGGCAGCTTTAGGTGACACTTTAGACATGGAGTGAAGAAAACCAGAACAAGAGGTGGAGGATGAAACTGGTTTGAGGTATCCTTCTGACTCCATGTTCCATGAAGATGGCAGGTTGAAGCAAGGAAGAAATAAATGCCTGACCATCTCCTCTGCATAGACCTGAATCATTTGGGTGATATCTTCTCTTGATACCTCCCCCGTCTGCCTTCTGTTCAAAAGAACAGAATCTGAGGCTGACTTTGTTGCAGAAATTACTCTCTGACCCTTGAGGAAAAGATGATAAACCTTATTCGTGAGATCACAAGATAATGTGTTAAGATTCCCCCTGGACAGAGATCTCTCAAGCCTTTTTCCCAACACTGTGAGATCCTCAGAGGGTGAAGAAAGACCCTCATTACTCTCTACATCCAGCTTTGTGACGATTGTGTTCACAGCGCTGACAACTGATTCACGGGAGATATAGGTGCAGGGCTCATTTTCAGCAGGCATCTCAGTAAGGATAGGGACTGTACCGGTTGAGGTGCCATCATTCCATGTTGATGCTTTGCTTGTAGTGGATGAGGAAGAACTGGGCCTTTGACCATCTTTCCCTGTGAGAACATCATCCTCCCCAATATTATAAATGATTGAATCGACTATGCTTTTTATCAGCAAGAATTCCCCATGATCTCCCAGACGAACTGACTGCGCCAGTCCATCCTGAATACAAACAGTAACCTGGCTCACGGTTTCTTTGACAGAGGTGCTCATTTTTTCCTCAGCTTTGAGGTGCACCAGACGGTGCTTGGCAAAGAGTTCCTTGAGTTGTCTCTTTACGTTCTGGAACATTTTGAAGGTGGTGGACCAGATCCTCTCATCCTCTGAAGTAATTTGAGAGGTGTAATGTGAAGGATCTGTGTCTTTGTAACTGTACTCATTGATGTCTGACAATGAACTTGCCGGAGCATCAGAGGATGGCATGGTGTCCAAAAGTCTTGATAAGTCCTCAATCACCATTACAACTAAATCAGAGGCGGCGTTCTTAACTTCCAAGGGACCGTTCAGAGGGTCGTACTCGGATGTAAAGGCATCACCATCCACATTCTCTGAACAAAGTGAGTCAGTAAAACTTCTGACAGACTGAAGTAAAACCTCACTCACTTGCTTTGCGGCTTTTGTTTGAAATTCGTCCTCTGAGAGTTTCTGAATCAGTTTTGCTGATGAAGGGACTGTTTGGACAGAGTCGTCCGTGTCACCAAGGCAAGGCATTGATAACATGTCATTGGCTTCATTTTCACCTGCCATTTCTTCTTGACATACAAGGAAAAGCTTACTCATAGCCTCTGTTGTGCATTCGTTAAGATCAATTAATGGGTGGATGCTATGATCTTCCTGCTCACACTCTCTACCGGTACTCTTCCCTGCAAGTGGTTCCTCCACTGGATGATTATCTTGCCTTATGTACTTGGAAGATATCTGAGAAAGAAACTGTTTCATGGTGTTCTGCAGATTCTGGCAGGCTTTTGAAGCAGCAAAGAAAAATGTTTGTTGTGGCCTGTCACACTCCATCTTGGCAGAATGCAATGACTCAGCACAACCCTGCATGTCGAGAACAAACTGATCGACAATTTTTGATGCAGCAGAATCCACAATTTCATCACTGTCTTCAACAAATCCCTCAGTCTCAGTATCCTCCTTCTTTGCTGGCAGGAAAAAGAAAGAGCTTGTCTGAACCCTGTCTGGGAAGGCATGCTGATCCATTCCATCACTAGTGATATGGCTCCTTACAGTCTTAAGTACTGCCTCACTCACAGCCAAACGAGCACTGGTCTGAAACCTCTCACTAGATAGCTTCTGGAGACATGGGAGAGAAGCAGAAGTAAACTCCATAGATGTTACACTGGACGTTTTTGTGTCATGCTCAAATGACTGCTTGTAAGTGTCATCGTGGACACTCTCAAAGGACGGTGAAGAACTGGAGTCCATTAAATCATCCAGCTGGAAAATAACATTTTCCACAAATGAGTTTCCAGGTGCACAGGTCGTTGAATGCTGCTCCTCTGACTTCTCATTCAGGAAGGAGGTAAGGACCCCTTTCAAGGCTTCCTTTGTGCAGATATCAAGCTGAGGCTGGGTCAAGTGCAACTCTCCTAAGGCCACAAAATGTTGTGTGTTGTCACTGTGTGCTCTTCTGAGCGATGCTGAGGTCGGGGGGCTGGTAGTGGGACATAGCTGAACACTTGTGGTACTGGATGGTCGTACTGCTGATCGCCGAGAGACATGACAAGAAGCTCCATCCAGTACCTGCAGTGTCTCTGCCTCTGCACTTTCGATGTCTGGGGAAGAGTGGCTTTTGCCCCACAGAATCAGGGGGTTCTTGAAGAAGTTTTTCAGTTTTAGATGGACTTTATGGTAAAGCCCATTTGCAGCTTCAAGGGCCTGGTTCTTTGAAATAGAGGGCACTATGGAAGGCTCACCCAGGGTTTCATTTGCTATTCCCTCTGTTTTGGATCCTGATTCTGAAACATATTCAGACTCTGTTAGTGATTTAATCTCCTCCACAAATACTTCAAGGATCATGGAGGCAACAGAGGAAACTGGCTGGAGAGAGTTTGTTGAGGAAAGATCTTTCTCATCTTTCTCAGTATTTTTGTTACTGTCTGCAGGAACAATGCTTAGAGAAGGACAAGAACTTCTTGAGGTTAGAACTTTCACTTTTTCAGTTAGGACATCACTGATGGCCTTCTTTGCCTTTGTCTGGAAGTTGTGACTTGAGAGTTTTTCGAAGCCCTTGCTGGGAATTTGCCCTGGACTTTGGACAAGCACTTCTTTCTCACAGTCGACATTTGTAGCAAGAGCATCACTTTCCTTAACTGAAACACCTTGGCATGCCATGGTTTTCACTGTTCTTTTCAAAGTTAGTAACAGTTTCTTTACTGGGTGGCCTTTTTCATTGCCCCTGAAACATTTCTCAACCTCATGAATGACAGTGTTCATTGTCTCTGCCGTAGCTGAAGCCAATACTAAGTCAGTCTTCTCCTCTTCTACAGATTGGGCCTTGAGTTTTTGGGAATCCATATACACCTTAATCTTTGAAGAAATGCTTTTTATCAAGTCAGGACTGCTGGCCATTTGAATGGTTAACACGCCTCTCGATGAGTCTGCCAAGGTTGACTGTATTTTGCGAAGGGCTTCTTTCGCGACAGAATCAATCCATTCCTCTGAGCCTGGAATAATGCCAGCTTCACTCAGTTTGGTTATGCTCTCCTGAACACTGTGCTGAATGTGTTCTTCATTTGGGCCAAAATGGGCGAATGATGCTTGTTGCAGGGAGCTCTTGGACCTTGAGAAGATGAGATTAGTTGGGTGTTAGCCCAGACATATCCATGCAATTACCATGCATGCATACAGTCACAATCACACACACATGCATGTTGGCAGTATCAAAGAGGTGCGGACAAAGGCACTAAATGGGCAGAACCAGGCCAAAGCTAGTAAGTGAAAGGTTTGGTTTAAGACAACCATAATCTTTGCCAAGCAATCCCTTTAAACTGAATGCGCCAGACGAGATTATAATGTAAGAAAAGGGCAATCACTTAATGTTCTCCAATTTTGTTTTCATTGCCAAAGTTAAGGACAAGCTGATGAGGCAGTATAACCTTAAACTCCCCTACTAAGATATTTTGCAAACAACCTTAGAACCACTTAGGCTAATATTCATTTTAACAATCTTTTAATTTTACTTCTCAGATTGCCTTACATATTATCCCTGTACTACTTTGCAAGGAGTGATATTTCCTTCAAGAAATACATATATCATTTCACTTGAATTTTAGGTGTCTGCCATATTGACAGTTCACTGTTCTGTGAACAACATACCTGCTGCTGGTCGGTTTGGGGTTGACCTTTGTCAAAACGCCATCTTTGAGCATTAGGAAGTCCTGGTCATCTTCAATGTATGTGATCGAGGGATGGCTGGTGCCAATAATGTTTACAAAGCCATCACTTTCTTGTGATGGCATCAACAAGTGTGGGTCATTTGCTAAACGTCTGACAAGGCCTGGGATGATAACCTTCAGTGAACTCAATGTAACAAGTTTTGTAATATTCATGCACACGTTGACGAAATGCATCTTCGTCATCTGTTTTGATAGGGGAGAAATGTTCAGATTTTGTTACATCACAGAAGCACAAGATGTAGGGAAAATATTTGGGGAAAAACTATTAAGAAGAATGAGACTTACATGGTTGCTCATAGAATGAGAGAAAGACGTCCATTCCCTTCAAGACAAAACAACTAAATGAATATCTTAATGGCATGGCTAAAGTGTTCTGCCTGCCAAATGCAAATTTCTTGGGGATACATAATGAAAGACACTTACTCATCACTTATGTCCGTAATATATTCAGAAAAAGGAAGCATCTCTTTGCTGATTCTGGAGGTGGAGAGTATGTGCTGATTTTCCACCTCAACTTCTGTTGCTGTGGACTTTGTGGAAGTCATCTGAGCAGCAGTTGGAGAAGCTGAATAACAGAATAGATGATTATTTAACAACAAATGCATTTGTAACTCTATTAAATCGCTACTTTATTACATTTTGCAGAGGTTTCAGAAGTCTGACCATCATCAGTCATCAAGATGCTTTCCTCCTCCAGTGCAGCTGGCTTCTCACTAGAATCCATGATTGGATCCATACAATAAATGCTCTGGAAGACAACATATTCCACATTTAAAACAAGCACAGTTCTGTCTGTACTTTTCAAGTCTTTATATATACGTACATATATATACAGTACCAGTCAAAGGTTTGGACACACCTCCTGAGTTTTTTCTTTACTTTTTTTATTTTCTACATTGTAGATTAATACTAAATACATCTACACTACGAAAGAACACATTTGAAACTATGTACTAAACAAAAAAAGTGTAAAACAAACCAGAATATGTTTAATATTTTTAGATTCTTCAAAATAGCGACCTTTTTAAAATGAGAAGGTGAGGTAAAACCTTTTGTCTAGTACGTATATATATATATATATATATATACATACTAGAAAAATATATACATATACTTTGAAGATTAATTGTATAAAAAGATAGTTTGTTTTACAACAGTCTAGTCAACAGTGGAGAGAATTGTATGTTATTTGGGCAGTATATCTGAGGAAGAAAAGGGGAGACTGGAAAAGATAGTCAAGAAAGCTCAATCTGACATTGGTTTGAATCTGGATGGTTTTAATTTCATATTAATTGACTGAAATAAAAAGCTATAAGAGGCCATTTCAATAACTTCCACTGTATCACTTAGTACAGTGAACAAAGTAGATTTACCGACATAAAACGTATACAGCCACCAATTATTGTTAAAATTAGACACATCTAAGATTTATAATGTACAATTTTACCTACCTCCTCTACCTAAGATAAATGATACGTGGGATGATTGACTTAGGTTTATTTTTTAGCTGTAATATAATGTGTGATTGGATTGATAAAGAACTCAACAATTAAATACATCCTATCCTATCATATGTTGGTCTATGTAAGGTACAGTACAATTATAAAGGCTACACTGGGAGTTGATCCACATACCTTTTGTCTAATAGTCTCTATTTTCCAATGTTATCCATAGGCTGTAGGGGTAAAAACATGTTATCATTTTCATAAACGACATTAACTGAAATGAATGATCGACAAAAAGTCATATTTGTACACTGGTACACGTCATTAGACACTTGCGTTCCTGTCTTTGTGACATCAGAACCGGGCCACGCCCACGTGCTCGTTTAACACAGTCGGAGCAGTGACGTGATAAGACGACTAACCTTACACAATGGAACCTCATCGTGTTAAGATGCCGGAGAAAATTGACCGCACCAGCTTTCCTTATTAGTGCGACATCTTTATGACAGCTAATGTTATGTGATACGTTTCAACATAGGCTACATCTTGAAAGCCCACTGCATTATTCACTGATGTGATTTCCTTATAGGTCTACCAATCCGCGTTCCATTGTCATCCGACGACTTTTGTCGTTAGTCTTTAGCTCATAATTCACAAAATTCTAGAAACTTAACGACGGGGTAGCGTGAAATCTTGAGAACTTGAGTATTAGCATGGCAACTATAATTTAACGTAAGCCCACAAGCAACGTTTCAGTCGAAGTCGCTGCTAAATAACCTTTATATGAAAAGGATGTTTTCTTCATCTTCGTCACCCATGTCAAACTATGGAGTTGGCCCTATTTACCCGCTGGAGTCTTAGAATTTGTTTTGCACACATCATCAAATGTATATTCATAAAAAGTGACATAAAAAGCCCACTTTGTTGAGACATGGGGCTAAAATGAATCGAAACCCTCCCCTATAACGTGACCCACCATGCTTTACAAAAGTTATTGAAAGCATCCTATCACCCGAGCCTCATAACGTGTCTGACCTAATGGAGTGGTTTTAAACTTTTCAAGTATCTCCACTAGGTGGCAGGCTAGTATCATAGCCGACCATTCAACTCCCGCTGCTGATGGACTATCGACAAATCACTGAAATGGTAGTTGGTTAGGATGAAACGAAAACTACTCCAAAACTGGCATCATGCTAGGGTATTATGGTATACTTTATTGTATTGTATTGTGTAGATAATGGTATAGTATGCCGTTAATGTTAATTATAGTGTCGTATACTGTATTGTATCATCTCCGTGTATATGGTCGCATGGTCAACAGAAAGAACACATTCTCATCTGTGTAGTACAGGTGAATTTATTTCTACAGGTCATTGCTTCATGGGCCTTTCATTGAAAGGAGAGTTAATGAGCAGGTTACCCAAAACACATTGGTTGTCTGCCAAAAGTACGCCATGTCATCATGTCATGAGGTACAGTAGGCTACCTTATCCCACTGTTTAGTGATAACTACCATAGACATCAATTCATCAGTAATCACGGTTGGCTTACTTTTGGACTAACCCAACCAATTATACCCAAGCACTCCATGTATGACTAACAATGCAGTAACTGACCTCATATCTCGGTTGATCAACACAGAGAAAGCCTCTTTGTCCCTTGGTTATATAATACTGTAACTATTCCAGTAATCATGTCGATTACGGGAAAGCTACTGATGATTCCGTACTATTCCCCCCGCCGGTATGTAAACAAACGTTGCACTATATAAATCATTTTGGGTATACTGAAATACCATGTGGCATTGACAGAATGTACCAGAATACCATGCCTTACGTTCATAACACTCTGTTGTTAGCATATAAGATATGGCAAAGCAAATAGCTTTATCATTTAAAGTGAAATTTGATTTTGCTTCACATGCCTGTACAACTAACACTATTGTCATGAGTATTGTCATGTGTTGACAACATCTGATGGGGAAGAAAATTATCTTACTTTATAAAATTGTGTTCCTATAAATATGCATTCCTTTGTGCAACCAACATAAAGGCGTCACCATTTTTCTTTGATTTGATTTTAAAGTCCCACTAGGCTGTCTTTAGTGTTGGCATGACTACAAGCCAACCAGCATCCAGCATGTACAGAATGCAGCAACATTTTTAGTTGCTGCAGCAGGAGAGCAATGGTAGCATATGTAGTGAGGGCTGACAATACAAAGGAAAGTACTTTGTTAACAGTAACATACAAAATAAAAGTAACTGAGAAATAAATATACTGACAATAGTTTGGGTTTTTTCATTAACAACATATGAAAGGCTTCTGGTTTGTAGGTCTCTTGTAATGTTTCCGGGATGAACGCAAAGATTTCCATCACCATTGTCAACATTTGCGAACTTTGAGAACCATCAGGTTCTAGATGGTCAAATCAGCATGGACCAACTCCTGCAAAACTGTTATATTGAATAGCGCGACTTATAGACAGGCACTCAGATAAAAAAAAATGACAATATGTTCAGGAAGACTGTCTTTTTCTATCCACACAAAAACAAATATGCATACATATGCATACGCACACACAACATGTATAAGTACATACTGCCAAAACATTAAGAGTGTTCACCAATACTGTCAGTTCAGTGTATATATACAGTATACGTAAGTATAGTGTATGTTGTCTAGGACATGCTCATAAAAACACACCAAGTGTGGAGGGGGGGGGCTAGGGGTTAATAGTCTTTCTCCTTTCCCCCCCCCCATCTTTTTTTTCCCATTTTTGTCTCTCTTTTGCCTTCTCGCCTCACAGGATTAACTCCAGCAGCTGTTCGTCCTCCAGCAGGTCCAAAGAGAGGCAGTTCGTGGAGCGTCGGCCATAGAAAGAGGGCTTGGCAGGGCATTGGGTGATTGGGTGCTGATGGTTCTTGAGGGAAATGTGGCTTTCAGGGAGACCAAACGTGTAGCTGTGGGAGGTGTTGGCTTGGGGGAGAGTGCCCAGGGGCGTAGGGGGTTTGAACAGGTGGATGTCATCCAGACTCTGGCTGTGGCGGTCAACGGAGGTGCGAGTCTTCCAGCTGATGACCTGCCAATCGATACAGAAAGGAAGGATAAGAGAGTAAAAAGTAAAAGCATAAAAGTATAAATATAAATAAAATATCAAAAAAGTAGAAACATAAGTAGAATATAAATGCAAATCAGGGAAAACAGACAGCGCCTCATGAAAGAGAAAAGGTGTGGAGTTGCAAGAGTGTAAAAAGGAGAGAGGGAGAAAAAGAGAAAACTGTGACATAGAGAAAAAGAGAGTGATAGAGGTAGAACATGACTGCCCAAACTTACCGGCCCTAGAGTATCAGTGCTGTCATGTTTCATGTGACTGTCTGTCATCTCAACAAGACTTGTTCTGATACCTGAAATTCACAAATGCAACATGTTAAACAACAAACTCTCATCTTTGTAGTGGCTCAGAATTATGTGGAGAGAGAGTGGTGGTATGAAATGATGGAATGAAATAACTATAATAACACTAATTACTATTTGTGCACTGATACACCTCCAAGAGAATACAAATAATAGATTAATTGCATAGAACAGTTTTCTTACAAGTGTGTTACTTGTTACTTGTGTTAATGTGCAGAACATTCAGTTTTCATTGTATATTATATTCTAACGATCATGGTAACGACATGGTTCGTGGAAGCGAATGTGGTAATAGCTTCTTTACAAGTGGGATCTAATAATAAGTGTGTGATGTGATTCTAGGGCTTCTAACCTGTAGAGTTCATCTCTGACATGAAAGAGGGACAGTCCACAGACACACCCTCCAGCAGCTCAGCCAATTGCAGCATCTCCTGCGGGTCGTCCACGGAAACCTCCCCAGGGTTGTCCACGGAAACCTCCCCAAGGCTACTCACTCGAACTTGCATCTCTGATGGAGAGATAACCATGTATTCAACTTAAGGACACCCGCAATCACATTTCTGAGACGTACCTAGAATAGCTGTCTTTAGTGTCTATGCCACTGTGCACCTGAGTATGCAAGCAGCCACAGCAATCTTATGGTATAGCACTTTAAGGGGAGATAAGATGTGTTTATGCAATGCCATTCTTGAAACCTCGTAGAGATAAGCCAAGGAATTCTAACCATCCTGCTCTCTTTGTAACATGTCACTCCACAGGTACTTAATCTTTGTTGTGATGCAAACATGCTCTCCTCACTCTTACCCAGAAATGTTACATTTTGTCAGCTCCTTGCGTTAGGTTTCTCCCTGCATAGTTGAGTTGTGCAATAAATGGACAGACATAATAACTTTCGTAAAGGGTGAACAATAGGGTCCTTCGTTGAACTGGCTGTGTTTGCCTGCATACGTTGAATATTTGCTCACTGCAAACAACACACTCACAATAATCCTTTGTTTTCCTATGGAAATATGTTGCAAGGGCACACAGGGACATTTGTATTTCAGGTATTTTAACCTTCAAGCCCTTCAGCATTTTCATGCCTCTCACTGCATTTGCTCACATTTTTCTTGCAGTGAAGAAATGCAAACACAGGCATAAACCACCTGAAACTGCTCAGGGTGCAAAGAATGTATAGGACTATTGGAAAACACCTTTTTTTCACTTTCCTCTCACAATGATAATTTTTTTTTTACTCACAAAAATAACATATTGCACCTTTAACCAAAAATGAAATTCAGTTCACCTTCCTCCTGCCATTCGTCTTCGTCTGTGCGAGCCTTGCTGCCCGTGTCCACGCCGGAGGTGTGTGAGCTGCCCAGACTGGCCGCCGAGCTGAACGACTTCTCTTCCGTCTGCCGCAGCCCTTCCTCGTCCATCGAGGTCATCTCCACAGAGACGCTTCGTTGCCGGGTGTCAGCCTCGATGCCTGAGCTGCTAGTGGAGCGCCGTGAGAGGCGCGGGCTGCCGTCACTGCCCTGAGGGTCAAGGTCAAGGTCGTCGCTGATGTAGGATTCCCGGTAGCGCTTCTTCTCTGGATTACAGAAGAGGGTTGATAAGAAAAAGATAGCCACTCATGGCTCATTTGGAAGTACTGTCATCATCATCATCATCATCATCATCATGCCTGACTAGATTTTTCTGCTAGTTTTACATGAGAGTGTGCATGGCAGTGTGTAAAAATGTTTGTTCGATTTTAATATTAACACTCTTCCATCAATAAATGGAAAACAACACACACACACACACAAACACAAACACTCCCCCACCACTCTAGACACACAGACACCTACCTTCGTTCTCGTCCAGCTGCCGCAGGTGTGTGAGGGCAGGCTGCAGACTGAGGTAGAGCTGATGGCTGCTACTGAGGTGAAGGAGCAGGTGTCGTGAGCGGAAGGCCGAGCCCGTGTAGTACACCAGTTTCCTCGCCGACGGCAGACCGTCCGGCTGGATCTCAAACTTTTTCCCCTAAACACGAAGAAAATCAATTTACCAAACCATACCAGCGAGTACATTTACATCATATAAAATAGAGCACCCAATGGTAGACACTTCTGTCACTATAAGCTCCAACATGATTTGACCTGACACCGAAAGACTTCAGAAGCAATTATACTTGGAGGATGAACAACTCAGCTGCACTCTTCTGTCTCATTGGGCATCAATCCCCGGGGCTTCTCTCTACTCTGAGCTACTGTGGAGGCTACTCACAGCGTCATGGAGTCTTTGTGGAGTCTTCAGACTCAACTACAGAACAGAATGTACAGACGTTGCGTTTGGGAGGATGGGTGAGAGATACTAATTCTCTACATGAGTATTTTAGAGTCTTTGAAAAAAAATCAAGTCAGTGTAGATGTGTGAGTGAACAAACGAAAGCTGGCGCCATGGAATTCATGTAGAAATGCGACTGTACCAGAAAGGTGAGTCGTCCGACATTAGACCAAGGGAAGTCATAAAGCAGCTGACGCATGTTGTTCACCTCCTGCGGGGAAAAAACAAAGTCATTACAGCAACATTACAGTGCTGGCCAAGTGTCACCCTACAAGCTCTACCAGAACAGCAGAGATAACCACCATTGGAATATGCCAAAGGCTGCTGGAGGTAGCTTGAACTGTGCAAGTTGGCATGAAAATATATTTACTTTCATCGTTAAGTTTCATTCATTAAGTGATTTGGCCTTTGCCTTTGGGTTCAGGTTAGGGCGTCCAGATGTCCAGCAGTGAAGCGGGGAGGTAATCTTTAAGAGTTTAATCTACTCAGATGGCCTTTTGATGGACAGGTCACAGGAGAAGGGAGGAAAGGTATGCATCCCAAATCCCCGTTTTAGTGCTGTGTGCGGACGGGCCGATAACTCACGCATTCCTCTGAGGCATCTGTGCCTGAGAACGCAGTGATTGTGCAAAGCTTTTATGTGCTGAGGAACTGCAGAGCTCCTTGGAACTTGGACACACACACACACACACACACTCACACATGCACATATGCACACAGACACACATATGCAGAGACACACATGCACATCCACACACACTCACACAGACCAGACACACACAGATAAACAGACAAACACACACAGACACACAAAGACACACACACACACACACACACACACACACAGACCTGATAAACCTGCATTCCTCGTAGAGTCAGGCCCAGCAGTGCAGAACCCCTGTCTTCTCTCTTGTCCTGGAAGAGAGACAGATGAGACTCCGGTGAGACACACACTCAGCGTCGGAAATTAGCGAGGGCAAAGGGCAAAACTGCCCCTAAGAAATATAGTTTTGCCCCTAAAATGACTAGGAGAGGGGCAAAAAATGCCCCCATAATTTTGTGTAATAATAATTTAATGAACGTGTCAAAAACATCGTAGCCTATATGACCCGGTCAGTTGCCATTAAATGTTTAGATTTTCGCCTTGAATGATTGTTGCGTGAAGAACCGAACGTTCTAACTAAAAATATTTGGAGCGCTTCCTAATCAGACCTGTGCCTGCGTGAGGAGAAATGAGGATCAGCGCAGTCTCTGTCACCATCTCAGGTTAAGATAAAATTAATTCACACACCCAGCGACTGTCAAAATTTTTAAGTTAGATTGTCCAGGGGTGGAGGATGACGACGACGACGACGAGAAAAAGACCAGATTTTTTTTTCAAGGCATGTCGGACTTGTGGACAACGAGTTGCCCAAGTCGTTGTCAGCACAGGCAAATGTTTCTGCTGACTTCTTCAAGGGGAGCGAAAACATACAGAAATCCATGGCCTTTCGTCACCAGGCGCCAAGCAACACGCCATCGCCTACGGTGAATGATAACTAGTGATAATACTTTTAGAAATGATTTAGTTCGGTTAAGCTAGTTAAATGTTAGTTAGCTAACGTTAGCTATCTCTGATTGTGCGTTAGCTACAAAGGCTTGCTTGCAAGCTAGCTTACTAGTCTTATCTGTATTTCCTGTAGGCCTACTATGGTAGGTATAACATGATTAAAGGTAACACAAAAATCCATAAATATAATGTGTTATTATTATTAAAAAAAGAAAGAAAAAAACGATTGTTAATAGTTGAATAATGAAATAACAATGAATAATAATAATAACAACTAATAACCACAAAGAAATAAGAATAAACGTGAATATGATTGTGTAATTTACGTTGTCTGTTTGGTTTTTCTTCAAAAAATCTAAGAAAACACTTTGAATATGTAGACTAATGCCTAATAGTCTTATTATTGCCATTTAATGACAATTGTTCATATACTTTAAAGTAACACTATGCAACAATTTAACACTTTTTGAGGTATGGTTTTATAGGCAACTAGTTTTGGTACCATCCTCTAAATTCATTTTGATCGCATATGGTCATGTGAAGGACCGATCAAGACCTGTGTCTTTCCCACTAGGCATCAAAGATATGTCCAATGTAGTTCTGTGTAACGGGCTGGAACACCCTGCACAAATGGAAGAAAAGCTTTCACATGCATGACATGCCAGGTACTGCAAAAATACACCAGTTAGTGTGGTGGCAAGCTTCTATCTGTGTCAGCTGGGCTGTTGGTGGTGGTTACAAGGTTTTTGCATGCCTTTTAGGTAGTTGGCGTACTAGTTTTGGAACATAATTCCGTATTGCTGCTTTAAGCCTAAATAAGTGTGTTTATTATTTTGAACAAAGGTTAAATGTTTTTCACAAGTTTCTAAAAGTGCCCCCAATTTTTTGTGAAATGCCCCTGGATTTCAGTAAGTGGGGGCAAAAATTGCCCCCTAAAAAATATGTAAATTTCCCACCCTGCACACACTTGACCCATCGGGTCCCCCTCTTTAGATCCTGCACTGGGCAAAGGGGCTGAGACAACCACAGCTGCCTTCTAAGGCTGATGGCGGGGTGTGTGTGGTTGTGTGTGGGGTTATGTAACGGGGGTGCCAGCCTTCAGAGTAGCACTCAACTGCTGAGATTAATAGTGTGTATAATAAACCTGACTGCAGTTACGATGAAGTCTTATGTAACTTAACTAGGGTTATTCCACTCTGTGAGAGTGAGATATTTATTACGAGGATGTTGGAGTAGATTTATTACATGATATTGATCTCAACTCTGTGGTGCAAAAAATGGTGAGAACAATTGTATGCCCACGCCACCTTTAGTTGACTAGTTAACTATTTTTGATTGAAAAAACACTATAAGAATGATCAAAATTATTTTTGTCTCATTTTCTTCATTGTTTGTCAGTTTACTTGTACTGGGCCTGATGTTATCTGTTGATCTCACTTTCATTAGGTTGTCATGCCCATCATACTGGCTGTACTGAAAGCTAAGGCCCCATCAGTTGACCGTGTTCTCACTGACCTTCTGTAGTCTGTAGAAAGTCACAGGCACGTCCTCCAGACGGCAGGACTCTCGGATGAAGAGGAGGATGGCGTCGCGGGAGGGCATCCCCCAAAGCTCTCTGTGCATGTTGGGCCCATGACGTAACAGGTAGTCTACTCCCCGCTTTGCCACTATCTACAAACACAAGGTCAGATAGCGACAAAGTCAGACTTAAATAGCTCAAGACACAAACTTCTCTGGCTGTTGTGACCAGACTAATCAATATAAATCAAATTTGATGTCAGGAAACCTAGATGTAATCACTTTAAAAAATGAATTAAAGGAGTTTATTTGTTGTGCTGAGAGCAAAAAAAAGTTTTGAAACTTCAATCTATTCTTTCATCTTTACCTCACAAGGATTCATGACATCCTTCACCCTACCTACTTGAATGGCTAAAATCGTTTATGAATGTCCAAGGCTGTAATACTTAATGTTTTATGTGTGAAAATAAATGATAAAGTTGTCAGATGTCAGTTGGGTGATGAAATTAATCACACCAGTCATTTTTGACCAAAGACACAACAACTATCATTATATTGTACAGAGTATATTATGTGTATTTTAAATGTGTGTTGTTAATTGTTAAATACACAAAATAATAATAATCCTGAAATTTAGATTTGCACAAGTTGTATGTACAGTATGTTAAAACAGAGGGAGAATATATCTATATTTGATTTTAGAATATATTAGAATCATTTATATTTATTTATGTATGTGTGTGTGTGTATATATATATATATATATATATATATATATATATAGAGAGAGAGAGAGAGAGAGAGAGATAGATAGATAGATAAACAGATAGAAAGAAACAGCAACCCTTTGCAAATTAAAGGAGACCCTGGTTTGAAGATAATGGGCAGACAATGCAAGACTGAAGAAAACCACATGCTTTATCATGGTGTATGACAAACAACGTCACTAGCGAAAGGTGGCTTTACTGAGACTGGCCACAGAAGCTGCCAAAGCAAGGCCCAGAATATAATATTTCAAAACTTATTCACAAGTGCTTTGTGTGTTTGATGGCATGTACATTTTATTTTCATTGCTATCCCCACTGCTTGACTCCATTAGGTGCGCCACAAAATAAATACATTTATCACACATGAATACTGACCCAGGGAGGGAAGTAGTCCTTGGGCTGGAAGTAGGTCTTTGGCGTGTCCTCCTCTGTGAGGTGGTGCGTGGGGTGGTCTGGCAGGTCTGCCTGCAGGGCATAGCCGGCCAGCTGGAAGTACACCTCCTCCTGCTGACGGCACTCCGACCTCAGCACGCGCTCCCGCAGGTCGGCAAAGTACAGCTGCCGCGCCTTGCGCTCGCTGCCAGGGAGACGGCACAGTCAACACACAGCTCCAGGTTAAACAACACCACCATTTTTTTCATAAAAAGCGATTGATATTTGATCATTGTTGCCATCTGTGAAAAGGTGAAGTCCCTCCCCCTTCTCACTTTGTTCCCCTGCACCTGTGGACGGATCCAATTGGGACTGATTGGGCCTAATTGGCCCTGGACTACCTGGTTAAAAGGTGCACCTCATTATGGTGCAAGGGACAGACTGAACAGGCTGCAGAGAAGCTGAGACAAGGTACTAGACAAACCTGTGTGACACAGTTGTACCTTGTCTGTTTTAAAGCTTTAGTTTTGTTCAGTGTATGTTTCTTTGTTTTGGGGTTGTGATTACCCTAGTGTTTGTCTTTATATTTTGGGGGTTCAAGTCCCTCGGTGTTTTGTATATATGATTTGGGGGTTTTTGAGTCCCGGTTGTAAATAAATATACGCGGTATTTTTATAAGAAACCACTGTCTCCTGCGCTGTGTGTTCTCCTGCCTGCCTGCAACCACGATCCAGAAGCCTACATCCCACATGGTGAGATGGCCGGCTCGGGCCTTTCTCACATTTGGTGGCAGCGGTGGGATGGTACGCTAACGGAGACACTGGGTGGAAAGTAAGCAGTAAGGAGACTGGCACTGGCAGGAGAGGGCCTACCACCGGCGGCTCAGCTGGAGCTGGAGCTGGAGCTGGATCGGCAGCTGGAGCTGGATCGGCAGCCGGAGCTGGATCGGCAGCCCGAGCTGGAGCAGCAGCAGGAGCTGGAGCCGCAGGTGGAGCCAGAACGGGATGGCCGACTTGTCCCGCCACTCATGTGGCGAGACTTCAGAAGGGGAGGGAAATGTGAAAAGGTGAAGTCCCTCCCCCTTCTCACTTTGTTCCCCTGCACCTGTGGACGGATCCAATTGGGACTGATTGGGCCTAATTGGCCCTGGACTACCTGGTTAAAAGGTGCACCTCATTATGGTGCAAGGGACAGACTGAACAGGCTGCAGAGAAGCTGAGACAAGGTACTAGACAAACCTGTGTGACACAGTTGTACCTTGTCTGTTTTAAAGCTTTAGTTTTGTTCAGTGTATGTTTCTTTGTTTTGGGGTTGTGATTACCCTAGTGTTTGTCTTTATATTTTGGGGGTTCAAGTCCCTCGGTGTTTTGTATATATGATTTGGGGGTTTTTGAGTCCCGGTTGTAAATAAATATACGCGGTATTTTTATAAGAAACCACTGTCTCCTGCGCTGTGTGTTCTCCTGCCTGCCTGCAACCACGATCCAGAAGCCTACATCCCACATGGTGAGATGGCCGGCTCGGGCCTTTCTCACACCATCATTTTGTATTGTGGAATAATAAAGAAAAGTTATCATTGATATGGCAGCAAACAAATTAAATGAATTATTACAGTATAACAATGGAAGATACAAGGAGCTGGCTGTTATGCAGTACAATATGTTACCAAAAAGTACTGAGAGGAGTGGGATATTTCTGATTCTACGTGGTGATATCCCCCCCAAAATTAGCTTTATCATTCTGACGTGTCGCCCCCTGGATGACCTTATCACGGCCTGTTCTTGTGCGTAACCGTGAGGATCGCATGGAGCTCACCTGATGAGCCTGCCGTTCTCCACATAGAACTGCACTTTTAGGAAGAGGAGCAGGGGGATTCTCTTCTGAGGGCCCTGAGAGGAAGCACAGGTGACCAATGAGAGACTGACCTGTGACCAGAGCCCAGCCAACACTATCTGTTAGACTGCACCAGCTACTGGGTACGGCCACACAATACCCACAGGGCTAACCCAACACATGACAGACTTTTTGTGAGACAATGGGCAATGTTCATTAGCACCATTTTACATAAAACATGTAATTGGCCCCACCCACAAACACACACACACACACACACACACACACACACACACACACACACACACACACAAACACACCGTTACAAACACACATTATTTTTTGGTGTAGATAAGCAGCCTATAAATTAATTTCATTTGAGTCGATATTAAGTGAAGTGAGGAAAGACGCAGAGCTAATGTGTAAGCACAAACTGTGTACGATAATGCGTGTACACTTGGCCCTCGTGTAATGGAACACCACATTCGCAATTCACAGGCCTCACCTTCACAGACTCTTGTTTCCATTCCTTGGGGAAATACTTGGTTAGTTTCTCCTCTAAGTCCAGATATATGTGTTCATTGTCTGCATTCAAAGCAAACATGGAGACAGAGACAGGAAATGAGAATGCTTTCATTAACCAAACAAAGGAATAATGAATTCATGCATGAAATACGGCAAACAATGAAATTAATTACAGAGAAAAGAACATTCTAGTTGGGTCATTTGCCAGCACAAGCGCCAGTGTGCAAAGCACACACAGCAGACAACAATACTAACGCACCAGTTTGTCCAGACAACAAACATGGTCAAGCCAAATATTACTTGACAGCAGAGAGTCCTGTAAACTCAGCTTTAGAAAAGGGACGCTTGTATGCCGAGAAAGAACTTTAACACAAGGTTCCTTGACTCTCTGGCTTACTGGCAAAGGCTAGCCAGAGCTTATTTACTTACAAATGAACTTGGAAAAAGACTTTGGGACAAATTTTGTATTTGTTTTTGTGGACTTAATGTTATGTTTAAACTTGATAGTTTTAATCCAATCCAGCTAAACCATAAAACTGAACTTGGATGCACAACATGTGTGGCTGTTTTCTTTAAAGATTATCCTCCCATGTGCATTTCATTTGAAAGGACGTCATCTCTGACATCATCCCTGATAGGGGGTTAGTTTATGAACGCTTTAAATCACAGAGCCCTCTAAGGCAGGACCCCCACCCACACATTTTTCCCTCGCTTGTGCGGCCCTCCTGCATTCAGACCTTTGCTCTCTTTTCATCCCTTCATCTCTCTTTCTCTTCAGCCCCACTTCATCCATCTGTCATCTGCTCCCTCCCTTTTTTTTACCCCCCCTTCCACCTGCATTTCTTTTTCCACCAGACCAGCTCGTTCTCTCGCTCGCTTCTCCAAATATTCCAGTACTCATCCTCTGGTCCATCCATCCATAGCATCATCTCCCTTTCTGTGAGCAGACTCATTCATTTTAGCCGGCTGGAGAGGAATGCAGTCTCCCCTACTCCAGCCATCACCATCCTCCCATTTCAGCCCCCTCTCTGTTTGCCTCCACCTCTCTCTCTCTCTCTCTCTCTCATCCATCTCTTTCTCACTCCTCTATTTATCTCCCCATCTCCCTCACACAGTATTTATTCTCCATCGTTCTTTTCACTCACCTGCACTCCACAACTCTCTCTCTTGGTATTCTGTAACACAAAACTCTAATTCTGCATCTCTCTTTCTTTCTATCTCTCTCTCTCTCTCTCTCTCATGGTTGGCATCTCACTCCATCTCTTCTCTCTCCATCTCACTCCCATCCCATCCCTCTCTCTCTCTCTCTCTCGACTGCCTCTTCCTCCATCTCTCCCTTCCCTTTTCTCTCTCTCTCTCTCTCTCTCCCTCCCTGGCGTTCCCTCCATTGCTGGTATGCAGCAGCACATTCCAGGCTTAATGAAGTTAATATTGGTGGAATCCAGGCCTCAGTGGCTGCAGGCCCCCACACCACAAAAACAAAAGGCCTCTTGTTAAGGAGGTGAGCCACACTAGATTATCAAGGCATTTCACCGAGTGGGGAGCGCGAGGAGGGCCAGGGAGCCAAGGATTGTGAAGTGTGAAACAAGGGAAGGAATCAAATAAATAAATAAATAAATACATAAATGGAGGGAATATACTCAAGGGTTTTAAAAAGATTAAGCATTTCACAGTTATGCTAGTGGGAGACACAACTGTGGTTTTGCACTCTGAACCCATTGTGAATGTTCTCATTCCCTGGGTGCTGGCCCATTCGTTTGACCGCATTATATAAACAGGGCCACAGACATCACAGGACCAGAAAGCCAGGGGGTTAGCTGCTGTGTGTCTGTGTGCGCGCGCTTGAGAACACAACATCCAACCAGCCTGAACCGGTGCTGTGAAAATGGAGCTGAACTGCTCTATGGTGAATTTTACCACCACAACATCATCAAAATGTTCCCAAACAACTCCTGGTTTTGCACTATTCCATTACTAATAAAAAAAAAGATAATTAGGTTTTGGTTCATACTCACCCTTTAGCACTGTGAGGCCAAAGAAGTGCAGCTCTTTGACATAAAGGAGTTGCGACATTTGGTTTAGGACCTCTTGTCCTGTGGATTTGACCTAAACAGAATGAAAGTAGATTTAACATTTGTTTCACAAGGGTCAAAAGTGCTTTCCATGTTTAGACACATGCAAGAGTTCTGCATTACATCTAAAGCACTTAACAAACTTAGAGAGCTATTACCATATCAGGTATGCAGAATTAACTGAGTCATTTTAAGGAGGTTCTGAATACTCTGCGCACAACTCCTAGTAATTCAGGAATAATGGCGCAGTGATTCGTACAAGTGTTTACAACTCCAGTCATATAGCCTTTAGTTGGCAAATGTAAACACTAGAGACAAAGAGGCACTCGGGGCCCGTCCTACGCATATCACAGAACATGTCCACCTTTGCAACCTCTTATTGAAAGTACCTCACGGCTCGACAAGTAATGATGACAGAATGGTTTAAACACCGTGAGCTCAAAGGCTTGCTCATACTCATACTACACCATGTGACATATTGCTGTAATGCAAAACAGGCTCAGCTATGAGGCATGGGGAAAAAAACTAAAGTTAATGACTGTGCAAAGAAATACTCATATGACTCATTTCATTTAAAGTGGTATAACCTGATTTCTGTAACTTTACTTAGAAGCTATTACTGTAAGTTTTCAATTTAGTAGTTACCGTCTGTGTCCTTCTAAGCCCTACTTTCTGAGGTAAAGTAGCCCTTCCTCTGAAGGAGAAGTACACTTTTAAACAACCCCTCCTGTATATTGACCTAAATGAAAGACTGTGCCATGCTAGTAGGCTTGTGATGCTGAAGAGGACACTCTACCCCCACGGTGATGTCCAGCTGCTCCTTGGTGGGGAGGAGAACACAGACGCTCCTCTCCTGCTTGGCTGAGGCCGACATCCTGTCTGGGGGATTTGGTCCACAGACGAGACGATGGCTCTTTAATCTGGCTCTTTCCTGTAGTGGGTTCAGACACTCTCTTTCTGTCGTGCTCTCTCTCTTTTCCCTCTCTCTCTCTCGCCCCGTCTCCTCTTCCTCACTCCCTCTGGTCCAGTGGCATCAACCACCACATTCTCCAGTCCTGGGAGGAACACAGTCAACTGAAGAGGTGAGATAACAGCAACGAGAGACAGACAGACAGAGAGAGAGAGAGAGGGAACTGCCAGGACAGAGACAGAGAGGTAAAGATAACAACCATGGCAGAGACAGATAAAGAGATAAAGAGCGAGCTAAAGAACTAGATTAAGAACTTCTTGTGACAGAATTGCTACATCTAACAGTACAACAAATTCTGGCACAACCATATCGTAGATATGTGTGCCAGTCAAATCAGGTGTTTTGAAGAGTCAAGTTAAGCTACAACAGAATTATGACTCTGGAATG
This sequence comes from Sprattus sprattus, assembly GCF_963457725.1. Taxonomy (NCBI): domain Eukaryota; kingdom Metazoa; phylum Chordata; class Actinopteri; order Clupeiformes; family Clupeidae; genus Sprattus; species Sprattus sprattus. The sequence goes on along the minus strand of NC_137910.1, from coordinate 24,195,422 downwards.
CATGGCCCAAAAGGCACGGACAATTAGAGCTATTGAGATCTGATTACATCTGCTGATGAAGAAATAAAGATCACAAACTAATCCATTAATTCACCAAATTCTCAGCTGTTCATGAACTCATGAACTCTTTTTTAGCCCTCAAATACCACCGAGGTATGACCCACAGCCCGCAGGGTTAGAGAACGCCGTTTGGTCCTGGTTTAGAGTTTGCTTAATAAATGCAGCAGACACCACTCAGTCCAGAAAGAATTTGGCCAGTCTGGTCTGTTCAATGTCTGCTTCATGTGACTAAGCTCATCTGTATACAATGGCAGACAAACAGGACGATTTTCATTTCAGGCGTAACAAAAACTAAATTCACTTTTATCACACCGACAGGCTGCCATACCTGCTCCATTGTGAATGCAGCCATATACATTTGAGGGGTGCTACTGAAATGCTGTGTTTATTTGTGGGTTTGTTGTTTAAGTGAGAAGCAATGGATTAGCGTGCTTGGAGATCTGAATTCTATTTCACAAGGGGATAAGGAATGGCAGAAATACATGATCGGTCCTTCTCTCAATACTGAGAGGTTCTGAGAACCAAACAATACTTAGCCTAGATATTTTTTTTCAGTTGCGATTTCCACATTTAGTCACACAACACTACTCTAATCTTTACTTTGTTGTTGTTTGTGACTGGAGTACATTTTTCAGAACTGGAACATGGCTTCAATTTCTCCACTAGGCAGTCTACAAACTTCATCAGCCTCATGTTAACGCCACACTCATTTCAAAATTAAATTAAATCTCTGCAGTCCATCCCAACCCGCTGGTTCTTAGGTGGACAGCAGGAAAGATAAGAAGAGACAGAAAGTAAGGTAAAAAAAGAGACAGAAAAAAATTATTAAAAAGGGGAGAAAAGTAGGGTTTAGGGTGAAAGAGACGGAATGATAGAAAGAGGGAGAGAATTACAGAGAGAGAAAGAGAGAAAGACTAAGGCAACAACAGAGAGGAGGGGGGGGGGGGAATCCCAAGCCCTCTCCTCTCTGCAACTACAGCCCAGCTCCAGCTGGTACAATCCTCGGCTGATTAAGGCAGGCTTATCTCTCTAAATCAATTAATCAGATCAAGGAAAGCACTGCGCCTATCTGATCACCGCCGAGGGCCCAGGGCTACTCTGGCCTGCTCTAGGGATGGAAAACTAGGGATGAGGAGAGGGGCTAAACAATAGAAAAAAAAAAAAAACTTAAAATAAAGATGAAAGCCTGATGCCACACGTTCCTCGCATGTTGACATGACCTGTGTGTCGTGATTTTCCTTGACAAAAGGCTGACCTCATAAGAGAAGAGGGGTGGGGAACACTGTATTATGATGCAAACAACAACATCCCTTTTTTCTTTCATGTCCTCTTCACATATTGCTTGTCCTCGTTGCCGTGCATCTGTGACAGAGCTTTTCAGGGGTCTTGTTAAGTGAAGAGCAATCCTAAGACAAGGTAACGCAGAGCTGCTCCTCAGTCTCCATGACTCAACACTTTTCTACAGTGAGGCACATGACTGAGGTTGTATGCAGATTCTAAGTGCTCAAGTAATATTTTGATTCGTTTATGAAATGAAAATAATATTAATATGTTTTTTTTTTAAGTAAAGGTTTTTTTAGGTTTCAATTTGAAGGTAAAGCTACACTGCTAACCCAGAGTATGGCTATGCTAAACACAATTTAAAAAAACGGATATGGATTTCTTATCTTTTCAAGAAAGCTTGTCTGTTAAGAATTTTGAGATTAACTGAGATTTTGATGTTTTTGTACCAATCACTTAAATGAATTCCATAATAAAAAATGATACTCCAGTTTTTTTAATTTTTCTATATTTTCTGGGGTCAACAAGACAGTTCTCTGCAGTGCTCACAACATCAAAAGACTCCACCACCACCTGGTTGAGTTTGACTTTTCTAAATTCCTCAGTTGGACAGTCAAGTCAGTAATATTATTCACAAAGGTCACAAAAACCATAACCATGAAAGTGGAGCACACAATGTAAGTAAAATTTGGTTAGGCAAACGTTAAAACAAATAGCGTGATCAAAACAACAAGTGGATAGGATGGATGATCCTTGTTCGACTGCGTGAGTTTGAAAGGGGCCAAAACTGCCAGTAGGTGTGGCACTGCAAACCCATGTGGTAATTAAACTGTAAGATGATTGAAAAGTTGTGAAGCCTACGCCCTCTTGCAGTTTAACACCAGAATCAGTTGTCCTGATGAAGGGATCCATCCTGATCAAAGAAAGCCACACGCACACGTACTTGACCTACAATAAAATAACAAGGAGGCTCAGGCTCAGATTCTTGTGTATGAGTCACATCTCTCTCCAGAGGTCATGTCCATCACATCACCATTAAGATTAGATACCTCAGTCCTCATTCTGCCAAAGCATTGTCTACTTTGCATTCCTATTTCATTGTAACCTTTAGGTTTCATGGTGGCAGTATGAGGGACATTTCTGTAGTTCCTCTGAGTATGTACTATATATACTATGTTATATATGAATAATATAGAAGTACTACATTTGTCTTGTGTTTCCTGACGCAGTTTTCCTCTGATTCATATGACCTACTGCCTGCTGATATCCACAGGTGCATAGGTATGGGTGAAAAATGTTAACGACAGAGAACCATGTTTGTAAATATGTCTGTGTTGACCATATATTTAAGATTAGGCTACAACTCTTGGAACATCATCTTCCAACCTGACTGGCACTACTTGTACGCTCAACAATCAGCAATCCACTGAGTCATACTCTTTCACCAACTCATCATAGCATGTGACGTGTCACGATGAGGTGATTTGGTCTCTGTCGACCCTTAAGGCTCTTCCATCACTGGCATCAGCGCGACCGGCCATCACGTGTGAGAAGGCTGCTGTAAGCCTCAACCTCCCCCTCCTCAAGACTGCAATAATCCCACCTCTTAGACCGACCTTGTGCATGCATCCACACCACTACACACCACGTCCAACCACACACATATGAACAGATCTGTCCAGTTTGTGGCTTCCAAACCAGAAGGTCCTTGAAGAGTCACCATATGACACTGTACAGAGGACCCTTAGAGCTCCAAAGCTCCAAGAAGAGGCAAAAGGGGGATTATGTTGACCTGTAAATCTTACAGTTCCCAAAGGTTGTATAGATGGGTAGTGGTGGGATTGTCGAATAGGCAGGGTGTTCGTTTGGGGTCATGTTGATCCTTGTTTTTGACCACCAAAGCAGAAAGTAGAGCTCAATCGACCAATCCCCCCCCCCCCCCCCCCCCCCCCCACACACACACACACACGCCGCCACCACCACCCCGAGATGTAAAAATAAACGCTTCACTTGGGGAATTGGTAATGAAAAGATTCGACTGAAGTAGCATGTATATTTCTCCATGGGTTTGAATTATTCACACGAAAAAACGGACTTGTGCGCCTGTTCTCAGGCTGGGCTTCATCCTAGAATCTAATTTGACATCTCAAGCCAGCGTAGAACCTCAATTAAAAATCTCTACTTCAGTCATGTGCGCGTTAGTTTACAATGGATATTTCAATTAAGACGGTTAATTCAACACCACGAAATGTTGTTCTTCCCAACAAGAATACTGAAAGTAACTTAACACATTTATCCACAATCTGCACAAATGCCCTCTCAGAACCGCTATCACTCGAATATTCCACATGATTAGCAAGGATACCGTTATGTGTTGCTGCTGAATTAAATTAAGTGTGTGGGACATTTTGATCATTGATTGAACGAGACACATGAAATATTCATTACTCAACAGTCACATTGAATCTTTGGTTATAAAATCGATGACTACAGTGTGACAACACCATGTTACACTACGAATCATTGACTCACCCGTAAGCAGATATCTAGCACATCTTCAGAGCTGGAAATGTGAATATAAAGCAAAAACCAGCCAATCCAAATAGCCAGAAATCACCCACAAATGCAAAATAACGGCGCGCTAACAGCCACTACTCCTCCGGATCAAGTGCAACACTTGAAAAAAACTTCATCCCATCTGCATCAGAAGGCTGATGGACTATACCAAGTCGAAGTCATAGGGGTAAACTAATTTCTTTGACCATTTCTATATTATATATTAAATGTAAATATTTATAACATGTGTTGCTTGTATGGGGTTTACATTTCATTTGAATATGTTTTGATAATAGTTTTTAAAAGAATCTTTAGATTAATCAAAGATACCTATAAACAATTATTTTGGTTCAAACTGGTACTTACTCTGTCATTAACGGGCCACCTTTCTGAATGTGTAAACAGCAGGCAAATCAGACAGATTAATCTGAATTGATTGTTTCAGAGCTGTTGCCAAGTAATTGGCTGTGTTTAATAATTTGATAATGCTTTGAATTCATATGACAATATACATTGGTCCATGGCCTATCTCTCACTATAAGTAGTTATTCTAACATATTCAAAGTCTTTGAACATCTTTATGGTATTCTCCATCAGGGTATAGCTACACTGAGACCACATGCATTCAAAACTCTCTTAATTGGACATGTTGAATGGTCAAATTAGCATCGAACCTACTATGTGACAATCAAACTGAACCTAAGTGAGTGTGATTCACAGTGTGATTCAGCATGTTGAAGAGGGGTCATTGCCACTTGGGCTGTGGCCTACGCCTCTTCCTCTCTAAGCAATGTAAAGAATTGGCCAGGCGTAGCACATTCCTTTGGGGTGAGTGTATAATTTACTTGTTAACAAGAAGTCCTCATTGCCACTATGGAATGGTGTTGTTGCCAAAGACCCCTCCATCCATCCCCTCTCAACACCAGGCTAGTTTTCTGTATGCTAGGATGCAGTTTGGAAAGATTTAGGCAAACTTTAGGTCGAGAGCTACCTGCCTTCTTGGCAGAAGATCACACCTAACATGGAGCTTCTATAGGGCCAAAGTTGGTACATTTATTTATAAAACCAAATGCTCTTTTCGTCCTCAAGTTTTGTTGCAAAAGTTGCAGGCAGGCCAATGTTGGTGTCATTCAGTTGTCCTAGGCATGTACAGCATAGCCTCAAGAGTAAGAACAGCTGGGCAAGAGCAATTGCCTTGGTGTTTTTCCTGTTTGAAACGAAAAAAGAAAAATGCTGAAGTATAAAAGCAGCCAGGAATCTCTGAGCAGCCTTGGCAAAATGTAATCCATGGGAAGCAGATTAGTGACCAAGATTAGCATTAGCTTGTCTGAGATTACTGATAATTAGACTCCTAGAGAGAGCATCTCTGTCTCCTAATGAACTGCCCAATCTATTTATCTCTATAGTTACGATTTAGACTTTAAAGTATATTGATACAATCTACATGTCAGTCATTAATTCTCTTTGGGATATTAGGCTGTGTCATTAGGATATAAATATGTTCTGTTTCGAAATGAATTGACTTTTGGCCTTAATAGCCTACGTTGGACCTTTTCAAAGCTTTTGCACTTTTTTTAATATGTTATATAAATTGCTTTGGATAAAAGTGTCTAATAACAAAACGCTTTATTTAGGTAAACTTTTTTTTACACCAGTATAATCACACCCAATCATCTTCAAACAGTTTTAGACCTTCATAAATCTGCTTTAGTTGTTTCAAGCTGACAATTCACTCTTAAAATGCAGCCTAGTGGTGGTACACAGATGCTATGCAATGCAAAGAACAAACAAGACTTGCAAACAGCCCTTATAATGCTAACACTATGCACTGCTGGCGTTCCATTAGTGGTGATGTCCTGGAGAGAGGCAAAGGATAGACAGAAATTAGTGGTGCGTGGGGCCGTGCGCTGGACAAACACCTCCCACCAGCCCTTCAACCCCTGTGACGTGGTCACACCTGGTGGCCTGCTCTCGGAGGCCTTGTCTTTGGCTACTGTCTGAAAGGAGACAGAGCCTCTGTTGGACCAGACCCCGCGACAATTTGACCCCTGACCCCAACCCCCACTACCCCTCTTTCTTGCACAGTCAGCTCACACAATCTGGTCCCCCCCTTTCTCTGCATGGGACACACATTACATCATCCCACCATGCCATTCAGCAGTGACAAGGGGATGAAAAGGGGGTGCAGAGGGATGAGCGGCGGGGGCAGGGGAAGGGGGGTGTAAGTGCTTTCATTTGGAACTCCAGGTTTCCATGGAGAGGCAACATTCCAAAGATCAGCTGGTGCAAGGAGCCACGATCAAGCCAAGCTGGAGGGGCAAGCCCGGGAACTTCTGGTTGTTTATAATGGCACTATAAATGTGCACACAAAATCACTCAGTCCAAAAATGTGTCAAATGCGCACTCTGTGTAAAGATTTGGGAAAGATAACTGTTTTATCACCTGTGGAAGAATGTGATGCAGTGACATTGGAAATACTATGGGGGGAGAATCTGCAATGGGTCAGATAAACTTCACTTACAAATAACGCTTTATATCCTTGCTAGGCTAAAAAAAAAAATAATTAAAGTGCAGGTTTGCCTGACTTCAAAGTACACAGCATTTCACTTTTGATAGAAGAGAACAGTACCACCCAGTGGATGTAATAGGAATCTTCTCTCTGTTATCCATAAGCTTTTTTAAGGTTTAAGATGAGAAAACCCAAAGCCTGAAGCTCTACTAGACATTTTTCCTATCAAAAATGAATACACTGCTTGCACTTCTGTGTGTATGAAAGTTGTAAAGACATAACGTGACAGTTCTGAACTTTGTGTCCAAGATAAACCTGCCTAAAAGAGTTTGTCTTGAGACTTATCTAGACATACTGCAGATACTGTATAATGGAGTGATTGGAAATAAATGAGTGGAGACACTGCCTTTTGCTTACAGTACATTTAATGGATAAGATTGCAGTCAATGATACAAAACCATTGTGACAAATGAGAAATTTATTTTATATTTTATTTAAAATACCTTTTTCTCGTTTACAAGCATAAATAATTTTCACCCCAGATACCAAACATAAATACTTTTCATAAACCACTTTGATTGATCGCTTTGTGCTGTATGAAAGAACTGACACCTGGCCTACTGTCACCTTATAATCGCTGTAGTAAAAATGTTACCATGCTCTAAATTCAAGGGTCTCCTGCCCAACTCCAGGTTGGGTTAGTGTTGTGCATGACGTGGCGACCGCTAGGAGCAGCAGTGGGGAAAACCAGCGCTCAGGTCGAGACTGCTGCCCTTTAAGCTACAATCAACAATCTTCTGAATTTCGTCTGGAAGCATGTCTATTGTGATGTATAAAATGGATCTGTAAAAAACGTGAGTAGTAAAAATGACAAATGTCCTAAAAAAAATCGTTTTTTTTTTCTCCCCCTCGCTCTGCGTCTCGTCGTTTTATGCTGTCTGATGAAAAACGAAGTGCTGAAATATAGATTTTTTAAAGATGTGCAGAGCAGACTTGGTTCACCTCCCGCAAAATAAATATTTCATATCTTTAGCAGCTACATTTCCAGTTGAGCAATAACCTTGTGTAATTGGATAACAATGTGGAATTAAACCGGGAAAATATAATTATACATAAATAACACTGAAAATACCACGAGAAAAAATTAGGAGACAATAGCATTACTTTGACAGTACAAAAAAAATGAATAAAATCATCCATTAACGAAAAGAATAAAGGCAGTAGAAAAATAAAAATAAAAATGAGAATTACACATTCACAATGCACCAACTATTTAAAGGTAAAACAACAACAAAAAGTTTAAGAAACAAAAACACTGATATAATGCTTATTTTTTTCATTTTGCCTCCTACAAGGAAACAAAAAAGAAAATATCATACAAATCATACAAATATCAAAAATCATCTAAAAAATGATGTGATTTGCACTGAATGTCTTTTTGTTTGGGTGCTGTGAGGTAACAACTCTGAGTTCTCCCTCCATCTTACTTCTGGACAGTCTACTGAAAGAACTTGAGGCCAGCGACTAGGAAGAACTTCTCCAAAAAGATCTCGGAGTCCAGCACGGCGATGTGTGCCGCTCGGCCAATCAGTGAGTTGGCGGTGTTGGGCAGTGCGTGGATGACGTCGTAGCGCACCAGGTTACACTCTTTGTTCTGAAGCACCGGCAGCAGCAGGTTCTCAATCATCTCGGCATAAACCGGACCTGAGGGGGGGGGGGGGGGGGGGGGGTTAACATATGCAACCAAAATGGAGTGACAGAGCCTAGTGCACAAATACATAAACATAGATCTAGCTAGCTAAGGAGAGTATAGTCCATTGTAATCCAGTGAACTGGAATATAAGAAATTCTACAGTGATATTTAAGGTGGAGCTAAGACAGAAGGGTTTGAATTGTAATGAAACCATTCAACTTCTCCTTAGCAACCACTGACGTAAAAAAAAAGGAGGTAAATAATAGCAACTGTTGTCAACTGTGTTGTAAAGGCAAAGGTAAACTTGAGGCCAGTGATATATGAAAAATATGCCACCGCTATGGGTGCCAGTAGTAAGTGGTATATTTCCCATATCACTATTAGTACCATTGCTAAATAGCATTACTATTCCATCACAATGGTAATAACTATGGCAACTTTGAATAATGCCATTAACAGCCCCTGATAAGCACACAACCCTCAGGTAAGTACATAGAAAATAAAACACACAGAACCCATACTGGCTCCCACTCCTAGATCAATCGCAAATACACATATCTCATTCACAGCAGACATGACACACAAACGCTAAAGAGAACATGTGAAGTCAGTGTGCTAGTCTAGAGATGTGTGTTTGCTAGAGCAGGAGGCTAAGCAGTCACCTGTGTGTGTGTGTGTTGGTGTGTGTGTGTGTCTAGAGAAGTATGTGTGCTAGAGCGTGAGGCCCAGCTGTCATCTGTCTGTGTGTGTGTGTGTGTGTGTGTGTGTGTGTGTGTGTGTGTGTGTCCAGCCTCACCTGTCTGCTTGTCCTTTAAGGCGGTTTTGCACATCTCGATGCGAGCGGAGTGATACGGCACATAGCGGTCCTGCAGAGAGCCCACCAGCACCACATTCCTGAAGTACTGGAGCCCTGAGAGGGGCAGAGAAGAGAAGAGAAGAGAAGATGTCCTTCAGCCTCATCAGTCATGCACCCAGATTATCTTATCAGCCAGTCAGGAGGATAATACTTGAGTCAAGTGCAATTATATCAAGTGGTCATTACAACACAAGACTACTGAAAATGTTGCATTAGCCTTCCAGGTCTTAAATGACATCCTCATAGTCATTAGCAGTCCTGTTCCGATCATGAGTGACGGTCGGGAGGCTCACCTGCTTTCTTGCTGAGCTTGTACAGAAACGTCTGCCGAGGGTCGGAGTGATCGCGGCAGGTCAGCTGGAGCAGGGAGCCAGACTTCTTCCACTTCTGCATGAACCAAAGCCCTGGTACAGAGAGCACACTCATCAACAGGAGCAGGACAAGCAGGACAACATCTGCACTTTAACCATCGTACCAAAAACAACAAAACCAAAAAAAAAAAAAAAAGTAGTCAACAGATGTTCAGACTATGCTATATTATCACTGCTTAAGCTCATGTAAAACACACTTTTTCTTAGAATGTCCACGCCCTTGAATACATTCCTCTACCTACTGATTGTGTGCTGTGACTTCATCCCAGTCGGCCTTGCTCACATGATCTCCTGTGTTGTGTGACTCTCCTGTGTTGTGTGACTCACCTGTGTTGACCAGGGCGGAGCTGTTGTAGAGGGTGCCCAGGTGAGGGCCTGACAGAGACAGGAAGGTGTGCAGCCTGCTCAGGTAGCATTTAAACCTGGGCCTCGTCAGCACGGAGCGCACGATCAGATTCCCCAAGGAGTGGCCAACGAAACTGAGGACGGGATGAAGAGGGAAATAAAAACAGACAGAGCGAAGGAACAAGAGAGAGAGCGCGAGAGAGCGCGAGAGAGCGTGAGAGAGAGCGAGCGAGAGCGAGCGAGAGAAAGACAAAATTAAATCAGACAATTTTCTTTGGAAACTTTCAGATGTAATGTTTATTCATGTAACCAGCAGACACTTAAGCAAAAAAATATATGATAATAATAATACAAATAAATAAAAAACCCTACCTGATTTTTGACACAGCTAGATTGTAGATCTGAATATACTGAACAATTTCATCCAACAACCGGTCAGTCATTGATTCAAAATCAGCAAAGGTGTCATTCTGTAGAAACAATAACAAATGCAAGGATTAACAAATGAAGACAGCATTTGTGAGCCTAACAATGCTCTTCATTAACACCCCTCTCTTCTTAGGAGCACCTATCTCCACGTGTTTGAGTCGTGTACCTGATTCCGTTCAGACATGAGGAACTCTATATGAGAGCCAGGTAATCCCAGCTCCAGGTAGGTTTTCACCAGCCGCAGGTCAGCACTGTTTCCTGTGGTGCAGAGGTCGAGAACAGAGATGAGTGCACACTGCCAGCTAATGACCCTAACTCTTCTCCTTCTGTACCAACACACAGATAGATGAAATGCTATAAAAAAAAAATGTCAGGTGTAGCTTCACAGTACTTGCAATGCAAAAAACTGTATTGAAATCCACACACACATTTTATTACAGTGCATGAAATGCCCTGTATTGTTATTCCTGGGCTTCTTATACTTCTTCTTCTTTGTACCAAACTTCTGCGCTTCATTCAAACTTTGGCGCGTAGGTCTTGTAAACTAGAGGACACGTTATGCTATGTATTTTTCATTTTTCTAAACTATATACTTTTTAAGATATTAAAGAAAAACTAATACACATTTTCCCATTAACTTACATTGTGCCATAATGACATCATATTAGGGTCATTAAACTGGCTTGCACCTGTGATTCACTGACACCTGCGCCAATGTTCCAAGGCTCCTCTTCTCTAGGAAAGAGACACCTTCCATACTCTACATCTTTTTCTCTCCATCTCTCTCTTTATCTCTCTTCGTTTACTTTCTATCACACTCCATCTCTCTGCTTCACTCCATTTTTCTCTCCTTTCAATATCTTCCCTCATCACACTAGCTCTTTATCCATAGCCACTGTTATTCACTCTTCTTTTCTTTCTTCTTTCTTTCTTCCACTCTTCTTTCCTTCTTTCACTATTCTTTCACTATTTTTTCTTTTCTTCTTCCTTTCTGAACTTCATGCACTTGTATTTCATTCAGGAAATGCATTTTCTAGTTCATTCTGCAATCACTCCAACTTGAACAATGTACAGATTGGTTACACATTCATTTTGCAGACAAATGTGTGTGTTTGTGTGTTCGTGTGTGTGGCCTGGATGCTCACCGTCTAGGCCGTGAACGCACACCACCAGATGGACGCCTTCGTCGGTGCTGTCGTCCTCCTCCAGACTGAAGTAGGCCGTGGTGGAGGCCAGCTCCGCCACCTCACTGTACAGGAAGCCAGGCAGCTTCAGCAGCTTCAGCTCCTCTTTGGCCTGCACAAACCTGCAAAGACACACACACACACACATCACTCAGGGATCAACATTGAGGACATTGATTCTCTAAGCACACACACACACACACACACACACACACACACACACACACACACACACACACGCTATGCTGTCTGCCACATAACTGCACCTTCCTCTGGCCAGAGCATGCAGCTATGGCACTGGCACAGTTAGCAAAAAGGAAAAGAAAGCAATCACAAAAGTGCGTCACAAATCCGTGTTTCCTCTTCTTTAGCGGGACTTGACGTGACTGGAGTACATGCAAAGAGATTACTGCTGAGTGTCAACCTTAGAGATGACTGGATTTTAAAAGGCAATGTAGCCTTTGACACTGACGACATGACAAGACGACTAAATTCAGCTCGATTTCATAATCCTCGACATTGGTTTAGAAGTTGTACACCTCATTCACCCTCTAACTGTTTCAACAAAGGTTTAACCCTAGAGCTTGCGACATGTCTAACCCAAACCCTTGCCGTGGCGTCATCACAGAGAGAGATAGACTTACGGCTTCATGTGCGCTTCCGGGACGTTCTCGTACCAGCGCATGCTGGTGGCGCCGGGGGCTATTACTCCGGGTTGACAGCAGGGCCCCAGCTGGCGCACAGAGCCACCCGTCTCCAGCAGGTTCTCCAATCCCACCTGATCGTAGAGCAGGCTCCGCCCCATAGCCCCACCCTCCCTCTCCGCCTCCACGCCGTTGACGTAGGGCTGGCCGTCCGTCTCCTCGTAGTAGCCGTTCTGAATACTCTCGTGCTCCGGCTCGTCCTCCTCGTCACCCTCGTCTTCATTGTTGGCCCCCGCACCAGCTGCGCTCGGTGGGTCGGTCGTGGTAGCCCCGGCTCCGACGCCCAGCGTGACGGCAGCCGACTCCACGGGGCTGATCTCGGACACGTCGGTGCTGGAACGCGAGCCAAAGTAGTTCTCCACCAGGCCGCGTTTCACCACGTCCGTGCTGCTGGTGCCCGAGGCGCTGGACTGGCCTCCCCCGGCCACCGCAGCTGCTACCGCTTGCTCCCCCACCACGGTACCACCCCCGACAGGGGCGCCGGATAGCGGGGGGTCCAGGAACACCGTCTGGTCTCCTGGGCTGGCCGCAGGGAGCAGGGGGGCGTCTGCAGTGGCGCCTGCTGTGCGAGCGGGGCTCAGGGGGATGTTAGTGTGGCCGCTGGCCGGCTCCCAGGGGTCCAAGTTGGCCGAGAACACCAGGCTCTGCTCCTGCACCAGCACGCTTGACTTACTGCCCCCGGTAGCTGGCTGCTCGCTCTCGGTCTCCTCGTCAGACGGGAGCGAGGTAATGGACGTGAGGGAGGACTGGACGCCACTGACGCCGCTCGTGGTCTCCAGGCAGGGGCCTCCTTCGGGCTGTGCGAGGCTCTTGGAACCCAGGAGCGTCTGGAGGGGCCTGACTGTGGAGACGGGCCTGGGGGGCTTCTCCGCCTGCTGGGGGACCCAGACGGGCTCCACGACGCTGGCGTCTGCGCTCGGCTGAGGCCCTGGGGCCAACTGGGTGGCAGAGCTGGGCTCGCTCTCTATGCCCGAGTCCGAGAGGCGTGACGAGGCCGAGGGGGGCCCGTCGGGCAGCTTGATGCAGTCGCTCTTGACGCCCTGCACTGGATCTCCCTGTGCTGGGACACCCACTGCTTTAAGCCCCTCCACCCCTCCGCCCCCTTGGGAGAGATTGATCTCAGGCAGCTCCCCAGCCTTAGAGGCCCCCCCCAGCCGGCCTGGTGAGAGCACAGTGACCTTCTCGCCCTGGTAGGGGTCCTTGTCACTGGGCTTCACATCGATGTGCCGGAGCCCTCCAGCTGAGCCCCCCTGTTGCTGCGGAGGCTCCACCCTTGGCGCAACTCTGATCTCGGGGCCCACGGCTCCAGGGCCTGCCTGGGGCCTGCCATGGGCACCGGGCCGGAGCAGGTTGGTGAAATCGTCCTTTTGGCAACACGTATCCGTTTGGCATTCGCCCTCCCCTAAGGGGTCGGGCAGCGTGGGGGCGTGTATGGGCCCGAGACTGGCACTGTTCCTACTGTCTCCCAGGAGGGGAAGACCCTCTCTCTCCTCCCCCCATCCTGCAGCCTCCATCGCCTCCATGGGCTTGGCCAGCGGCTCGGAGGGGTGGGGCAGCTTCAGGTGCTTGTAGCCGGTGAGGATGACTAAGTCCTTGGAGGTCTGCCGCACCAGCTTCTTGGCGTTTTCAGTCTTGGTGTTCTTCTTCATCTTGATGGACTTGGCTTTGGACTTGAGCGGCTGCTGGTCGGCAGCAGACTCAGGCCAGGTGGTTGCTAGTGCGGTGTGCCGGGGCTCCGGTGGCGGGCTGAGGAGGCTGGCACCACTGGCACCACTGGCACTGATGTCCCTGGAGCTGGACCGGTCTGACCGGCCCGACACAGACCCTCGGCGAGCATTGGGCAACCCAAGCCACGGCCCATCGCGATCTGAAGAGACAAGCAGGCAGACACTTAGGCAGGGTAAGGGTGCAAACACAAACCATGGAAGCTTGTTTCCTTTCAAATTATTATTGAAAATACCATGTAAAACACCTGCCTAAAAATATATAAATAGTTCTATCTCTATTCTTTAACTGCACTCAAATAGAAAAACATGAAGTCCCATAAAGATGATTCATTACCAATCTTTAAATAATATATTTAACTACGGCAGTGATTGACACTGAATTTTCAGTCAGGTGGCGAGACTGACCCTCAGTGACTGAGTCGAGGTAGCGGTCCTCAAAGATGATTGGCAGCGAGTTGACATCCCCATCCAGGTCGGCACACTCGACGGCCATTGGTGGCAGAGTCAGGAAGTAGGAGGAGCTTTTGATGGCAGTAGTCATCTGTTGGTGGCTGTGAGCACTGATGGCAGAGCGAGGACGAGAACGAGACAGAAAAACAGAACACTTCAGTGAGTTCACGAGCACACAGCATCATTTTAACACTGACTGTCTCGGGCTGAGTTCTGTGGCTAAAAGAGTAATAGGATCCTTCATCTGAACTGCGATGGATGAGAGAATGAGAGACACTCACTGGAGTTCCTGGTAGGCAAGTGCTGTTTGACGCGGGTGTTCCAGGCAAAAGAAAGCCTCTGCAAATCTTCGGACCTGCACAGGTGAAATATGAATACGTTTATTTTTTAGAATCATTACACATGCCTCTATATCTCCAGGTGAGTGAACTATTGAGTTTCTGTAGGCGAAGCTATACTGAAAGTGCCTAAATCTTATAATTCACATCTGCAAGCAGTTCCAGTGTCGATGCAAATTCACAAACCTCCCTTACGTACATCACACAGGTCTGACAGAATGACCCCAGGGGGTGTGGAGTGTGAGATCATTTATACCTGGATCATTCCCACCAACTTGCCATTCAACTCCAGCACATACCATCATATTAGCAGGCACTGCATGCACATCTTTCCTCCCAGCTGTCCAAGGAAGCGGACTCATTTAAATCTTCATGTAGGCCTATTAGCAGCACATCTGCCCCTACCCCCACATTCATCTGCTCACCCACACCCATTAGCAGAGATTGGGTTACAGTTATGGGTGTGACTGATTAGACTGACACCGAGATACATTTCCTTCCACCAGGAGGGCGGTGCACAGCTTGTCACCTCTCTGATAGCAGATTTACTGCAGGGTGGAATAGTGAACTCCTGCAGCTGAGCTGCTAAATCTGAACACCACCACTGCATACATACTGAAGGCGCACGCACGCACACACACACACACACACACACACACACGTACACACACACACGTACACACACACGTACACACACACACACACACACGTACACCTGTGTTCTTGGGTTCAATCATTGGGCGAAACAAGCGCTAATGAAAGCGTTTCTCAGCACAGTGAAAGGCACGCAAATATGCCTGCTAGATTATAAATCATTAACCTCCATATATGGCAAGCCAGAACCAATTTCACACATTCCTGCACGTAACATCCCATAATGTTCCAGACTGGCACATTACTGAAGGAGGAGAGGGGGGGGGGTGCTGCTGCAGGTGTCAGTGATTAACTTCACATTGGGATCATTTTCAACATCACGGTGTGGAAGGATTTTGGCATTCAAAAGCACAGCCTCACACACACTGCACACGCTAAAACGGCAATATACCCGTCTTCCAGTGAAAGGTGAATAAGTATTACAAAATTCTAGACCAAAATAACTGAAATGTGTCTGTGTGTCTGTCTCACCCTGAGCATGTGGTGGTCCAAGGCCAGCAGGGCGGCGATGCTCTCGTGCAGGGACACCACCTCCAGGAACTGGCCCCACAGCGCCATGAGCAGGGAGCACAGCTGGGCCAGGTTCATGTTCACCAGCTCGGCCAGCTCGTCAGGACTCTCCGCTTTCTTCTTGAACGAACACACACACACACACACAGAGACACACGCACACACGAGAGCACAGCATCGCAGAATTATTCACAGGGCAAGAGGCTGGTGAAAAACCAGACACTGGGAATTTTTTTGAGCCACCAGGGGGCATTAACACACAATGAGCCTCCGTAACCAGAAGGCCCTGGGTGTTGCGACAGAACGGAGACAAGTGAGATAAGATAAGTGTTTGAAGGATGGAGGAAGGAAAATTTGTGGATTTTTGAACATGATATTACAATGGTGATCGAGCTGTGAAATGGTCTATAAACCGGCAGCTAGCATAACTTTTTAAGAATAACTAACCCAACGATCCTAATCCACATACATGCCCACATACAGACTTGCTGTCTAATAAAACACAGACATTATGAAGCACTGAGGACAACTACAAAGGGCTAAATAAAGTCAGTGTGTGCTACCCGTGTTGTTGCGAGACATCTACCAGCATTTCATCCTGGCTGACCGCCAGAGCGTAAAAACACTGGGAGCAGCTCTGATGACTGAGGCTCAAACCTGTACATCTATCTGGGCTCAGGCAACCACTCAGCCCCCAGGAGCTGTTGTGTCATGGACCACCACAAGTGTTTGTGTCACGCAAAAGAGATTAGCACAGTTGGCTATGCTCCCCGCTAGCTAAGGGCAGAGCAGCAGCCTCAGCAAAGTTACGTCACAGACGGCTTGCTTTGCATCCCAGAGACTTCAAGACGGGAGTCAGAGAGAGATGGGGTGGGGTGGGGGTAGGAATACATAATAAATGGGATAAATATTTCAGAGCTTCTCAATTTTTGATAAATACTCCCACTGACGTAAAGGAGAAGAGACTAAAAAATACATTATTCCTCTGCTTTAACAGAGATGAGAACATAGCTAGACATGCCCAGGCAGACTTCGCTCTCTCTCAAACACACGAGTGACTGATGTTCTCACTAAATGAACAAATCGCGTGGCATTATCAGTGTGATATTACCATCAGGGTGACATGTAAATCTGAATTTCTTGTAAGTGTTTATGTTCAACATGTTCTGAATGGAAAAATGGAGCCTTGTTATGGAGGTACATACCTTCACTTGGTCACAAAGCTCGGCGAGACGGGCCTCCACATCAAGTTTCTCTGGGAGAGGGGGCGCAAAGGAAAGAAAGGCCATGATTCATCTCACACAGAAGACATGAACGTCTGATTAGTCTGCAAGTGTGGCTGAGGGAACAAATGGCACCACTAGAAGGTCAGCAGACATTAGACTGAGACCCCAGGAGGCAAGACTGAAAGACCAGGAGACTAAAGGGATACCAGAGCCGAGAGAGAGAGAGAGAGAGAGAGAGAGAGCGCGCGAGAGAGAGAGATAAATGGATGGATGGATGGATGGATAGATAGATGGATAGATAGATAGATAGATAGATAAATAGATAGATGAAGATTAAGAAGGGAAGAGGAAGGAAGAGAAAATACAAGCTAAAGAGAGGAGGAAAAGTAAAGAGCAGAGAGAAAGAGAAAAAGTGTTTTTGTGAGAGAGAGAGATAGAGAGAGACAAAGACATGAAGAGTTAGCCCAATACCCTAGAAATACCCTAGAAATACTGGATAAGGAAGAACAAGATAAAAAGACCAAAGATCTCAAGTATTCCAACAGCAAGAAATACTCATTGCAGAGAGAAGCGCCTGAAGAGGCGGATCAGGAGGAGAGGAGGAGAGGAGAGAGGACGGAGGGAAGGACAATGAAAGGCGGAGGAGGGTGAGTTGTCTAGGGAGGGACGCTTTCATAAAGGGGGGACACATACCTATGGTGACGTGGCTTTGGCCTCGGGGGTAAGGTCTTCTGAGAACTCTTTCATAAAGGACCTGCATGCTGGGCTTGGCTAGTGGTGGGGATTGCACATGGAGGCACATTTTCAACTTTCAGCCCGCTTCAGATGCTGCTCACTGCTCTGTACGAGCCATTTACAGTTAGAGTGGGTTAACAAGAGGAAGAGCTGACCCAAGCAGGCCAGTGCAGGAGGAGGAGAGCGGTTAGTGTCTTTGGGCTGATGTTTCACTACAGGATAGAGACTGGGGCTTAGGAAGCTAATCTACAGTTGGAAAAGGTTTTAGTGGGTTTTTTTTTCACACACACACACACAATCAAATCAATCACACACACATAGTTAAGGTGCAAAGTCAGCAGAAAATTCACACACACCCACAGACAAGTACACACACACACAAAGAAACATAAGCACATAGCTGGATGGGTCATTCTGGTTAGGGTGAGTTATGAGAGCCTGCTCTGAGTTAGTTACTGCCCAGCTAATCATTTTAATCGTGTCCAAAGAAAGAGGTCGGGTGTGAGAGTTGGGATTAATTAAATGGTTAGTGAGTAATGGTAAGACAAACACATTTTGTTTTTGTTATACACAAGATAGATAACAAATAACAACAAACATCTTAAAACACAACCATCCAACATACAAATCAAATTGACTAGTAAGGTGAAGGCTCAAGGTCAAAACAATAAATCATAAAAACGCTGATGGACAAAGTGGTGCTGAAAACATTTACATTTTACATTTACATTTACATTACTCAGGCTGATATGGCGTTGGACAGCCCATATAACAGGTCATTTCCCAGGCTGCAACACTTTACATCCACTGACCTTCAAACTGATTTGGACAAAGCATCAACGACAGTGCTAAGTGTGAACTACATCATAAACATCACACACTGGCTGCTCATATCCAGGCAGCCGGAGCTAAGAGGAGGAGGAAGAGGAGGAGGAGGAGAGCTCTGGGAACTGTACCTAGCTCCATGTGATGGGAGGAGGGCAGGTCCTTGGTGACGGTGGTGAAGTAGCCAAAGATGCCCTGGTAGGCCAGCAGCAGGCTGGCACACAGGCTCTGGTGCAGGTTGAAGGCATGCTGCAGGCAGTGGTCAGCCACCAGGAACGTCTTCCCCTGCGGGAGTCAGAATGACAACAACAACACGCTTAAAAGGTGGGTCTCCACGATTTTGGTGAAAAGTGATAATTGAGCAACAGCCAATTAGATGACAGTCCTCTTTTTTGTGCTCCTGACCAACCACTTGGTTGGCTGAAATAATGAATGGCTCACTCCAAGCCACTTTAATTTTTCCCCAATTTACAGAGCCAGAACCGCACAAACACAGCTATAGATCTATGGCGTCAGTTTAATGCCGATCTCCTGCTGTCAAATAAGGACCAATCAGAGAAGAGCCTTGGTTCCCGCCCACACAGTGCCAAAAGTATGAACTCGAGCGAGCAGATCAAGTATTCAAAAGAGCGTATGATACATTTGAGCGAGCAGATCAAGTTTTCGAGAGAGCTGCTGCTAAAATTGAGTGCGCAGACGAAATGCACACTTGCGAAAATCTGAAAGTTGCTCGAATAGACGTTTAGCGCACGTGTGAGTTTTGGCACTAAACTGAGTCATATAGATCTGTGAGGAGCAATTTGCTGATTTGACAAAAGGTGCAATGGATCTGCACTTTTAAGAGAACTGAAAACATGTTTGACTTTTGGTCTGTCTTCAGAGTACAGTCTGAGGGAACTGAAATGCTGGAGTTTAAGCAAGTAGGAGCACATTGAAAGCAAACCAAAATTAATAAAAACTAAAAAGTTAAATAAACGAAAATTCTTTTCATTCCAACTCCACCAGAGCATTCAACTTTCTCTGCCGCAGTAAGAGCTGGCTGGAATGGGTTACACTGTTGAACCGAGACCCAAGACTTCAGCCAGAGGGGTAATCCAAGTCTCTACTGATGTGTGGTCCATACTAAAGACCAGCTCAATGGTGAGGCTTAAGACCATAAAATGTTTCTGTCTGCAGCGGTTATGAAACCCAGCTAGGTTGGCCTGAGTGCGTTCTGGGTCACGAGGTGTGTGCGGAGGATGTGGGCAGCTACTGCACTAAGAGGGACGCTTTAGCTCTCGATCTCGCATCTTCCTGTCCGCCCGTTCACAGCATCAGAACGAGTGGTGCTTCTCGCCACTGCTGCAATGTTACATCATCTGTGATCCAATCATACAAGGCCACGGACTAACAAAGACTCACAAATGACATTGCGCTGGCCTTTCGAGATGAATGGTTTGAATTCAGACACTCAGTGATGATACTGATATCGACACTTGGAGAATGTTCTGGTGTCTAAAACAGGTCGTCACTACTACAAAAATCCTTTCACTCATCCTTTCCTAATTGAAACATTTTCAAATACTACCGAAGATAAAAAGGCAAGCAGAAAATCCCATAATTTCCTAGTAAACCTGCACATTATCCTCCTCAGTGTCGTCTGTAAATTACCTCAATGATGTCAGCATGCAAAAGGTCTTGATGGCCTTTTAGGTTCAACATGTTTGGTATGACAATCTTCCCATACTATAAGGTTTAGGTAATAAGGTACGGTTCCAAATACTACATGGCTCAGGGCAGTAGTCAGTCAGCTCATTGCTCAGGGCAGGTCAGTCTCCTGTTGGGGTGATTAAACAATGCTTACATCTGGGGATAGCTGCTTAACATAGCTGCTGCCAAACACCACATTCTCCAGAGGCGGGATGAGGGAGTCTTTGCTCTGGGCCGGGGCGTTTCGGTTCAGCCACGTACTCTTCACATGGCGGGGGAAGCTGGACACACACAGACATACACACACACAGAAAATACAAAAAAAGACAGACAGCTCAGCACAACAGACCCAAAGGCAAAGGGTAGTAAACTGGTAATACCTGTAGTAGCAGGCAAATAACAGTAAATGATAAAATAGCATTCTCAGACAGAATTCAAGAATAATTTTCCCACAACGCTGACAAAAACTAGTCTGAGAGTGAAAACAGCCTGAGGCTTTCAAAGGGAAATACTTGCTGTCACACAAATTGAAACAATTCCCTTTCAGGCAGGATACCAAAAAATGGGCCTTTATTTCCCCACAGCTCCTCTTCCCAGATTCTGCTGCTAAAGATCCATAGTCAACACAACGATCAGCCTTTAAAGCCTCGCCACTGTCCTACAGTACTGTCCTAAAAACATTCCCAGCATCTGGTCCTTCGCTGACCTGATAAGGGGTTGGTGTAGGGCTACCAGGGAGGCGTGGACCAGCACGGAGATGACGGACAGGTGGAAGTAGTCGAACATGACGTTGATATGCTGATGGATGCCTCGCTGGAGGCTAAAGTGCAAGCGCAGCGTCCGGCTGCTGATGCTCTGCAGGGTGCTGGGGTCCTCAGGCCTGGGGGGGACACACACGCTAGTTTATCAGATGTCCTCTCTAATTTTAGCAGTCTATCAAACAACCTGGAGGTTAACTACGAATGCAAAAAAAAAAGGGATGTAAACAAAGATGATGGAAAGCAACACATGGGTGTGAGAAAGACTCCTTCACAATCCGTCTCAACCAAATAGATAAATCAACTGGTCATCTAGTCACCCAAACATCTAGCAATATGCACCCAGCTACTATCTTTGCTCAACATTAATTGCACCACACTTATAGAACAGAGAAAAATAGGAAAAGCAAAGCAGCCATGTGTCAGAACCCTGGGATACATACGAGTAGTCGCCGTCAGTGAAGAACAGGTCCAGAGCGAGCTGGAAGTCCATTTCATTTAGAGATTCCTCCACCTGGTGGTTAGGGAAAAGACAGAAACTCAAACACAGAAAAAGAGCACACAGGGGTCTGACGGGTATTTCTGACCACCTACCACTACAAACTAGAGGTCGACCAATATGGGTTTTTCTATAACCGATGCCGATACTTAGAGGTCAGGGTTAACCGATAGCCGATATGGGCTGCCGATTTTTTTTTGGCAGATTTTTAGGGCCGATATCTAAAAGTTTTCCCATTAATTTGCATGCTAAAGCGTCACACTAATAATAAGTAGATGCACACAATTTTACTCCCCTACTAGTATCTGAAGTCTGAAGTACGTGCCCCCGTACACACACACACACAGCCTAATACTTACAAACATCCATAATCTAGGAATCCAAAGAACCCCCCCCCCATTTTTTAATGTATTATTTATTATTTTTGTTATTATTTTAGTTATTCTTTTCTTCAATGTATATACATATATGTATGTGTACAGACTATGATTTGTCTTTATTTTAGGGCACTTTAGCACTTTTAGCACTTTAGAGCGTGGGAGGGGGGAGGGGGGGAAGGGAAAATTCTTTGTAAAACTTGAATCCGTCACATTTTATGTTTTCATGTGTTGTTGTTTTTTTTTTTTTTTTTTAAATCGGCCGATGCCGATAGATTAAAAAAATGACAAATATCGGCCCGATACATCGGCCGAACGATATATCGGTCGACCTCTACTACAAACTCACTAGCAAAACTAGAAAAAGAGGGAGAGTTTTTCACGTTCATCTCTGTAACAAGAGCAAAACGTATAATAATTTACCTTCTTCTCGTCTAGAAGCATCATGACTTTGAAAATGAGCACGTCGTTGACGATTATCTCCTCGTTCTTGTACAGGATCTGGAAGGTTTTGCTGCAGATGACGTCATCTTGAACACTGGCAGGGAAGGCCAAGTCTGACCCTGGGGGGGGGGAGGAAGAAAAGTTCACCGTTCAAACACAGAGCCCTTCTGAAACATCCTCCGCTCCAGTCCACTGCACCCGCCAAGTTCTGTCCGCAAATCTGTCTTCCACAGGGTGAGAACAACCAAGCCTAGGGACCTCCTACATAATATGAACATTAACTGGTCAATTAATCTCTGGGTTAGTGAAACTTTCCCCTGCTGAATGGATGAAGACAATATCTTACAGGTGTAACTAGAAGCAGCCGTTTATGATGCAGTCCTAATTTGGTTTCGGTGTCGCGAAAGGTTTCAGATATTTGAGCTCAACAGCCAAACAAATGACACCCCTCCCTTCTGTTCTCCTGTGGTGATCGGCTTGTTTATGGCTCGGTCTGAGCCACTATGTTTATTTCCCATTTACAGAACAAGAACTGTGTATGAATACTGGAGGTTTTATTTTTGAGTCAACAACAAGAGGATCGTGAGGCGCAATTAGCTGCCCCTTCAATCCTAACCACAAACACATTTTCAATCGTTAGTTAAGTTCAACTAACTGATTTTGTTACTGTCCTCCCAGTACCTCACAAACTGTGGGCGAACTAAATTAAGACACAAATAAATACAACTTTAAGATCAATCACATTTTCTCCCAGGCTATTTTCAATACCCTTTGGCACTTTAAGAAATCCAGGCAAAGAAACACAGCATGTCTGAAAAAACCTTATGAGAACTGTTTCACAGTCTGAAATATCTGTTTGATGTGAGATATCTTTGATGTGATGACATGTGTGATAAGCGTTCATAACCAGAGGGGTATGATTGTTACCCGTGTACTTTTCATACTGCAGAATCAGCCGCTTTCTCTCCAAGCTTTTTCCCCCAGTGTTCCAAAGATATAGTCTCACGTATGTAATTAGACCCTTTCACATGGCAGTACAGCTGCTGTTCCCATTCTGCCATTCGGCTTCAGATAAGCGCCCAACAGTTTAGAACTCTGCACTGCAAATACAAGCATTTTTGAAATTGTTGAAAGCTTTTAGCTTGTAAAGATAACAGAATCTGTTTTTAAGGTTTTTGAGACAAAAGTACTCTTGAAAATCATCTAAAAGGTGCCGACACTACCCATCTTTCATACGCTCTGAGCCCTGATCAAAAGGATAAGGAACAGATTGTTATGCAATATGCATATTTGTTTTCAAAACATGTGCGCATCACCTCTGTTCATCAAGATGCAAGTTTTAATCTGGATTTTAATTGTTTTGTCTCTTGCAAAGGCATCATTGGGGGTTGTGCTAGAATCACTCATGAATGTGAATGCACAGGTCTACTGCAAGTGTATGACAATATTCTGCATGGCTTTTTCACATCTCTGCCAGTTAATAACAGGAATTAATTCAGGAGCATGATCTTGGCTCGACACATCATCGTGCAGTGGTCAGAAAGCGCTGGTTTCTATTCCAACAGAACCAACTCCAATAACATCACAGTTAGCTGACAAAATTCATATTGCATGAGCCTTGCAATGAAAGAGTAATTTGTAAGAAAGAGTGGATGTAAGTGTAAATGTAATTATTCTACAATCTCAGCCGTTTACAAGCTTGATGATGCCTTTGATCAATACCCCTGTATTTCACTCGTGCAAACTGTGGTCTGAGCGCTGGCAAGCCTGCAGGGCCTGTAATCCAGGTGCGGTGCTGTTAAGTGCACGGCACCGTTCTCTTCAGCCATTAGCCTGGCATTCTGCTATCCAAGGCCGCGGCCGAGCTGAGCCCAGAACAAAAGGGCACTCTGTGCGATGAGTGCCGACTGAAAGCCAGCGCTTTGGCTAACACAATGAACGTCAATACTGATGCATTGAGCGTCTTCAGTGCTGGCGAGGCGGTTTCACAACCTCCACAGGCACAGAGGCCGCTTTCGCAATCCCCCCCCCCCCCCAGGCGCCAAACCGGCGCATCAGCACTTCACCATAAATCAAGACTCATCAAGCTATATAGGCCTTTAAGCGCCACAAACCCTCAGTGCCACTTTACTCCCTCCATCCCCTAAATGCACATAAACCATCTCAGCATCAGTCTGTATGAACAGGGCTGATACCCTAGCCTGGAGGTCCTAGTAGGCATCCTTCTACTGTTACACTTGGTGAGGGACCACAGCCAAGACCTTGGGAGCAGCATGCCTGAAAACAGGAGGCGAGGAGAGTGAGTGAATCATTTCAGATTTCAACAGACGGGACGTGTTTGTGGAACACTTCGGGCAACAGAAAAAAAAACAAATAAATAAATAAAACAAACAAACAGGACGTGCCAGTGACTCAGAGAAAATATCAAATTGCTCAGAGCAAACACGAGGGGAGAAAAAGTTCAAGCGAGACTGTAACAGGACAGTGCACAGGCTTGGCTGTGGCCTCAAACGACAGTGTACGTACGCAAGTACGCAGCAGGGAACACTGAGCACCCTGCCCTTTGAGACCGCTGCGAGGAGCACTGATTGTGGATTGAGTTTATCAGTGGTTCGCAGACAGTGGAGTGCACTGCACCGGCATAATCTGACTGTTTGTCTGGCAGTCAGGCAGTCGGTTACAACTGCATTAGCCAACATGAGAGCACACATGCAGGGAGGGACAAATGTCAGTGTCCACGTGCACACACTGGCAGACAGTCAATAACAGGCTAAGCTACTGTTCCACCAGGCAACCGCTCTTCAGTGTGCATTTCTAAAGCTATTAAACAAGTTCCAAGCATTCAAAAAGGACACATTATCTAATTCCTTTAATGCTTTGTAATCCCTCCAAACATTACATTTAACTTATTACCACGCAAAACCGCCCACACACCTCCAGCTGGAGCCACCCCTCTCCAAAGAGAAGTTTAAAAAGACAAAAAGGAAACTGTAGACTCATTCAACTGTCCATATGGCGGGCATGCTAACACAGCGTGCATCCCCACAGAGGACACCCTAAGGAGAAGTGACCGTATCGAGGGTAGCGGAGACCTTCTGGAATGTTCCGCTGCCCGCCTTTCTCCCTGGCCTCATGCGGTACGGCCAGGTGTGCCTGTTCACCGCATGCCCACCTTCGGCAAGGAAAGCAGATGGTGAACACACAGTGTGCACTCACGCAGGCAATGTTTTGTTTGCCAACAATCTACATGAAAGAGAGAATAACGATTTTACGAGCCATCTGCCCTGGGGCACTACAAATCACAGGCTCCACTGACAAACTGACAGACATCCAACAGTATTGCATTTCATCAAGCCAACTGCTATTTAACAATGAGTGGCAGTGTGTCAGACTGTGCAAGGGCTATCCATCCGTATACCAACACATTAACATGGAGTCTCTCTTCAGATTTTTCTTGTTTTGATCTGCTGCATCCAGAGATGTGAAGACGAATGTTGTGCTCTAAGATGAAAGCAATCATCATTAAAGCGTTTCAGAGAGACGAACTACTCCAAACACTGAGCAGAAGAAAACTCGGCTGGATATAAACCCACCGCCGTCTACCTACTCGTCCACACACCAAAGGGCATCCTGTGCACAGACACGACTCAACCAAATCTACTAACGCTTGAGAGCTGCAAGACTAATCTCTCAGTTGGTCCATGCAAAAATTATAATCAGAGTTCACTTAAGCATAACCGCAGAATTTCATATGCATGTCCTTGATTCAATCAAAAGGATACAATGATGCACTGACCAAGGTTCTGCACATGAGCAAATCCCAGGCGGTGCCAAATCAACATCTGAACACCTGAGCAGACCGATTGATTATGCGTCAAGTTTAACGACTGATTCAGGTAATTCATTTACCTTACTGGAGAAGAATTTACTCAGTGTCAAATAAGGTTTCCGGGTCTTAAATGCCTCTACCTCTAATGACCCTTGACTGAAAGCACACTCCTGTAAGTACTAAGCAGGCCCACGTTTCACCTGATCAAACAAAACGTATTTTTGATCGATACTGAAATTCTGACTGATACTGATGCCAGCATTGGTTTGTCGTCACCAAGTTTATACCTTGGGCATCACACGATCAAACTGTTTGTTAGCATCTGTGGTCAGGAAATATGTAGGTGACACTAAGATACCATGCATGTACTGTTTGACCTAGCATTGCACACATACAGTTTTTAAACCTACAGCCAAATGAAACAGGTTACACCCTAAGAACTGTCCAGCAAAGCATTTTGACAGATTGTGTGGTAAATGGGGTGTGAAGCAGTAGCATGTTACTGATAACCTCTGAGCCTAGCCTTTTTTGGGCGTTACAGAATTTCAATGATTGCAAAATAATGGCACTGCAGACTTGCACTGCATGACATTCCACCCGTCTGAGGTGTCCCAGGCAATCCATGTCAATTTATGAACATGTTTATAAGGCTGCACAAATACTGTAGTTTCTCACTAGCTGTGCATATCTGATTTTATTTTATTTTTTTACTTTATGTTATTTTGTTTTATACTTAATTTCTGAGTTGTTTAATGTGTTTTGTTTACTTATTTTGTCTGTTTTGTTTTGTTATGGTTTGTTTATTTATTGTTCTTCTGCATTATGTAGCCTCAGTCAGGGCATTGCTGCAAAAGAGCCATGTGCTCAGTCAATTCTCCCTGAATAAACAATGATGATGATATGATAGTAGCAGCTTGCACAATGTGGACACCGACTATTTTTGATGTATGCACAACAAGGCAAAATGAGGTTAAGGTTGCATGAAACAGTTTTGTTATAAGACCACTTTTTAAGAACCCAAACATAGCATCATCTGAACTCAATAGCCTAAATATAAACACACACAACAGTTTTCAAGCAGAATATACTCTTGCAGCATGTAGAACACCTCCACCCCCTCCTTGGAACACGCAGCTTAATCCCGAGGCTCGTGGCATTTGGTGAAAGCTTTGGCGAGGCAGCTGGTGGTGACTGTGCGATGCTCTGGGCATCCTGCTGGGCACACTGACCTGAGGGATGGAGCAGACTGGCCTCCACTCGGTGAGGGACCCGCGGTGGCACTTTCATACTGGAGCGGAGCTGGTAGAATCTGTTGGCATTAAACAAACAATAATAAAAATGTGGCCAAATGACACCTGCACACTTGAATCTAGGGCAGAAATAAACTGGGCCATAAGTGTGCAAAGCGCAAACTTTGAGGCACACATTTGGGTTTTTTTAAGCTATGTATTGCTTGCTTTTTCTACACCTTCCAAATTCGATTGACCTCCCAAACAACTCTGGCTTACACAACAACTCACATGCACATACAATCATTGTATCTTATTTATTTTTTCATATACCGATGGAGGACAGCCAGACCATTGGAAGAGGAAGAGGAAACAGGCAGAACATTAGACATCCCATTACTGGGACAAGTGAGACAGCGACCACATTCAGTTCTTGATTCTCAGTGAAAGTGTGGGTTTACAGTAACATAGGAAAAGTCAGGTGGTAGGGAGACGAAAGAGAGCAGGAAGTTGTGTGTGTGTGTGTGTGTGTGTGTGTGTGTGTGTGTGTGTGTGTTCGAGACAGAGAGAGAGAGTGAATGTGTAGTAAAAGGAGAGCAAATTGAGCAGGTCACAGGACACAAAAGCACAGCAGTCGAAACTCGAGCACTCATGAATGAGTGATGAGCCGTTACGTTCTCCTCAAATGTACAGTCTCCCCGAAACACAGACCCAGACACTCTAACACACACACACACACACACACACACACACACACACACACACACACACACACACACACACAGATCACCTAAACAGCCAAGTCTCGACAGGCCATACGAAGCGAAG
The DNA here is from genome assembly GCF_963457725.1 of Sprattus sprattus. NCBI lineage: Eukaryota > Metazoa > Chordata > Actinopteri > Clupeiformes > Clupeidae > Sprattus > Sprattus sprattus. The sequence goes on along the minus strand of NC_137910.1, from coordinate 24,167,316 downwards.
CTGTGAAAATGCTGTGATACAAACAACACAAGCCCTACCCCTTCCTCTATAAAACCGCCCCTCACAACACCCTACCCCACGCCTGTTGTGTTCAAAATTGGCTGATGTCAGGTAGAGACCTTGGAGAGAAGCCACAAGCTCCCCTTGTTTACTTCCTGAGAGGGCTAAGGGTTTCAAATAGCAGGGAAAAAGTGTCGCCTTCAAAAATAGAAAACAAGTGTTCTCTTAAGTGGGCGGATGTAAGTGGGGGCAGGCATGAGGGGGATTATTATTTGATCAAACGAGCACTTCTACGCGCATTAAAAGGGCAGTGAGAGCAGCAGCACACAATGCATCAGGTCTCCACAACAGGAAGCTAAGGCCAGCTGTTCCCAGGGAAACTCAAATATGTGTGTGTGTGTGTGTGTGGGGGGGGTGGCAACGGCGTGGACCCGGAGAGCTTGTTTCCTGAGCAGCAGCTGAGCAAACCATGCAGCATCCACGCCCCCCATCCTACCGGAGTGACGAAGAAAGACCCCACTGTGACCTCAGCGCCGCCAGAGATGCTAGTATGTGAGTGCTGCTGCCATGGGAACTATGACATTTCAGGAGATGAGGAGAGGAAAAAAATAAGAGAAAAAAAAACTCTGATGATGTGCTGCATTCGGCAGGGATTGCCATCTGAAACAGAGCTCTTTGTGATGGGCTTCGCACATGAACCAAGCGGGAAGGAAGCGATGTTATCCCCTCCGCCTTAGGACACCATGCACAGGGCATCTGAATTGTAATATAAACCGCTGACTACACCCTGTTTGGTCTTACTCCTGCAATGGGATTTGAAATGGAGACACCTCTCCGTGTTTCGGTAGATGCACAGGCATCTGTATTTAGCTAAACAATAGCCACAACAAACAGGCCAGATTTTCCATTTGGTGGAAACAGGCAGCGCAGTGCAAAATCACCTGATATGTAGCCTTGCCTGTTTTTCCAACCCTGGCTTTGTTCAATTTATGCACGCCCCCTCATGTCAGACAGCATGCAGGTATGCCAGCTATCCTGACTGTGAGTAAGGGTGTGGCGTGGAGTCTGAACACTGGCTGCAGGCCAGCAAGTGGAGCTAACAAAGTGGAGCGATCTGACTGGGAAGTCAGAAGGCTGGCCAAGGTCGGTCGCCAATGCGGGCACATTGCTCCGCCAGAGGCAGGAAGTGGCGGGCATCTCTAATATCCCTGGGGGCCGCATCCGCTGCATTTCCTCCCCACAAATCAATACCCCCCCAACTCACTCAGAACAGCCCTCTGTCTCTTCAGATGGTTGGGATGGGGTGTATGATAGTAATTACATGGGAGCATCAAACTGTAAATTCCATCAGAACACCAATCTGAGGTTCTCGCTAGAGCCATTCCACAAATGACATGCATTAAAGCCCCATGGAAACATAAAGAGATGATGTGTGGCTCCTTGGAATTTTGAGCATGTCCGTTCGCACCGACACACTTTTATATTACTATTATATTAGGCTATAACGATTATGGTCAGGGTGTTAATCAATTATCAAACAAATGATTCAAAAATATATGTCTGGCCTGTCCACAGAAATACTTCTATAAAGACGCAATCCAAGAATGGAGCATTTCTTGGAGAGCAGTTTGTTTGAGAAGCACAGCCAGTTTATTGAATTATGTCCTGAAAATGGATTCTCTTTGCAGCAATGGAGAAGCAATCCCTGTGTGACCTACCTGTAATATTGCCAAAAAGATGCTGCTTTAAAATCACTTATACAGAACAAGGTTATTCTGAATGTTAGAGCACTTGGCTCAGTTTGCCACTCTGGCTATAAATTGAAAGAAAAGAAAAACAACTCCGGCCTTAGCTAGCAACAATATCAAAAGCTATTTAGATACACGTCTTAGGCCTAACTCTCATCTTTGCTACAAACATTTGGACCTCCTCCCCTCGAATAGAATAAGTCACAAATTGAGTGTTAAGAGTCAGGCGATTTTATGGCCTGAGGCAATTCACAACAGAGATGTCTGACGATTACTCCAGAGGGAGGCAAAAAAAAATAAGGATGAAGTAACACACAGCCCAATATGTGTCAACAGAAGGAAAAACCACAAAGCAGGCTTAAACCACTGCTGACTGCAGTCTTGCTCACATCCTGGAGCTGTGCTGACATGACCTGACTGATCTCTCTGGTCTTAGCTAATGGCTGACCTAGCGCAGCTCATTTAGCGCACAAGCTCTACGGACACACACCCACGAGACTAGAGCATAGGAAACAAAAGACCCTGTCTGGCCCCTTGAGAGAAACGCTCTCACATAAACAATCTCTCCGTTCAGAGAAACCCGGACACAAGACTGCCAGGTCCCTTTTCTGAGAACGGCCTCTTCTATCGTGCCGCCGCGAGTAACCGGACCTCTGCGGCTCAATCAGAAAGGGGGACACAGCCATTTCTCTTCGAGGGATGTGCCACCTCTGCACGTTGTTGGCTGTGGCATTCTTGCATGCTGCCTTTGCGAGCGCCGCATCATGAAATTACAGTCCTCAGCTTTTAACAGCTCACCACTTCATTCCCAAGTACTTAGGAGCAGATGGGTGCGGAACAAAAAAGGAGGACTGTGTTCTTGAGAAGAAAGGGTTCACTGCTCGTGTACCCAGACACTTCTCCATTTCAGTTCTCCCTCTGGCGTGTGCCGACTCAGATGCAAAAAAAGCTATCCAGAGACAGTACTGGATGGGACACACACGCACGCAGTGATTTAGATGGGGGGGCAAAACATTATGGTGACAGCACTGAAGTGCTGGACATGTTCACTCCGTGCCCCATGCACTCATGTGACCCCAAGGGTCAGAGGTCCAGCCACACACCACAGAGTGGTCAAGGGCCTACACGGGAACAGGGAATGCCACACTAAGCTTTATGTGTGAGCATCTCAATCAGCAAAACATTCAGTCAAAAGGAACCATGCATGAGGACACATTTGCCTTAAAAGTAGGAAAAAAAAACAAAAAAAAAAACACAGTTCTTTCCAGAACCTGACACAGTGAATTAAGAGATAGAGCAAACTAAATAATAAAAGGCAAAAGCGATAGACAGATAATAGATGGATAATATATAATAGACATCCACAGCTGAGAAGAAGCAGGAGGACTGTGAACCTGACTGACAGCCCTGAGATTGGGCAAGGCAAGGATGTGCTCTCTACTCACCCTCTCTGGAACAGATCCACATTGTAGAACTTGTGGAGCTCCACAGAGAACTCTATTGTGGCCTGGACCTCGCTCATGTTGGAGAGGGGCTGCAGGCGGCGGTAGTGGTGGTGGTGGTGGAGGTGGGCTAAAGCTCACATCATTTGTGACCAGACTGCAGAGGGAGGGAGATTCAAAGGCATCAGTGACAAGCATGTGACCCATGGCATTCAGACAACAACTGACGAAAGTGGCGAGCAAATGCATTACTGCAAGCTGCTCGCTCGCACTCACTCACTCACTCACTAGGGCCTTATACATGTGCCACTGAGATCAGATCAGTTTATCGTATCGTATTCGCGTGTAGGTGTGAAGATTTTCAAGGGAAACGGCTCTTGTCGTTACCTGTATACATGTGCAAAATGTGAAGCTGTTACATTGCCTCGGGCATGCGCAAAGACCACGGAGATGTGCTCCCACCTGGTTTGTTTACTAACAACATCAACGTGGATCCGCATTGGGCACAGGCAGTGTAGTGGCTTAAAGTTCCCTTCTTTCTATCAGCATATAGTTCTTAATATTTTCTTTGAATAACCACTCTCGGATGGAAAGAAAACGAGTCTACGCGTGGATGTGTTTCAACAACGGTAGAAAACTGTGTTTGCTCCGTCTTTTACTGGACTCATAATTATATGACAGTGGTATTAGTTACAGTTGAGACACCCGAAATAACTTGCATGCGCAGCAATCCTGAGACGTGATTTTTAGTTTGCACATGAATACTAACGTCTTCTTTGATCCCAGGAAATTTGAGCACATAACCCATCTCCCTTACGGAGATATTGGCGAAAGTTGTTTAACCTACTTCATTGCAAACGTCTAGTTTTTCAAACGTGTCTAGTTTTTGTGCAGTAGTGAATAGAGTCTCAGTCTACTACACCATACATAGCATATCATGTTTGTAGAAAATGATTAAGGTGCAACAAATGCCAATAAGCATATTTAAATTAAATGATTCACATTGCAAGCAAAATGGTGCGGCTGGAGCACAGGGAGGGACAACGGTGACGCATTTTGAATGTAGCGACAAACATTTATGTGCTGTAACAAACAGTGTTAACCAGTATGTGAGTAACGTGGCTTTTATTAAAACATAGCGTGTGTAATGTGTAGCTATTTCATTCCGTTTATTAACCTTTCCGGCTGTCTGTATTACTAGCCAGCAGCAGACGTAAAGGAAAGGGAGCATTTTACTCCCCGGCAATCTCTCTACAAACTTCCATATAGACGCGGGATCAGCAGAGGAAAATCTACTTTCCTTTTGGGAGAAACCAGGCCAGTCGTTCCCACGACTACAGCACCTTGCAAAACGAATTATATGCGTTCCAGCAACAGGTGCTGCGAGTGAGCGCTCCTTCAGTGCAGCAGGGCGCGTTATAGAAGCCAGGCGCTCTCGCCTGAATCCTGACACTGTAGATGCTATTTTATTCCTGCATAGTGCTAAGACAAATTCTAAATAGAACGAAGGTTAGGCATATCAGCAGAGGTATATTTTGGTTACATTAGGATGGCTACGTTTATAGCTTGCGTTTTGGGCGCACCACAATGCCAAGAAGTTTGTCGCGACTGTAATGGCATATTTCATTGTGGGGGTGATTGATAGCTTAAGGCTTACGAGACACGGTGTTTTCCGATGTTTTACTGAGTCCTCTCTGTCTCTATCACACACACACACACACACACACACACACACACACACACACACACACACACACACACACACACACACACACACTAACGGAAGCAAAAAAGGTTTAAATTAAGTGACATCCCTCAAATGTCGCGTCTCCCGCAAACCTGCAAGCTATGAGTCAGCTGTCAGTATTGGAAGAAGCCTTAACGTCTCGAAGATGAAACTTCCTGGGTTATTTTGTTTCGTTAGGCTATTAGTTATATTTTAAAACAGCCAGTCACATTGTAGCCTACCACTCATGGAATAAGGAATTTCAAAGAGATGATGGAGTGAACTTTCTAGCCTCTAACTTTCTAGCCTCTAACTTTCTAGCCTCCTGTCACCGTCTCCCCCCAGTCACGCACGGCCTCCCCCATGACACATCGGCCTGATTTGACACGCCCTTTTCTAAGCCGAACGATCGTGGTAAACCACCTCTCTCGAAAGCTTCAGACGATCGGCGGAAAAACGAACGGTTCACATCTAGACCCCTTATACATGAGGCAATTGTAACACGTTCGCGAGTTTCTATCGTGGTAGAAGCGATGTAACAGCTTTACATTGACGCATGTATAAGGGGCTACTCACACACTCACACACTCACTCACTCACACACACACACTCACACACACACACACACTCTCTCTCTATGAATTGACATAGATTCAAACACCACAAGAGCCGATTTCTACCTAAAGGATGAACAAGTGTAGCATGTTCTAAGCACTGCACTGGAGGCTAAATAAGTCTGGTGTATAACCTAAACATAGTGAGTGGGAGAGAGTGGGAAAGAGGGCAAAGCAATGAATCACTACTCCAAAATAGCACTGAAACACTATATCCACCACTGGACAATATTAGAAATACACACAGCAAGGAGTATTTTAACTCAATTGACAAAGCATTACCCCTCGTTATTAGACTTTTGGGCAAAAACATTCCCATCGTCAGACTATATAGAGGACCACAGGAAAGCTAATGTTATGAAGCTTGTCAATGCCCCTGGTCATGTAAAACAATTGAATGTGTGGAAATGTAACTGTATAGTAACCCATAGGCCTATTGTTATTCCTTAATAGTGACTGTGGAGCAGGAAGCAGGAAGTGGAGCAGGAAGGTCTGTGGTCATACAACAGTGCACCACACTTGATCTGTGGCTAGCAGATTACATAGGCACACAAACTGGACACCCGTTTTGTCCTTTGACTGCATGCCCTGGCTCAATTTACATAAACACACAGCACATAATCCTCACCGTAAACATTATTCAAAACAACAGGGGGAATGCAGTGGCTTACAGTCTGATGCAAATCTATGTACCAACAAAGGAATTAGCAGGTATGAGTGTAGATTTAGCCTTGTATCTGATATGGATATCAGGAAGAAATAAGCTTCAAAATAACACAGCGGCCTGCAACTTTGGTGTGCAGTGCCACATTTTTGCATCCCCACAGGTTGAATTATTTGAGGGATTTGAGTTAATGTCATGAGAGCCATATCAGAATGACCAAAAGATCAGCGTGATTTTATATGTTGCAGCACCGGGTGGCCTTTTATTCACCTATATTATATAATCTTGTTTATAGTCATGTATCAACTGAATCTTAATCCATTTATCAACCCTCTGTAAATCAAAAGGCGCATCTCCAGATCTGCTAGTCGTGAGCTTTGACTTAATTCCGCAAGGTAGCTGACAAACCATTACTTTGCTCTCAAGGAAGGGAAACACGGTCTTGATGTTTATGACTCACAGAGTATCCATTTACATTTGCTGAAGAGAAACAGAGCAAAATAACAGTTGCAATTGCTTCAAATGAATCGTCAGACGTCACTCACCACGTTTCCAGATAGCAGCTTACTTTTCATTTTGCAAAAACATTCTAAGCAGCTGGAATGCCCTGCGTTGACCACTAAAATGAGAAATGAGAACGATAATGAATTATAGGTTCGTACACTACATTGACTCAAGGAAAGGCAAAAGAGTGTGTTAACGCACAACGCGTCGATCACCACGTTGTCATACCTAGGGTACTCTATATTGATATTAATGATTCATAATGCTAGAAATTAGACGTGTTGAAATCAACGTTGAAAAACGACATCCGACACAACTCACACAGCTGGCCAGCGAACTATAACGATAGATAACTAAAGTAGCGTTGTTTTGGGTTTCGATATATTTTTTTGGTTGATACTAGCTTAACAGTTGGACGGTTAAGTAATGGTAAACGAGCAAAGGTGAACAGTCCCAACTTGGTGGTGCTAACGTTATCTTATCTACTTCAGAGGAGAATAACTGACAAGATATTTGGGCGCACCTAAATTGTTTGTAGCCAGCTAATAACATTGTCTATACTTGCCAGACACCCTACAGCCTAGTTAAGTTAAGTGAGTTAACATTTAACATCTTATAGTAATTGTATGACATCAATCAAATTACATCCCAATACTGGTAAAGTGACATTGACATGGATGGATTAACGTTAGTTGAGATACCATACCTGCAACTCAGATCTAATAACTTATGTAGCAAGCAACGCTAGCTTACTACCTTTCCTAGCTAGCACCGTCAAGCGAGATCATAACAGTTGGCTATTGAATCTAGCCTGTTAGTTAAGGCTTCCATTTGCATTAGCACTAGCTAACTATTATCAATGAACAAGTGTTGGCTAAGATTAGCTGGCAAGCTAACTAGCTTAGTAACGTAGGTAGCTTGCTGGCTAACAACCATGAGCTAGTGTTACTTTTGTACACTAAACATTCGGAAAGTATGCTGTGTGTGACTGGCTAACGCGTTAAACAGCACTAAGTAAGACAAATCTATGGAAATAAACCATAAATGCCACTACCTCTTCAAAGAACCCGCGTGAACGGAAAGGCCAAGGCACCAGGCTTGATTTATGAGGATGAATTGCTTAATATCCTTCACAACCGGCGTTTCTTTTCACCGCATACCGCTGTAGCAACCTGGCTAATAGCACAGTTTTGAGAATTCCAAGTGCTAAATTTCGCTAAGGACAATCATACAAATGTCAGTCTACCCGACGAAATTAAAAGAGACATCCAGACAAAACTATTCTGATACATGATCAGTCTCGGTTTCGCATCCCAAATGCCTTTCTCAAATGGTCTGCCACAGATTTTTTTCTGTCTGACCCATGGCGTGCCAGAAACAGCAGCGACATTAGTAGGAGGAGGAGTCCAGCATCTTCATTGGGCATACGAAGGGGTTCAGGATCACACACGGACCTTTTTGTGCACAGAACATAAAGTAATATCAAGGGGTTTGTGGACAGCAAAATATGTTTTTCATATTATACTTTGTATAGTTTATAGTATGCAGACTGAATTAAACGCAGATGGTATAATTTCGCAGGATTTGAACACTTTGTAGACTGATCATAATCATTATATCTATAATAGTAGTAATAATAATAATGCATTTTAGTTTTAACGCACTCTTAATTTAAAAGAATCTCAAGAGTGCCAACATAGTAGGCTAGACACAAACTATAATAATTAAATTAAATTAAACTAGTAAACATAAGCATAATAGAAAACTTAGTGACAGTGATTTATCACAAAGCCAGAAATGCCTCCCTGAATAAAAATGTTTTTAGTCCAGTTTTAAAGGATATCTCTGTCAACTACAGTGCTCGCTTTAAAGTTCACATTCAAACGCAGTCTTAACCACCATCATGTTTTACTGTACTGGACAATACTCGACAGGTCTTGGCCCAAATCTATGTGGAGGGTCACCAAGGCCTCACGCTGGTCTTTGGGCATGTTTTGATGTTAAAGTGTCGCTCCGCATATATAGCAGATAACCTTGGAACGGATCATCTGGCCCTTCAGGTTCCGATCTTAAAGAGTGCTTAAACCACTAGGGTAAAAGTTATGTGATTTAGTCTTTCAAATTTAGCCTAACATTTTCCTAAACATGAAACAAGACCGAGACTACAAATTATTTCAAATTATGCCTGTAAAGCCCAGAAATGAGCCATAGCCTACCACCTGTTTCTTTAAGTTTTTGGGGATTTTGCTGAAATGCAAGAGCGACATCCTGTGGAGAAAAAAAAAAACTAGCCTACCACTTAGATTAAAAAGTGTGCTTGGTTTTAAAGCGAAGATGTTATGAACCTACAGGCCTACCGATAAACGACTGTATATGTCTTTACACTTTGGAAAGATGCATAGGCTAATCTGGTCATATAATTTCCAAATATGTTTCAGAGAGGCTTTACACGGCCTTTAGGGATTTACAGGGCCTTTCAGGATACACAGCAAAAACTGCATGATTTCTCTCTAAACCTCGCTAACCACTTGTCTCAATCTGCCGAGTATGAAACTCGTTCAAAAAATTTGATAGCATAAAGTGAACCTCATCAGATTCTCTACGAAACGGGTCTGTTTGCCTGAGGTCGCGCATGCTACCTGTTGAATCAAATGTTCCTTTAAAGCAGCAATAAGGGGCTCTGTTCCAAAACTAGCAAGCTACCTACCTAAAAGGCATGCACACATCTTGCAAACACAACCAACTTCCCAGTTGACACTGATAGAAGCTTGCCAACACACCAACTGGTGTCTTTTAGCGGTATAGCTGGCAATGTCATGCTGTGAAAGCTTTTCTTCCATTTTTGCAGGGAACACAGAACTACATAGGGCATATCCTGGATGGCTTGTGGGAAAGACATAGGTGTTTATCTGTCCTTCACCTATCCATGACCATATGCTATCAAAATGAATTTAAGGATGGTACCAAAACTAGTTACCTATACAACCATACCTCAAAAGTGTCAGATTGTTGCATAGTGTTAGTTTAAAGATTTTCTTTAAAGATTTTTGCTATATGAGCTCAACAGCCAATCAAATTACACCCCTCCCTGCCGTGTTGCTGAATCACCTTGTTGATTGACTAGGATTGTTTATGGTTCGGTCGGGTAGCAGGTTCAACCAACGCTGAGCCAAACCCTAAACTCTGAGTTGATTAAGCCTAATATGGGACACTCTGTTTTCGGTTCCAGAATAGCTGATGGGAGTCGACTCTGAATATGTTCACTTCAAGTAAAGCGCGTGCCCCTTGAAAAGACATCATCAATGGACCTAAAATACCACGAGTCAGTCACCATGGCAACCAGGGCAAAAGTCGTCCTACTTCACCCCACTGGAGTTAGAACTTCTTATACGTGCTTACGGGCGAGTATGAGCATATTTTCAGAAAAATAACTGTTAAGCTGACCCCCATCAGAAAATTAGTAAAAGTTCGATTTGGTTCACTTGTGTCGTAACATGCGTGTTGAAAGTAGCATAATTCAACTTTTGATTTAGGCTATAGGGGGTTTCCACAGCTTACATTGTTTAGTGACACGCCTGGGTAAATTCACTCAGAGTAGGCTAGGCCTACGTGGCAAACCTCCCAATAGAAGAATTGTTTGGAGAATTAAGCTATCGGGCTCTTCTATTAAATAATAGACTATAAGGCTATGAGTTTTACCACTTTGTTAATTTGCCCAGGTTTGTCTCTGAACCACTTGTTATAGGCTACCCTCGACAGTTTTTGTGTGTGAAAACAGCTTGAGGACCTCGAGGAGCAATCAATACATGGGTTTCTCGGCTACGTCATCTCTGGTTGCGTGCGCAATCTCGCGGCAGAAAGAAGCAAGATAACGTTGAAGTGGATGAGAAAGCTGTGGAGGAAGGCTACATGACAGGGAGTTGTTGTGTGGTGAACTGCTCTAACAGAGTTGATAAGATGTTCAGTATACTTAGGAGGAAGCATCTGTTTGCCAGTTTTTCGTTTTTCTTAACGTCAAATAAAATATAGAAAAAGGCTCAACAATGTAGCCTACAAGGTTACGTTTGGGAATATGTTGAGGGTGTGCAAGCATTCATGGCAACAGAATAGGGATCGGTAGGCTAAATAAGTAATAAACAATACATTTAAACTGGGCTTTCTGTATTCATTTGTATTAGGGTAGATGCCTTTCTGCCGCGGATTTGCGCGCGCAGCCTTCAATGTTTGTATACAAAAAGTGATAAGGCCCTGTCCGCGATTCTAATTCCATATCATAAAGACGATATAGTTTGGTTTGACTGAGACACTCTTACGCATTTTCAATAATTAGAATAAGCCAATAGTCCTCCAAAAGAAACCAATGCCATGCACATAAATTACTGGAGAATTTAAACGGTTGTAGACTATCGCTCTGATGTGAAGAAGGGACGTAGGCTAGCCTTACATCCGACGTGGCCCACGCCCCACAATTAGATGAGGAAAACCTTGTGGGGATCATGGACTGAGCCAAGAAAGCGACCAAGGTGAGCAGTTGGTGATGCACTGAGGGAGCAAGGAATCCAATCCTCTGAGAATAGATGACACCAGAAGCCAGCATGTGCGGGATAAGCAGGTAACTAAGATCCCTGACATGAACGCTGAATTGGTCATGTTTTCTAGCAGATATTTCGGCATTACACAATGACGGTATACGCGCTTTTGCTGTAAACTTTTTTGCAAAGTAGTCTATAATTTGGTAGCCTATTAACAGTTTTCATTAGTTTCAATTGCCATTCAGATGACAATGATAATAAAGGTCAGATTAAATATCTTCATATAGCCTAGGCCTATCAAATGTTAATCAGACAGAATATCTTCACATTCATCACAGAGAAAATGCAATTAACTCTGTCGTTTTCAATTTTATTCTTCATTCTCCCCATACTTTTCAAAGCAGAGTTGTTCTCTATCTTTTGTGCAATATGATTCCTCGCTGTATATGTACGGGACTGCACGCACAGCGTAAGTGCATTTATAATTTATATGCGTTCAAATTGTGATCATGATTACTAGCTTCCTGTCTCAATGTTTGCTGTTGTCCTAAGACAAAACTCATGTTGTAGGCTAATTGAAATTAAAATAAAAAGCTATTCAAAATATTTTTCGAAATTAAGATTGTGTCTCAGTAACCAGTTGTGTTTCTACAGGCCTCTTTAAACATCAAGCATACTTAAACTGTTCTCGCAGCTTTAAGAATCGCTGTTTATTTTAGAAGTTGCCCAGCACAGCTCTTCAAACAGAGGTTGATTTTAGTGTGCCCACTGTCAACATGGTCTTCTTGCTCCCCAGCAATCGGGTGTTGACAAAAGCTACCTTGCAATGTAGTTCACACACACACACGCACGCACACACACACTCAAACATAAACACACACACACACACACACCTCAGTGTGTCCTTTCTTTTGTGCAGGGGTGCCTTTCTCCACTGGCAATGTTAACATTGAGCAGATAATGTGTCCCCAAACACAGGTCGGAGAGGCTCAGTTTCCGGGTGAGCCTTTAAGTGCAAACACCACCAACTCTTTATTGTTCGCCTATCTTTACAACAAGTTTGCCAATTTGACGCTTTGGTTTTGTTCTGTTCCTAATAGGATTTTATATGATGTCACAATTTCACATCGCTGAACTGGCAAGACGTGGGACAGTTAGAAAGGTGGTTGGATCTACCCCTCTGCAAAGTGCGTTTAGAATTGGCCCTGAATTCAACTTTCGGATCAACACCAGGTAGGCCAACAACAATCGGTGGAGGTCAAGCAAGCGCAAGGCCACTTCATAGATCCCGAACTTTGATTTTCCTTAGGATGAGTCGACACCTACTGTTCAGTTACGGTACTTGACCCTGTCCATGGTCCTGAAGTTAGACCATCAAAGGGCATTTTATGGAAACACAAAAGAGACATGTCATCCGTTATCTTTGTTTTATTAAAATGAATTAGTATTCGATTGTATTCTTAAGATATGCCTACAACAGTTAACATAGCCTACAACCACACCGAATACTTAATGCCAGTTCTCTCTATTCCCTTCTACATTTCAGATCCGCATATCCTCTGGGCCTACCAGATGAATTTGCATTTCAAGCAGTTTTTCGGATGACCAGTACGACCCTGCACAAAAACTGGAATATATGGCAAATGTTAGACTTAGAAGGAAACGAACAGTTGGCAGTTAATTTGAACGGAGAGCTAATGTCACTGGAATTCGTTTACACAAGCATCGGTAACAGAAGAGAAACAGTCGTGTTCTCTAACCTGCCATTCCTTTTTAATTCACAATGGCACAAGCTCTTCCTGGTGGTTAAAAGGGACTCAGTGACCTTGACCGTGGATTGCATCATTGTCGACACCAAAAATGTGCCAGCAAGAAACAAGGTTAATCTGGATGGCTTCACGCATATTGGAAAACTTAAGGGCCAACCTGCCATCGCGGTTCCGGTGAGCTGAGCTTTTGCTATTTAATATTGGCCTATTATAGGAGTAGGTTACCCATTACGGACAGCATGGTTCATTGCCATTAGGCTACTTGTTGAAATCTAGGCTTAATTCATTTTTAATAGACGTTCCAGTGAACAATTTACAGATCATTCGCCTGATATCCCACTACTAACATAACTGATTGAGTCATGAACAGCCCTCAATTGGGATGTTCTGCGAGCTTTTGGTGAGAAGCAAAACGAGCAGTATATTTTTTCTTTGAATGGAATCCTTTTGCTTGGCTGAACCAGTTTCTACAGGTAAGTGGGAATTGTAACATGGTAGTTCTAGTCGAATGACTGCCCTCTTGACAGACGAGGCCTACAGTCTATCTCCTGCATTCACACTGTTATGGGCTATATATTTCCTGTAGAGATAGTTTTTTTTTCCTGTAAAGATACTTTATTTATGATTCAATTGTTGAGTATCACATAAGTCAGCAACATTTGAATAACAATCATTTGTATCATTTGTTCAACAAGTTATATTCCATACCCTATGTATTTGCAGATACACATTCCTTTATAAGATGCTATGAATAAAATATTCTAAATGATAGCAGCAATCAGTCCACCAGACCTTCCAATGTGGTTAATTGCTCTATTGAGAAATACATTCATTAAACCCATGTTTTTGCGTTTGCCTTCCCCAGTTTGAGTTACAATCCATGCTAATACACTGCGATATTTCGCGCGCTCAAAGAGAGGCATGTAAAAATCTTCCAGTGGAAGCATCGGTAAGATTTCAACTCATAATTCTACAAATATGCTATTTATGATTTGTGATATCATCAATGGATGACATGCTTTATTCTGTCGTGAAGTAACAGGCTTCATGGCATTGTAGCTTCCAAAGCGGCTCACACAAAATGTAACAATAGTCTGCTGTAATACTCAGGCCTTTAGCGAGCCAACTGGTGTAAATTCCACAACTATGGAAGAATTCCCGCTCATCTTTTAAATCAGCCCCATGACTCGTCTTTGTTTTCACCCTCCTACATTCTTTCAGTCCTCCAATCGCTTCCCATTCAAAACCTGTGTCATGAATAAACATGAGTCTTTCGGAGTTATGGTATCTCTTTTCGTTCAGTGTGTTGAAACGGATTTAGTTGGGTCGCTTCGTCAGGGGGTCCGGCAACCCAACTAATTCCAGAAAGCGGAGTTTTTCGCCTCTCTAGACAGACGGAGAGACCATGGCCTGGGCCATAGATTGTCGCGGGCCGCTTTGGGTGCTTTTGTTGGGGATATTTCTGATTTGCTCCGCTCAAGTAAGTTTGTCCTTTCTTTGTTTGCATTCCCTCACAGATTACCGAAGCGGAATTTGAGGTGAGCCACGGCCGTTTTGGTCTTTCTGACTTTTTCTTGCATGTCCAAGGAGTTCGATAGCTTTGCCATGCACACGTTCCTTTCCAGCATGTCATTTTGCAGTTTGCACATGTTCTACCCATCTACCCCGGACGTGTGTTGTAGATGGTGTGGTAGAGTAATCTTTATTTATGACATCCACCTGTGGCAGTTCAGCAGTATTTGAGTTTACATTTTTGTCAAGGCACCTGTATGTTATAATTGCAACAGACAAGAATTTATAGAATGTCAAACGAATAGACTACCTGCTGTAACTATATTAACTTATCAATTGACATAACTTGCTTAAAGAATGTATGCTAATGCTATGTGGTCCACCTGCTTGGGTGAGGGCTTTATTGTGGAACAATGTGAAATGTGAAACATGCAATTTCTTTATCTTTTAATAGAGAAATGGGGGCCCCGCTGGTCCAGCAGGTCCTGCTGGAGTCCCTGGAATTGATGGCATTGCAGTAAGTTCACTTATAACCCTTCTGTAAAATGAATAGCATTTCTCCATCCTTCCTTCTTAAGTTACATAAGCCATGTCCTGTGTGAAGGGAAAGGACACACCCCTTTTTAAAAACTCATCTGATATTACTGGCTTCATAAGAGGAAAGTGTTGCTACTGTTATAATGTTTTGTGTAAGAATATTTATACACTTATATAACAGTACCTTTTATTTTAGGGGGACAGAGGCGATGATGGTGAAGATGGCCCACCTGTGAGCATCACTTCCTACTTCCATATGCTTTCATATTCTATTCAATTGCATTGTACATGTTGGTTCTTTATTAACTGGGTCATTCAAACAATGCTTTTTGTAGGGTCCCAATGGAGATGGGGGTAAAGCAGGCTCTTCAGGACTACCTGGGCTGCCTGGAGCTGATGTGAGTAGTCTGAACATGTGATACTGGTGACTGTTATTCATCTGTATTCCAGCTGCTAGATGGTGCCACTGAGACTGTATAATCCATAATGGCTGACAGTAAACTGTCGGTGCTCATTATGCCAAATTATGTCTCATGTGCGTTTTTGGCCCAAGATGAAAGTTGATGGCCCCCCTCTGTGATACATTGAGGTATACTGTGTTGTGCCACTAGGAGGTTAAAAAAATGCAGTGAATTTTTGGAGGTGGACCTTAAGGTAGAGAATCCTTGAAGAGTTTCCCTTTGTAGACAACAGTCTTTTTGTTTGAGTGGGGAAGGCTGTGGCCTGGACTTAATTAAATGCTGATCCCTGTGAAAATGGAAGCCTGGGTTAGAAAAGCAAGATCACCATGATTCCTCCTCGCAGAGGAAGAGCCCATGCGGGAGCTTGATAGTCTGGCCAGCGTAAGGAAGCAGGCTCGGATCTTCTCATTTGCAAGCATAAATCCATCTATTTTATTCAGTAAATATTTGGTCAGGGCCTGCCATTCGCCTTATGGTTAGTGCAACAAAAGCAAAAAAAAAAAGCAAAAAACCCGTATCCCATATCCCTTTGAATAGTAATACACCATCCCCTTTCCAAGGACCCTTTCTGCCTCTGCAGGATGGTGTTTTGACGTCTGCAGCATTTCTCATTGGGTCCACAATAGGAGTGTGTATCTTGGCTGGACCTTTGGCCAACGAGTCCCTCCTGTTGAGAATCCTCAGGCTGGTGTGGAATGATGGCTGTGAATGGGGGTTTGTTTGAGACACTGGGGAGGAATGCAGCCTGTCTGTCAGCAGCAGTCTCAGTGGTCCAAGGCAGTCTGGTGTTTACTCTGCAGGATCCAAGACCACATGCAAACCTGTTGTATCAGAGCCCTTCATAATTTGTCTCTTTTAATGAAGACCATTGCAAGTCAGAGTCTTTTGACGAAATTGACGAATAAAACCATTTTAAATCTTGCTTTGGAGCTTCTACTACCACTGGCTTACTACAGAATACATTTGACCTATTTTGACATGAACTGTCAGTTTTATGGGTTTAGTCTGGGAGGTGGAGCCTGCGTGTTAATCACACATGCCCCATTCCTCCTTACTCCACCCACGGACAAGCAAAAGAACATGCCAGATCACATGACATGGCCTATAGCTTAAACGTTTTGGGTGTTTTAGGTTTTACAAGCCTGATGGTGGTGATGATGATGATTATTGATTATAAATATAATGATTGTGCCTATTATTAATATTATTGCAATTATTATTATTCACCAGAAGTCACTAGCATTTGTTGACTGATCTCTTATTAGGTATCTAAGCACAAGCTTATACATGAGAAAAAGGTTGTGGAGTTTGCCTGGTGACACTTGCATACAAGCAGGAGAGCATCAGTGAGAATCTAATAACATTACACTCCCAAGCTGATTGCTCTGTCTATTTAACATTTGTTGAAAATGCATGAAAACAAGCATCCGCAGCAGTCTGACCTCACTTGATCCTCGCCTTGTTATGATTAATTAGTTAACACCCTCGTCTCTCTGTTTTCGTTCAGGGATTGACCGGCCCGGTCGGAGACGCCGGACCAGACGGCCCTGCTGGACAGAAGGTGACCGACTAATGAGACGAACTCAGCTTCTTTCTGCCTGAGAGACCCTCAGTGGCAAATGGCCAACCTGTTGTCCGCTGCAGCTCTGCACCGGGGAAATGCACTGTGCACAGCATTTCCTCGTGACAAATAAGCCTTAATCCTGTCTGTGTGCCCCCGTAATCTCCATGGGTAACAGAGCTCTTAGCATCAGCCCTTATTAGGCTAACAACCAGCAGGCCAGTGAGCACTGCGGTGCAGGTGTAGGTGTAAGAGCAGTGACAGAGGTGTGATCTAGCAAGCGCCTGATTAAATTCTCTGTAACAAAATTTGTAGAATCACGTATCACAAAAGGCTTAATCATGTTTATTATTAAGATGTGCTCTGTACAAACAGTGAAAAATCACAAGAGGCTTACGCACTCAGAAAAAGTGTTTCGGTTGCACTGGCATTCGAAAGGCTTTATACTGAGAGGCTTTGATCTTCTGACAGATGTCAGCATTCCAGTGGTAATGCTTTAAATGGGGCAGCAGCGAGGTTCCTCAAAACATGGCTGACTTCTTCTGAGTGAGAGTTGGGGTCAACGGGAAGCTGACCTGCTTTTTGCTCTGTTTCAGGGAGAGCCTGGCAAAAATGGTCCTCGTGGCTCAGCTGTAAGTGCAAACACACATATGTAAATGCATTTGCCTGTCATGTTCTTATTGAAAATGAATAATCTTTCCTTGTCTTGTATATGGTGACTGTATTGCTGTTTTGTAAATTGTTACAATTATGTCATCCACAGGGTATTGGCCCAGATGGATCCTCTGTGAGTATACTGGATCAAAAACTGACGTAATAGGAGAGTTGTTAATGTGTGCACACACACTTGATGGTGCCTTTGTGTTTCTCACTCTCATTCGCCATGCTTGCCAACAGGGACCACCAGGACCAGGAGGCCTTCCTGGTGAATTGGGCAAAGTTGGACCTCCCGTAAGTACCAGTTGTCCAACAGCATCAGAAAAAAAAACACTGCACATGTAAAATGTAACAGACAGCTAATACACTTAGCCTTTAACAGAAATCAGTGTAGTGTAGAACTGCTGGAGCTCTACACAGGTATGCTGGTGACATTTTGGCCTTCTAGTTGACCTGACTTACCCAAAATGGACAACTGGTTTGCGAGCTCAAGGCAAAACTCAGTCCTGAGAGGTACCCTCTTCCTTTATATGGTAGCTAGTTGTGTCAGTCCAGGTGGGCAAAACGGCACACGCCTCCTCCAATACTTGTGACCTCCTTTCACCTTTTAGCCTTTAGCAATGTCAGCTGGTCTTGAAACATTAGCGAATACTCAATGTTGATGTAGATTTCAACTTTATTGGGACTGCACTGACTACTGATTAACTGGAGCAATGGAATGTACAGCTTTGGCCTACTCAAAGACATCCATGTGCTTTGGCAGCTGTAGGCAAAGAAGCACAAAGGTGCAGATCTGACAGAACCCAAGCCTGTGTCTGAGGGAGTGTTTCTGAATGGATTTATTGCCTACTGGAAAAACAGTCAAGTCAAATAAGACGGAAAACGATAGCAAAATATCAACGTCAGCTGCATGAAGAGCCGAAATACTGGAAAGTATTTTAGTAGACATTCCTTTTTTTACCATTTTTCTCTGTAGAGCCATTTACAGTCGCACATTTTGGTGAATGTATTTATGATTGATCTATTAAAATGTGTAATATTCTAGGAAGCCATGGGTTAATGTATTTATGATTGATCTATACAAATGTGTAATACTCTAGGAAGCCATGGGTTAATGTATTTATGATTGATCTATTTAAATGAGTAATACTCTAGGAAGCCATGGGTTAATGTATTTATGATTGATCTATACAAATGTGTAATACTCTAGGAGGCCATGGGTTAATGTATTTATGATTGATCTATACAAATGTGTAATACTCTTGGAAGCCATAGGTTAATGTATTTATGATTGATCTTTACAAATGTGTAATACTCTAGGAAGCCATGGGTTAATGTATTTATGATTGATCTATACAAATGTGTAATACTCTAGGAAGCCATAGGTTAATGTATTTATGATTGATCTATACAAATGTATAATACTCTAGGAAGCCATGGGTTAATGTATTTATGATTGATCTATACAAATGTGTAATACTCTAGGAAGCCATGGGTTAATGTATTTATGATCAATCTATTATAATGTGTAATACTCTAGGGAGCCATGGGTGATTGCATTTATGATTGATTTATTATATTGTGTAATCCCGTAGGGAGCCATGGGTGTGCGAGGGCCTTCAGGACCCAGGGGACCCACCGGAGCCAGAGTGAGTGTTTACACTGTGCCTTGACACCACCTTGAACTTTCACAGATGTCTATGTGTTCTGGGTCTGTCAGAACTGGTGTGCAACAAACAGTGACAACACTGTGTGCATGCTAGTGGTATTTACAATTTACACCTGTATTACCTGTTTGTACAAGTGGTGGTGTCCATAATACTTACTAACCACATAATAAGGGCTGTTTGTAGTCCACATATGACCACAATACATGATGAAAACATTGTCTTTGTTTGTAGGGGGCTGCTGGTGCACAGGGTGGCGCTATGGAAATGGTAAGAACTATGTGATTATTACAAATATCTATGCACATTAAAGAAGATATGATGCAAGAACATGTCATGTTTGAAGTTTATGCTGTTGCTCAAGGCTTACAAGGCAGTGCAGAAGAGCTATGTTGTTAATTATATTGGAATGGAACTCTGATCTTGGATGGTCATCTAAGTGGGTTGTTTTTAATTAAAGTATTTAAACCAGTGGGGGGCATATTGTGAAAGTATTTAGGCGTTCACTAACAATCTTTTTTTAAAGAGAAGTTAAATAGATACATACATTTTAGACATTTTTGTAGACATCCACTTGGTTGGTGCATGGCCAAATGCAGGCAGAGAATAGTTTGATTTTTAAATACAATTTAATCAAGGATGAAGACTATTCATTTGTTAAACCGTAATGCATAATGACGTTGGTTCAGCCAGCTAGGCCTCGCAACTGTGACACATGACAACAGGAATGTGGAGTATTCCAGTAGTCCACTATTCCGTATCTGTTGTGTGTGGATCAGACTTCCTAGTTGTATTCTGCTACAGTTCATCTAACCAAATTGTTGGCAGAATTACAAAATGACAGAATTGGAAAGATTGTTTGCTTTCTTTTTTATGTTGAGGTTGGTAAAACACACATCCCCACTCTCTGTTTTGACTTCATGGCCTGTACTGTTTTCTGTCGTTCAGTGTACCAATGCCTGCCCATCTGGTTCATCTGGCCACCCGGGTCTTCCAGGCATGAAGGTGAGTTCAGAGCGTGATGGTGCACATGTGACACATATCCAGTTGGGATTTGCTATTTATCACGTTAATGTTCTCCAGTACTTTGAAGTAGAGGCCGTACGTACCAGTGTTTCAGGTCTTACTTCTTTACTTGTGTATTTCTGCTGCCCAGAGTGGTCTCTGGTGTTTGTCTACAGTGTGGTTTATCATGCTCTCTTATGTCTACAGGGCCACAAAGGTGGGAAGGGAGAGGCTGGAGAGCCTGGGAAACAAGGACACAAGGTAAGTGCAGCATTAGATATGAGTATGGGACTCAACAGCATTAGGACTGACTCTGTGGCCCCAATGCCACACCCTGCCAAGATCCTGAACTCTCCTGAGCTTTCAAGTAGCACATCTGCTTAAGTCATCATTCATCTTAATGTAAAACATAGAAACGGCATGGGTAATCTGCAAATAGACTGTAGTGTGATGCTTCATATATGGCTGCATCATGTCAGTGGTGATATGTACCAATTGAATTAATTAATCCATTTTCCATTCCATTTCCCCTCATAGAAAAGATCAGATAAAACATTTGCACCATTTGCAATCATAGCCAATTCAGTGGATAAAATAAGAACACATAGACTGTCAGTGGTCCTCTGGCTCCTAAGCAATGAAAATGCTAATTTGACAAACGTACTCTCTCACAGTGTGCAATGGGCAGTTCATATCTGCACAGGGTTCTTTTGATTATATAGACCGATAGTGTAGATGAGATAATTTGCTTTCAGTGCCAAGCTGAACTTCAGTGAGGAGACGATGGTATCCCCTACTCCATATGAATGACTTAATAAGCGATGGCAATCGGTGTCTGTTTATTGGCATGATAAGCAGTCCCTATCTTGGTCATGCGCTTGTGGACGCTAAATGCATTACTCATCACCAAAGAGATAAAGGGGAAATTCTCATGTTCTCACGTCACCGGTTAAGATGGCACCCACTGATAATAAGAGGCTAATGTGTGATTTGTCATTCCCACAGGGAGAAGAGGGAGATCAGGGAGCGTCCGGAGATGTCGGAGCCCAAGGCCCCACGGTGAGGCATCAGGCTGTTTCAACTTTGTTTGATTTTGGACAGATTACAGTCTGTATCAGAATTGGAAATCACTTTGAATCATGAAGTGCCAGATCTCTAATACAAAGAATATGTTACAGATGATGCAGTCAAAGTTTATAGTGGTAAATGGAACCCATGTGCCCATATATTTGACTACTTAGCATTTGAAATACCACCAATATATCAACTACACTGGCATACATATAGTGCATGCAGGGATTCTAATGACACACTTGTTGCCAGATTGGAGCATACTACTAGATACATACCGTCTTCTCCTGAAGGCTCTCCTCAGACTGAAAGGGTAGTGACAAGTAGCAGCAATGGTGGCCTTTAACAGCTGTTGTTGCTCCTGTGCCTCTGCAGGGCCCTCAGGGAATCCGGGGATCTACAGGGATGATGGGCCCCAAAGGTGAACTGGTAAGGAGCGCCACGCCAGCCCCAAAGGCGCCGAGGAACCCCAAGATTTTTTAATCCATAATGATGATGGACAGCGTCTCGTCGCGGATGCTCTTCGGGGCGCAGTGTCATTTGTTTTATTTTGTGTTAGTGCCAGTGCACAGGGACACCATTATCATGGTTTACATTTGTTTTGTTTTTCCCCCCTCCGTGCAGGGAGCTCGAGGCCATGACGGAGATCCGGGTACCCAGGGTGTCATGGGGGCCACAGTAAGTGCTGCGCACCAAATGACCTCCACAGCTCCGTAACTAATCCTGCTGAGCACGGGGTCCAAAGCTCTGCACCAGCCTCTACACTCTGCTTCCTGGCAGAAGACAGAAGAAGTGACAAAATGATCCTTTGAAGCACTCCAGGGCAGTTTCCCCGGATGGGGACTGAGTCGAAGGCCTCGGGCTATATCACATTTGAATCCTTGCGTTCAAAATGAGCCCCCTGTGTCTCAGCCAAAACACTGACATTGTTTTTCAGAATGATAGTGACAGGGCTTTGCTTTATCAGTGCTTTGCCCTGGTGAAACATACTGTAGCAGTACAACATTTACATCAAAACATATTGTTGAGGCCATGTGCTCTTTTGGCCATTGGCTTGAGCCATTGTCACACAGTTGCCATGAGTTTCAGGGCTTTAACAGACAAGCAAGAGCATTTAGAAAACATCTTTATTACATGATATCACACCACGTGTACAATGCAGACACATTTTACATGTATGTGAACTGAAGCGTAAGTTAGATTTACGATGACGTGCATCTACTTACTCTTTTGCTCTCATTATAGGGTGACCAAGGCCAGAGGGGAGTGGTTGGAGAGAGAGGCCCCAAGGGAGATGAAGTAAGACATCAACAAGTGCCATCAAATGACCATACCATACTTGATTGTTATTAATGTGCAGTGGCCTTTGATGGTTTGTTTACCAATCATTTTGCCAATACTATTTTCATTGCACTCCAGGGAGGTCAAGGTTCAAGGGGCATCACTGGTCTTCCAGGACCAAAGGGTGATGGTGTAAGTCTAGAATTATTCACTGTTATTTTTTCAAAATTGTTTATTGTTTTTGCTTGGTCTATGTTCTCCAACAATGACGGTGTTTTTTTGTTCTAGGGTCTACCTGGTGTGGATGGCCGTGAGGGTATACCTGGTATGCCAGGTTCAAAGGTAGGAATCTAATGTATGCACGCGTTAATGCAGATGCTACTCTAAACTTGATGCTGTGGGATGGAGTGCTTTGACATTTCTTCTCCTCCATCTGTCTCATTCTACAGGGCAGCACAGGAAAATCTGGCACTCCTGGTGAGGTTGGACTTCAGGGACTTCCTGTAAGTATGACAGGTGTTCTAGAAACATGGATGGTATACATAAGACACGTGTTGAATGTTTGATTCTAATGCTCAAATGTGTGTTACGTTTGTCTGGGAATTCCCCGCCCCTTCACTGCATTTCATTTGCTCAGTTAGTCTGGCAAACTACTCAATGGAGGTCCACTTCAGTCACGTAATTGGATACTACTTTAACCAATCAGACCAACGATACTATACAACGATACAACGATCGGTAATAAAGCAAACACATCTTTTTTCTGTATGAATTGTTCCAGGGCAAGTTTCTGTTCTATTTTAAAAGAAAACTTGCCTTTTAAATCATCCAAGACAGCCGCTAGAGCAGTTTCGAAGTTTAGCTGTGCTTCTCTCTTTGCCGTCGCTTTTGTTACGTAGTCGTGGATAGTTTAAATCCGCCAATGGCGCGCCAGGTAGCCAATAGCCAGTTTGTGATTGGCTCCAAGGATCCTTACAATGCTGAACTAAGTTTGTTTAGCTGCTTCGCCAAACCGAGTCTGAAGGCAAAATCAAATTGTCCCGAAGAAGAGGGACCGGACTTCCCAGACTAGTGTTACGTCACTCTTAACTAAAACTATGGTTGTAAGATTGTACCCATCACTGTCTTCCAAAACAGCATAATTTATGCATATGAATATAACTTTCCATTATCACTATAAACCATTGGGATACTGAAATGCAATCAGAAATGAGAGTAGTTGGTCAGTTCATTTGGCAGACTGTTTTTTCATATGCCATAATAGTTCATGAAAACACAAGCCAAACCTCTAGCCTTAAAGAAGAGCTCATGAAACCTTTTTTTTTTTTTTGTCACAAAACAGTCTGTCCTTAAATGACTCTAATTTATTCAGTAAACACTCATCATTGCAGTGTGCAGCAATTAACAGCAACTTCTGAAAAAAACATAAGGCATTTAAGCTCACAAGTGGTAAGCGGTGGTGGTTTCTGAGTGGGGTTTGCTGGAGGGTATGAAATATACAGTCACCCTCTGAGTAGTGTGCACGGAAGTGTCTCTGAGAGTCTTCTGTTTGTGTGGAAAGTGAAGCTGTGAACTTTTCGCCTGCACCCAGGTGCGATGGCTGCCTTCAAAGGCTGATTTTTAGGCGTCCTCAAAGAGGCCTGCTTTGATCTCAGAGAAGTGGTGGGTGTGATGCTGCTAAACAATGCTGTGTGCAAGTGGGCAGGAAACTGTTGAGCTCGAGCTGTTTGTTGTTTCCTCCTCTGTAGGGTTTACCAGGTGTACCAGGACCCAAGGGCATGGGTGGAGAGAAGGTGAGTGTTGTACTGTAAGATGTTTAATGACTCAAACCAACGTCTAATGGTTTGCATCCTGCATTGGTTGGTACGGGGGTGGGCATCATGTTATACTTTACTTCTGCTGTGTCAAAAAACTGTTGATGGGCTGTAGAACTTAGTTTTAAAGTTATTCTTCATTGCTTGCCATGTTAAGGAAGGTTGATATTAAGTTCATGACCTCTCTATTAGCATTAATTGTATTTCCGTATACCCTTATTTGCTTAACATTAACACAGACACAAATATCGGTTTTCTTCAGGTAGCCTGTTCACCATCCAAATCATTCTAAAAACTGAAAACTGAAAATGACGATTGCTTTTATTGTAGGGCGGTGCTGGGGATCCTGGCCTCCTTGGAACAATGGGCTCTGCAGGCAAATCTGTAAGTTGATAAGCTCCCTCTGTTCATCTGTCAGCAATAACGGCACACTTTAGGTGTTCAAGCGTCATTATGCTGCCTTTGTCTCTTTTTCTCATTCCAGGGCGAGCGAGGAGAACAAGGAGAGATCGGCCCGCTTGGACCTATTGGAATGCCAGTATGTTTTACTTTCATTTCCTGCTCAAAATGTTATCATTTAATTACATTTCCACGCCCCTCTGGCACCTGTTTGAGGAAACAGCTGTCGTGATAGAAACGTTGCTATTCCTATTCTGGTCGTCTCTCTCCCTCACTGTGCATCTGTGTGTGTGTGTGTGTGTGTGTGTGTGTGTGTGTGTGTGTGTGTGTGTGTGTGTGTGTGTGTCTGTGTGTGTGTGTGTGTGTGTGTGTGTGTCACGCAGGGTGATGGTGGAGAGCAGGGACCTGATGGGCCAGCTGGAAAACCAGGTGCTAGAGTAAGTGACAACAAACGTGTATCTCTGTGTGTGTGTGTGTGTGTGTGTGTGTGTGTGTGTGTGTGTGTGTGTGTGTGTGTGAGTGTGTGTGTGTGTGTTAGACAGATGCTGACAAATTACATGAACACCTTGAAAATGAAGGTATAAAAAACTAAATCACACATCAACACATCAGGAATAATGAATGTTCTGTTGCTTTTTTCTCCCCTCTTTCATGATTGTCAGTCTACATGGTGTTTACACCTCCATGTTGTGCCTGCCTGATAATGCATGCAATCCAGAAAAATGGCTAATTATTGCAGTTTAGTATATATGCCACTGTGTATATGCGGGTATGAATACTTTACCTGCAGCATTTTCTTGACTCTGAAAGCAACAATAAAATAATGAGTTTCAACAGTGAAACCAGTTGATTTGGAAAGGCTCCTGTCCCTTTATCATCAGTAGGCTCAAACAGAGAGACAGTGTGTGCCCAAAATGATGGCTGACTGTTATCAGAGGATGACAATTCATTCTAGTACATGAAAGCCACATCTTTCAAAAGATAGGAGCCATCAAGTAAAAATGACTGAGGTGAGAAGATTGACAGAGACTAAAACAAAACTGGGGTAGGATAAAGAAGAATGAAAGATAGAGAGTAAGCCCAGACAGATGGAGGGGAGGGGAGAGCAGCCACAGGAATACTCTGATGGAGGTAGGAGCCCGGGCTGGTCAAACAGAAATTCCCTTGAGAATAGGGCTGAATGGGATCCCATGGAAGGGCTATTTTCACAGTAAGGGGAGAGTTTTTTTCTGTGAGGCAGCTTCTCTCAAAGAACCCTCTGTTTCTCTGGCATTCCACACACAGCCAAGCAGAGATCAAAGGTACACACAGTGAGATGAGATGAGACACACACACACACACACACTCTCTCTGTCACACACTCACATACACTCTCACACACACACACTAGGCTGAGAAGGTAAAGATGAATAAAAGATGGACAGAAAAAGAAGGAAAAAAAGAGAAAAACAATGGCTTGAATTAGATTTTTTTTGTAAAGGTGCATACGGTGGAGTCCTTTAGAGAAAGTCCATGGACAGCTTACTAGAATTTCCTGCTGTTGCTCTGTTGCTTATTGGAGATATCCATTTCCCTCCACTGAACTTTAGGGGCCCAAAGGTGATCTCGGCTTGCCTGGCCTTCCTGGACCCTCTGGCCTCCCTGGAGTGAAGGGCGACAGAGTAAGACAAAGCCTTGATTCTTCCCCTACTCTAGCTTTGTGCCTGCCAGGCTTTTCATCTACAGCTTAATAAAAAGTTTATTAAGATAATTGAGGAAATGTGGTAGCTAAGTATGTGTTCATAGTTAGCTACACCTTATACCTCCCAGTATAGTGCTCTAGTTCCCCCTAGTATCAAAATATAATTTTGAAAATTGTTGTTTTTTTAAATAACCACCAGCTTTGGGTTTTCTCCCACTTGCACAAGAGTCATGTGAATGTTTGTTTCATTAACCTTAGTTAACTTGCCGTTCTTACAGGGTGATGGTGGTGACATTGGCCCGAAGGGAGAGCAGGTATGAAGTTGTACTGTTTTTCTCAAAAATAGTAGAAAATGCTTCATTGTTGCAGTGCTGATGGACTAGGAGCTACAGTAAATGCAAGAAGACCAAAGTCCGTGGTCTGAACAGATAATCTGCTGCCCCTCTAGTGTGCTAAATTAAGTGACATTTTCCCAAATCTCTCTTCCAGGGACAACAAGGTGCAGAGGGAACCCCTGGAGACAAAGGAGAACTTGTAAGTAGCTTTGTCTCAGTTCTGTGGATTAAATACACTGGAGATGTACATTTGACTGGAATATTCTCACCTCTATCTGCCTCTAAACTGGTTCTATTTTGCTTCGATTACAGGGAGATCAAGGGGAACTAGGACCTAAAGGAGCGGTAAGTTTCACAAATCTGGATTGATTCATTTCATTTCTGACTAGTCTTAATTGTGTAATACAAGCCGGTCATGTCTCCCAGACCTTCCCACACTGTTGTACAACAACACACCATTAGAGAGCATCATTAAGTAATGTCAACAATATCTCAGTCTCAAACCTCACACTTATAAATGAATTTGCCTCTAATCAATTTCTTTCTTTCATCTTATGATCTGTAACACTGGCATGGCTTCTGTCTTTTTACTCCTCTCTGTCTCTGCTTCTGTTTGGACTGAACTTCTCCTCACCCTAAATCGTGCTGACGGGAGGCTTGATTGAGTTCTCACAATCTCGGCTCGTTGCTTGCCAATCCTGTCATAGGTTGTGCTGTGTGGCTGCAGGCACTAGTTTTGTGGAAAGACACAAGAAGCAATCAGACAAAACGAGATTCCTATTGACTGTCATTGCAGGAAGGAAACCCAGGAGAGCCAGGAAACCGGGGTGCGGAGGGTTCCCGCGGCCAGCCTGGCATCCAGGGGCCTGCTGGAACGCCAGGACCACGCGGCATGCAGGGCAACAGGGGGGCACCAGGACCTCGTGGCACCCAGGGGCCAGCGGTAAGTGCCACATTGGTTTCAGCAACATAGACGGCAGGCAAACTTCTCACTTAGCTAGTTTACCATGTAAGTAAACAGACATGAAAGATAAACCTCTGTATGGTGTATGGTGTAAACCATGTGTAAACAAAGCAAACCACATTTCCCTAATGTTTATAGTGCTACAGAGTTTGGGCTTTTGCTTAATGTTATTCATTTCCAAATCTATTTGTAAACTCTACAGTTTCATAAACACAGCGCACATTACTAAACCCAGGCATGAATACATGTATGCACTGTAAGAATCAGCCACTGAGAATTGCAGCCCGAGAGATGTGATTTTCCAGACAGTAAAAACTTGACGCGTTGCAAAAGCACGCGTTTCATCAACTTAGCCGAGGTCTGACTGGATGCTGCGGAAAGAGAATTTCATTAACATTTGCTAATTATGTGTTGCAATGTTCCTTCTGCTTGCAGGGCAAAGAGCCGAGCGATCAACAAATCCGACAAGTCTGCATGAGAGTCATGCAGGGTAAGGCTCAGATCTCCATGACAAACAATGCGTGGCAATTTCCTTAATGATTGCCCCCATTTGATGTCTCTCCCCTCAGTACCTCACAGCACACACTCATTTGAACACTGACAGCCACATCGTTAGGTCTCTATTGATTTAAGACAATCAGTCGCCAATCAGAAGGGAAGGACGAGATAAAGAACTTGTATCTTGCTCTTGTTCATTTGGAAGATGAGAGTGCCGACCTGATGTCCGGTTCGATCTTCAAAAACACTTTTTAAACATTTTCCTGATAGAGTTGCGTTCTCAGCCCTGCTTCTCTCCCCTGTGCTTCCCCACCACTTTTTCATGACTTTTTCATAGGCGCTCTCCTGAAAAATTAATTTGGCCTTAGCAGAGTTGCAACTTCTTTGGCTTGGAGTAAAAAGTCTCTGCCTCTAAAAAAAAAAAAAAAAAGAGTCAAACCAAATTCATCCAAGCGTTCACGACATTCATTTACATTGAGACACTTAGAAGTGAACCTCAATGACAGGCTGTGCAGCATAGTGTTGTGGAACAACCAGGGGTCTTATTGGATTAATTAGAGCATGAATTGCTTTATTTTAGTGTAATTAGAAATGATGAACAAACACTGTGTAGACGGTCAGGACTTTCTTTAAGGGGGGAGCCAATGATCAAACACTAGCTAAGAAAAGCTCATTTAGCGTGGCTTATTGCTGCTGTTTCACTGGACAAGCAGTGTTTACATTTATTTTCAAGTACATTTTCAGGTTCAACATTTATTCATTTCATAGACAATTTGTATACATTTATACGTCTGAAAAACGGTTGATATTCAAGGTGGTGTGGAAGTAAAAGTAGATTACCATTGAAGACACAGTTATAAAAGGCACTGAGGAGAGGTGCCACAATATTTAGTTTCGATTCAATCTTTCACAAGTGCCATCTAAATAATGTATGGGGAAAAAGACATCTGTTCACAGGGAGTACAGGGGAAAGATTATAAGATTATTTTGTATTTGTTTTGACTTTTGAAGTATGGTAAGTTGAGCAGTTGTGGAGGTGGGTTTTCAAGTGATTTTTGAACACAGAGAGGGATTGTGATTATCAAATGGAGTTAAACATCTTATTCTATGTACGCCATTGGATCATAATAACCCTATCTTTTTTCAGATAACTCATCTCTGCCAACATAATACATTTGGTTATGATCTCAATGATTATAGACATGAATATGATAGACCAACTGTGCCACTGAAACCTCCAGTCATATTTATAAGTTAATATAATATATATTTATATTATTTGATATTATAATTTATATTATTATACATATGTATAGAGTTGAATCTGATGCTGAATGTCCTCTCTAAAAGAAAAAAAACTAAAATGTTTTTGTAAGTAGACATGATTCCTTTAGTATCAGCTCAAATTTTTTATCAATGGTTCTCTGAACTCAAAAGATGTTTTCCCCCAGATGATCTTTATTGTTGAGTGTCAGAAAATAACTAGGTACAGCTATGTAGTCACTTTGAATTGTGTAGTATGCAGTTACTTGTTCAGCTGATGAGGGACCTCTGCCTGTTACAAACCGGTTTTCAAATACTACATTGGAACTTCTTGTGCGTGTGTTAACAGGAGTATAGGCTTGGGATTGATGCCTTTTTCATGCATCAGTAATCAGAATCCTTTCCCGATGATTTTTGATATATATTGGCATTTTCTCAGATAAAAATAAATAGTCATCTTCGCTACAACAGACCCTTTAGGCTCACTCAAGATGTATCAACCTGCCTATTTGTGAAGGAACTGTCAGGTCAGGTCAAGTAATAAGCTTATGATTTCAGCAAATTAAAAAAGTAGGCACATTGAGGGAAAATAAGATTCCCACAGGAGATAGTTTGTGTAGCCTAGATAGA
Source organism: Sprattus sprattus (assembly GCF_963457725.1). Classification (NCBI taxonomy): domain Eukaryota; kingdom Metazoa; phylum Chordata; class Actinopteri; order Clupeiformes; family Clupeidae; genus Sprattus; species Sprattus sprattus. The sequence continues at coordinate 24,136,981 of NC_137910.1, read as the reverse complement.
ACAATAGCCAATGCTTGTGTTAAACTTAATGAAAACGATATGAAAACGTTATTAAGGGCCAACATAAAATCGATCTAATCTTAACTAAACATGATCATGTTACTCATTCCGACTTGTCAAGACTGTTGCAGGCTGCATCACATGGTCTTACAAGGCATATATCGGATATAATATGCTGGTATCTTCATAAATATGTATCAACACAGCTTTCGTAAAGTGTGAGCGATAGGGTAGCCGACTTTAAAGGTGCAGTATTTTGCATTTTGGGTGATCTGTTAGCAGAAATTGAATATAGAATTTATAATCATGTATCATTAGTGTCTTATCATCATTGTGATTTTTGTTTGCTTAGTATGCACTCTTTGTATCTACATATGGAGCGGGTCCTTGTCCGTCATGTTGTGCCTCCATGTTTCTACAGTGGACCAAAACAGACAAACCAATACACTGGCACTAGAGAGGGCCTTGCACGTTTTTATAGCACCCGCCAGCCCCCTTAGCTTCTTATACATGCTTGGAAAGGGAGAAGTATTCAGTTGGTTGCGATCTGCAGCCTCACCGCTAGATGCCACTAAATTCTACATACTGTGCCTTAAAACCCCGGTTTCATGTCCTCCAGCATGTTTCGGAACATAGGACATATATGACAGATGACTCCAAGGGTTGCTTCTGGTGCCCTTTCCCCAAAACTCTCTGTTTATTTATGTGTATGTTTATCCGCCATAACGTTAGCTTAGTTTACTCACAAGAAACATCCAGCAGCAGCACAAAAGTAGGGGTGAGAGAAGTGAGCAAGGTAATAACTAAAGAAGGCCCCCTTGTGGTATCTGAGAGCTATTGTTCCAGACTACAATGGAAGGCCAACTGAGGTGCAATGCACACGAAGTCTAAGGCCTCCGAATCGGATTTACTTTTCACACCAATCGAATCTTTTAATTTCGTACATACGGAGGCTGGCAACGACAGATTTGCGTAAACACGGAGGCAGCAGATTGTGGTGAACCGACTGTAGTACATACCTCACGCCTGTGGGTGGCGCTTTAGCGCTTTATTTACACAACTGAAAAAACGTGAAAAACCTAGAAGAAGAGACTCAAAAGCACAAGGTAAAGGAAGCAGCAAACGGATAAACAAATTACACAAGACATTCAAGCTCCAATTAACAACATTACATTATGATGGTTAATAAAATCAGTGGTCAGACTAAAGGATATGCGAAAATGAATTCTTTTTTCTATTGATAATAAAGAGTTTGGAACAGTAACATGACATGTCTGTCATCCCATCTCCCATGATGCATTGCTCCGAGCATTTTACATACATTTATGAATAAAAAAGCAAATTAAATCGCTGGCCAATTTATATTTGTGGTCATGAAAGTTATGTTACGTCTGAATAAGAAGAATTAGATCAAGATAGGGGGCTAATCAAAAATCAGAAGACTGGGTTAATGTTAGTGAATTCGAGGCCCACCATGAGTGAGATTTTGAGGGAGAACAAGTTATTTATATATACTGGTTGGAGATGGCGGAAAAGATCACGTGGGGCAGTGACGTCATGAGGTTGCGTGAAACCGTGCAGACGAACACCAGCCCCCGTACCGATTCAAATCTACTCACTTTCTACCCCGGACTGCGATCGTTGCAGAAACGAGGTGCGGATAGAGAGTGTTCGTATGGATGATAGGGCTATCTGTATTAGCTATCCGTATCAGTTTGACAAACTAGGCTCCATGTAAACGACACTTGAGCGAATGGGGAAGCACACCTATAAGGGGTCTAATTTAAATGTTGACTAATTTTCGATCAATAACCGATATCTATATCAATCTTTTAGGACATTCAAACATGAGTAAATTACACTTTACTTACAGGAGTGCACTACAATAACTCTGTGTTGTGTTTATATCAGTACATTGTCATTATGTTGTTTACACAACACTTACTTATCCTGTCATTGCCTTTTCCAACCTTTAGAGCAGTTGGCACAGTTGGCAGCCAGTCTTAGGAGGCCGGAGTCAGGAGCAGCAGGCCTTCCTGGTCGTCCAGGACCTCCAGGGCCTCAGGGTCCCACAGGAGACAGTGGCTTCCCTGGGCAGGCAGGAGCAAGAGGCCTCCCAGGCTTGAAAGGACCTCCAGGAATTTTCGGACGCAAAGGAGCCAAAGGTTGGACTCTTCCGCTACATGTGATCTGCTGTCAACATCTCGTGTGATTGAACTGTTGAAAATGGGGTTAACAGGGGCGTAATAAGGAAACTGGATATCTGATAATCCAATCTCTATGACGTAAAGAACTAAAATTACAGTTTTTACTCTCCCTTCATGCAACTTGCCTTTAACGCAAGGAAGGCCTCTGGAGAGACAGCTGGGCTCTAATCATTTCTGTCTGGTTTAGGTGAGATGGGCGACAGGGGTGACCGAGGACCCACAGCACGAGGACCCAAAGGCATTCCAGGACCTCCTGGTCTACCAGGTGAGACGCCATATGTACACACTCTATCAAATGAACAGACATGCTCCGTCTGTCACAGTCATGTAGCTTTGACCATCACATAGTGAAGTTGACATTTGTACGGAGTTCATTTGTTGTGTCAGTTAACCTTTTGATATACTTCTGTGGAGACTTCACTGACATTTTCCTGAGGTACACGTACATGTCTCGGGCTGACAGTGGAAAAGAAAAGGCTTTACGGGGGGGATTGGGGGGGTTCAGTGTCTTACTGACGTGTTGCCCACTGGGTCTGTGCAAGTCATGTATTTCTTGTCCTACCCTTCCACGCCAAAACAGAGACAGTAGGTTGACATTAAAAAGTACTGACATTGAAAAAAGACTTGCAGTATTTAAAAAACTGCACTAAAAAAGGTCGACATGAAGAAACGAAGACGGTTCACACAAAAAAAACATCCTTTTTTTTGCCCAAAGCTTATTTCAATACAGGTATGTTTTACTTGTATTATTTTAAAGTGCTGATTCAGTAGCCTGGATACCAGCCCAAACCCCGCCCACAAAATGTTTGGTCAGGGAGATTTGGTCTGGCTTTGAGCTAGTTGGGAGAGAGTTTCATCGGTCGGATAAAGCCGTACCAATCAAATTGTCAGGGCGGGCTTTATACGATGATGGACAGATGACCAACCAACGCTTGAGTTGATTTGATAGATAGATCATAACTCGAACCAAGATGGCGGCGTCTCGGGACCTTAGTGGGACATATTTTATGTGATTTAAGCTATCTACACGACTTTTTCATTGACTCGGTTAGTTGTGTGCAACACGAATGTTGCTGAGGATTGTAGGTCTTAACTGAAGCGCTCTGGACCATTATTGATAGGTTATTGCTAACGCTTAGACAAAAAATACATTGAAACACATAGTAGCTAGCTAGCCTTTCTGCTAATTTGTAACGTGAGCAGACATATCTCAACAGATATTGACAGCGCATTCATTTTGAAAGAGGAACAGAGAAACGCGATCAAGGCATTTGTCGATCGAAAAGATGTTTTTGCCGTCCTTCCTACGGGATCAGGTTAAAGTTTTAATGTATCAGATGGTCATACTACATTGCTCTGATTGGTTCTAGGTATCCAATTGAGCGAAGATGCATTTTTTCCCCCTGGTTCGTTGAAACACGGCCCATAATCACAGCCCAATAGTTCAGTATCAGACTCATTTTCTGACTAGAATTATGAGTATGACATCGTCAGGCTACCGATTTAGAGTTTTTCAATAGCAAACTTAAAGTCTCTGTTTCAGCTCCATACATTCAGCTTGGCTTCATAGAGCCGGTGAGTGAAGCAATACAATGGCAATGGCCTCAGGAGGAGAGCTTTAATCGTTTGGGGAGGATGGTGCCGCGGCGTATAGATAAAGGAAATGAGAACCATAAGTGGAACAGAGAATGTGCAGCACTGCATGTAATTCAGGGTTATTACTGCCAGTCAGGGGTGGAAGGTGTGTGTGTGTGTGTGTGTGGGGGGGGGGGGGGGGGGGAGTAAGTAGCGAGCGGTGTATATTCCCCAAGTATGTCTCAAATGTGAAGGGACGGGCACACATTATGGGCGGATCCAATGGAGCGGCCGGGGGTGAGTGGCGAATCTGCCACGACTCATTTATCCGACCTTCCCCGCCACGCCAGACCATGCTACGCCACGCCAGGTAGCCTTCATTTCCAGTTAATGTCCAGCTGGGGAACCAGTGTGGGCGGAGGGCAGGTTAAATCTGGGGATGGCATTGACGGCTGCCGCCAGAAGAAGCTATTTATATGCTTTTAGCTGAGGTGCCCCCCATCCCCCCCATCCTCTCTGCTGCAGTGAAATTATATGATTATTTTTACATTTTAAAGCCTGTTAATTGTTATAAGGGGATGTCTGTCATCCAAATTATATTAGAGGTCAATATTGATTTGTGTGAAATACATTTGTTTTAAGACCTCTTGGTTTGTAATCTGTGTGCTGTTCTCAGCCTGTGTGTGTGAGAGAGAGAGAGAGAGAGAGAGAGAGAGAGAGAGAGGGAGAGTGCACATCTCACCTGTGCCTTATTCCCAATTTCAGGTGAGCCAGGGAAGCCTGGCTATGGCAGGGATGGCCGTGACGGTGCCAGAGGCCCACCTGGTCTCCACGGCCAGACGGGTGTCCCTGGGCCTCCTGGTCCCGCTGGCCCTAATGGCTACTGTGACCCTTCTGCCTGCAACCTCCCAGCCGGGTCGGCCGTCCTGGACACCAATGTGAAAGGGCCAAACGATAACTAAGCCACCAGGGAGCGGCGGCAGGGGCTGAAGCCGAGAAGGAGAGACTAATGGAGAACTCTCCGAGGAAGCACACAACATTCTCACGGCGTGTGTCTGAAAGCCACCAAATGAGAATGAGACTGCATAGCCTGTTAGTGTCTGTACACCAGTGTGAGAATGTTCTGTGCTAGCCAGGGCCTGGAAACACCACCCGGAGAGCTCCATTTCATTTGTCGAGACATCATCAGAGTCAGCTTGTTCAAATTTCTGATTTGAAATGTGGTCATTATTGTGTTTTATGTATTTTTTTTTTTTTTCACACTTGACTTTTTTTTTTTTTTCAGTTTTGAAGTAAGGAATTGTATTTTTTTTTCACAAGATGTTTCCAAACCCCACTGCCAATATTGTCAGAATTCTTTCTTATCCATAATGCAGTCTGAAGCACACAGGATGTTCGACCGGACCATTTTCAACACCTCCACCCCTCACTATTAACCCTACTGCTTACCTTAGAACCCTTGAACATTCCCCAGAAGAGGCGGAAGCAGCCAGCAGAATCGTCCTCAGACCCTAATGCCATCTCAGCTCTCAATGTACCATACTGTACTATACTGAACAAAAGATAAACCTGCTGAAAACGCTTGTGGTGTTATCAGTTTGTGAAGAAATGGTCGCAAAGGACATGACTTTCATTTTGTTTTCAAATAAACAGGGAAGGGAGGGAGGACCATGTCACTTTGGCCTTCAGTTTGTTGTACAGTAAATCTGTGTCAATTGTTATGGATTAGATAAGGTTTGATGTTCTGCTCTTTCGAGGGGGGTGGAAGATGTTATTCATTTATGCTTGGATTTGGGAGTGGGATTCAAAGGATTTCCCCGTTTTAAGAGCTCAAAGCGGGGCCAATGCCAGCATGCCAAAACCCAAACAATGCACAGTATTTCTATTTATTATACATAGGTATTATGTAAGGATGACATTGAAGTTTGTACAGGTATCACGGAGAGATACAAGTGTTTTATATGAATTGTTCGATTCCAAATAAAGCTAGGTCTCAGCCTGTTCTTAAAGTTTTCTTTACCACTCTTGAGTGAATCGTATGTGATTACACTAAAATGAAATATACACAGTGATGGGTTTTCGATGGAACTTCTTCCACAGTTTAGCATTTTTAGAAAACACAAAATCTTATATTTGCACTTTCCAGCAGGCATTGAAGAAAGACTGTATCTAGCGATCCTCAATAATTCCAGTATCTCATATCTAGAGCACTTAGTCTGCTTGAAAGGGAATATACTTTATCAGTTTAAGACTTTAAAAATAACACATTTCTGTTTCAGTTAGTTCAAATCACCAGTAGTTTATTAAATCAGTGTACTGGATTAGTTATGGAGACAGTGACATGCATGTTTCAATGTGTAAAGATTACATTTTATTTGTTTTATTAGAGTACAGTTAGAATGGGGAAGGGCAAATAGAAGAAATATAAAACAATTAACTTCTACGTTTTAACTCAGTACAGACTTGGACATTCAAATCATTCATTTCATAAGTTGAAATACATTTCAAGTACAAATCAACCAACATAGGAAAAGTACATAAGGGTTTGTTGAAAATAAGACATCTATAGGGCCATTTTCACCACAAACATTCAAAAGACAATGTTATTTGTTTGTTACTTGTGTTATGCATGTTAGCTTTGATATGCTTTATCCTCATAAAAAAAACCTGATGTCACACACATAGTATATATTTGATAAAGCTTCCTTTTAAGATATAATCTGAAACAGTTCTGAATCCACCACAAAAAAGCCTCAATATAATTTTGGCAGAGCATGTAAACTCTTCTTTATAATTTCCTGCCACAAATAAAGAAATTTAAATAAAGAAATTTGGCCAGTATAGTGAATCCAATCTCCCAATCCACTTCTCTCACAGAAGAACCAAAGCTACCGTATGCACATGTAAATTCATCTTAAATGTTCACAGGTTATGTATTCGTCATCAGACCACAGTGATTCCTCCTGTGTCTCAAGAATGCCTGCTCTAGTGGCTAGATAAGTTGTCTCATGTGGAAGTCACAGTGTTGACTGAGCTCAAAGACAAGATGCGAGGATCCACCTCATCATCAGCAACTGACCTCACAGTAGTCGATATACTCTTACCTACATTTGGTAACGGTGATGCACCTGTCCTAACGTCAAAACTTCACATAAGCATCCCAAACTTGTTTTCTAGATTTCTAGCAAGACCACACAAAATAAAAAAAACCTAATAAAATGTATCAGCTGAATGTGAAATAACAAAAAAGAATCCTCGGCCAGTGTTGTGGACAAAACTAAATAAGGAATATTATCAATCATTGCAAATCAACACAAGACAACAGACTTCAGAGGCGTATCACAGACATTGGCTGTTTTATGGAATACAGGGGGCTGCATTCAGAGTTTAATGGTCGCATGCAGTGGATACATGCAGTTTAAATAAAGTGACCAAACTATTGTGCAGATAGATTTAGCTATCCAGCAGAAATGAAAGAGTACATGACAGAGGAAGGAAGAAAAGACTAAATGAGAGGATGTACCTTGTGGAGGCATAAAAAAACAGTACAGTGTTATAGTAGAAATCACAATAAAACAGTAAAACATCCTGCGGTTTTGTTATTCAGGTACATATATTCATACACATATCAATCAATTCACCAGTCAGTAAATCAATTTGACCATTTTTTAACAGCTGGAAATAAAGTTTCAAACAAACAAGAAGTTCAGTGAATGGTCACATCCTCAAGATACCCTAAATAAATCCTCCATTTTTCTGCTCAGTTTATTTTAATCTATAAAAAAAAACCTCAAATTGCATGCACAGTTCACAGTGTTGCATAGGGAGAAGCTAAGTACAGTTAGAATTTTTGCAACTGATTCACTGAATGCTGATGGCAGCTGATATCACATTACACGTTAGAAGTATTATTATGAATTTAAGCCCAGTTGCTCTGGGTATTAAAGCAGACCTATTATAAAGCATAATATGTCCTCTTTAAGCATCGGTAAATGAAAAAAAAAGCAAGACATTTTCCTCTTAAAATCCTGCATTAAAAGATTAATGGAATTTGCCCTGGCTAAGAATGGGTATAAGGCCAACTGTGAGAATACTGTGTGTGTGCCCATCTTGTTTTAGGAATGCTTGCATTGTTTAATACACTGCACATGCTTGATTTTTGTACATGCATCAGTCTCTACAGATGAGAATGAATTAGAGATAAAAGAGATAAAAAGCATCGGTCAGGAATTCAAACAAGGGTCAGAGCAGAGTCGTTACCTTTTTTGGCTAATAGCAATGTTAGCAAACACCTTGCTCAATGGTACAAAGCCCAAAAAACTGAAAAGACAACGCAGACACTATCAGTATGACAGCTGTGTCAAATTGATGACAGAAGCACAAATGCATGAACTGTACCACATTTTTGTTTATTTGGTATGAGATCAACATTTTTTGTTCATTTGGTATGAGAGGAGATTTCACTGAAACACTTAGGCAGCTTAGAGGGCTTTAGTTAACAAACTATGCAAAATTCGCCATGTAATATACAACACAGATACAATAATATTTAGATGTTCTCAGGCAGAATATGTTTAGTGGGTTTCAGAGTTAAATGGATGAAAGTACCAGAGGGACTTGTTACTTTGAGAGATGCACATGTTCCAATAATACTCCACTCATTCTCAAACTATTGCCCTCATAGGACATTTCAAAACGACTGATTGAACTCAGCCGATTGCAGTGTTGCCCAAGAATCTAATGAGTTATTTTCGTGTGGGAGTTGGAGCTGTATTGATATTAATGACTTACTTCCACATTGCTGATTCTTTGTGTCACTCTGGGCCACTGAAGTAAAGTCACTGGAGCATCAGGCCAGGTAACATCTGTTCCTGTCTGTATGACACCTGCAGCTTCTAGCTTTGGTGTGCTACATTGGTGCAACTATATCATTAAGCAAACCACTATTTCACTCTATGGGAACAATGAGGCTGGTGTGTTTTTATGCCAGAACCCTGTTGAAAGCCGTGTTTAGCAGTTGAGAAAAAATGAACTCAACACAGCTCAAACGCAGTCCTTTCCCCCCTCACATTGGGCTTAAACCATTTCAAGATTAAAGAACTCAGAGCTTCAGCAGGTTGAGGCTGTGGATCCTTTCACTTCAATGTGCGTATCAGCCACTCGGTGGCGCTACAGCGCTCAAGAAAGTGATAATAGCATGTGGTGTTTTTTGGTCACATGGTGTGGTTAAGTAGGAAAAAACAAACAGCCTCAGTCTGCAGTTGACAAGAACTAACCAAGAGCACTAGAAAGGCATAGTTACGACTCAGAGAAACTTGAAAAAAAGATAAATCCAAAAGATGACAACATGAGTCAGTCACTGACATATCTAAGGTGAGCTCACAGCATAAACACTGCAGCGGTTTGAGCAGTTACAAGGGAAAGACAATGAAACTGTCCTGGAGATAGCCTGAGCCTGCTGCAGATTGCCACTGCATTTCAACGACTCTTCTCTCAGTCAACCAAGAAGAAATGGCCAAGTGAGTAAAACTCGACAACAAATCTGACCTGCTGTACCATCGACTCATCAGTGTATCCAGTGATAAGCAAGACATGCTAATATTTAAAACAAAAAATGCTTGACTTTCAAATCCTGGTGAAAAGTTTGCCACCCTCTCATTGTCACTCTGAGTTAAACATAACAACAAAACAATGTGTGCTAGGATGAAAAATGAAATGGGGAGGCAAAGAAAATGTGCTTATTTCATAAAGAAAAAAAGTCATCACACCTCATGAAAAATGCACCAAAAAGGAGATATTAGATAATCCTAGAACGACAGTACACCCACATAACCTTTGATACTTCAATCATACCAGAGGAAAGGGAAATAAATACAAGCATCTCTGTGAAGTTGAAGGCCCTTTCTCCCACACCATCGTGCAGTGCACCACATATTCAACTTTAAAAGACTGTGGCAAAGATCCTCACTGTAAGGAGATGACACCTCTACAGTCATGTCAGTACAGTCTGATTTGCCCATGTGCAAATCTTAATGACTGACAAGACAACAATGAATGAAGCAAACATTATAGTGTATTAGCCATTGAAACAACCAACTCATAAATAAAGATGTTTGATAAGAATTCCAGGTTTAAGACAAATTGTAGGATAAGAAAGTCAACAATAGAATACTTTGCAAGCCATGATCAGCGAAGAAATATTCAACCAGTTTCAGTTTTTAAAAATATGAACATATTTATCAAAATGTTCACAAAAAAAAAACAATGACAACGAAACAACAAAATTCAAGTACATCAAAGAAAACAAAATATCCGTCAAACTCAAAAACAACACAAACACACAAATAATAAGACAATTATAAATATCCTGAATAATGTTTACATTTTGATGGCACAAACTGGCAAATTCTGCCTTTGGAAAAAAAGAAAATCAAAGTTCAAAATATACATAAAGCACCAGTAGTCTGATGTCTGTACAGTGTGAAGGGAACCTAAGCAACCTATTCCCTTGTAAACAATAAAAGTGATTTATTTTGTTTGCCTCAAAAGAGCGGCGCAACAGCACCTGCAACAGCATCTGCCACTTTGAGGGTGACAAACAACTCTCCCATTTTGTTATTTACACTCCTGCAGATTATCGCCAATTTTGCACTTCTCTCTCTCCCACACACATTCTGCTGTTAATGATAACCACCTGAGTGTATGACCACTGTCAGAAGATTGCATGAAAATAGAAATACATAAAAAAAAACAAGAAGTACAAGCATTAAAAAGTAAAGGATTCTTCGTCGGAAATGTAACAAGGCTGGCAGAGTGGGGATCTGCAGATGAGAAGCCTGACAGGCTTGAGCACAGTGAGACACCGCTGGTTTCCTTGACTGAAGCTCAGAAGAAACACCATATCTGACAACCTGAACTCCCACGAGCCGTCACCTCCTCAACCCTCCTATCTCCCCCCCTCATCTCTTAGCTTCTGCCTCAGAAGGGCAGTTGAGACATCCAGACTTCAGTATTCAAACGCTACTCTTTGCTAAATCAATAAAATACCTCAGTTCAAATCTGTCAAAGCTGAGATTGTAAAATATAAAACTTTAGCTTTAATGTGCCCCCCCACCCCATTTCTTCATTTAATCTAATCAACCTACATGCTGGATTCTTGGGCAAGTATTAAATCAACCGGAGTCCTGTGCTATAGTTTCCTGGACTGCCATTTGGAGTTATGAGCATAGCTTTGGTTTGAGTTGACCCAGTAGTATGTTCTATCTCCAAGCTGTCCTAGACACCTTCAGATCAGACCTGACATTGATATGTACACAGCCTTTGAACATTCATGTGAAATGTGGAGATTGACTTCTTCCCTTTCAGCTTATGATACTGAAAATATAATAACTAAGTGTAGCCTATCTGAATAAAGCTGTTCCTGTTTGCATGTCATGGTCTTGACATAAATGACATGAATTCATGTGGAATGCATTGGGTCACAGAATGGGAAGACAAAAGTGGTACATGATTAAGGGCATTTCAACATAAAATAAATCATAACTAATGAAAATTAAAAAAGGAAGGCGTCCATGAAACGTTGCAGATTGCATCAAGCAGGTTGTGATTGATTTGGCAAACTCACAGACAGAGCACACATCTCTCTGTTTTTCTACGCTAATTGGCTAATTCAAACCCAATGCGAAGAAAATAAGATGCGTACAAAGAAGGTATTGCGAGATGGCTAATCAGAGACCTCCTCAGGCCTGACTGAATAAACAGCACACACTAAGAGGCAGGGCAGAGGGTTAGAGATTTGCGTATCAGAACGTAAAAAGGCGACCCATGTTTCTGCCTGTCTCCTGTACTGAGCAAGCTAATTTTTCTCATTTAGTTAAACTCTCTCTCTCTCTCTCTCTCTCTTCCCCCCCCCCCCCCCCCCCCAGAAAATGTCTTGACTCAAAATCCCAGAGCGACTCCTGCTCTCTGGGATCCTGGGAGGATTGATCTCTGGTGGCAGGGCAGGCTAGCCGTGCCGCCGGGAATGGGAGTGGGGGGTTTGGCAGTCACTCGGGTCGCATCTGCCTGGTGGGCCCTCCTGCCCCTGGGGCCCTTGAGGCCCCTGGATGCCTTCTGCTGGTAAACCTGCGGAGAGGAAAGGGGACCACGGAGAAATAAGTGCGTGGGCTAAACCAAGAGTAAAATGCAATGGCGGCCTGAGTGATTGACTTCATAAACATCATACAGGTCAAGGCTGAGTCACAATGGCTTCACCTAAATAACAAACGCGAACAAAAGTCTTTTCATATACCACGCATACATACTCATACACACAAAAACACAAACACACAACCACACACATCCACCCACACACACCCACCTACCCACCCACTACACACACACACACACACACACACACACACACACACACACACACACACACACACACACACACACACACACGCATAGATGCATGCCACACACAGCAGAGAGTGGGGAGATTTCTAAGAATAATTCTGGCAAAGAGGTGTGAATAGGAAGCCCTGGGCAGATGATGCTTATTTGTAGACGCTGCCTGCTGTGATAGCTTATGAGTCACAGCCGTATGAACCCATCAAAACCGACACAGGCAATAGCTGGACCAAAAGTATATTTTCTTCCTCTCCCTGTGGACACAATTGAATGATTGCTATCTTAAAAGGCTTGTTTGTGCCATACATCTTAAAAGAGAAAGACTCCCCCATCAAACAGTTCCATGCTCATTAGTTTGGTTATGAGTCATTATGTGTCTGAGCTATCACACACAAAAACACATGCACACATGAATCACCTCTCATATCTGCACTGCACTGATGTAGAATATATCATTTAAAAAACAATCCTTTCAAAGCCTTTGGAGGTCCTTCATGGGTGAGATGGAAAAGTTATCTCGCTGAACACAAAACTTTCAGAGCACTACAGTCAAGGCAGGTAATTGAGGATACAGTGACAAAATTAAAGAATAGGGCATGGCGAACAACAAGGGCACCAAAGGCCTTTGATACATTCTTTTATTTTTGTACCTTTCTGAAGTATACCGTAAGTTGCAGAGTTGAATACTTAGAAAAAGTAACTACTGGCAGTACCTGAACTATCTGAAGCCCTTGTGCCTGAATAAGAATTCAATTGACTATTTAACTGTTATGAGATACAGGACTTGTGTGAGTTGTATCCAACTTTGAGTTTTCATCAACCGTAAACGTGATTGACAAGTGCCAGGGGACTAACAGGTGATTGATCTAGAAAATGACTGAACATGTCATCCCACTGAAGGTATCTCCCAAAATGTATTCTTGGTGTGTTGAATGATGAATAACAGATTTCCAAAGCTACCTTCAGTGTACAGTTGTCTTCTATTCTTTCCCAGTTGACAGTGACGGCAGACTGCAGCTTATCCTAATACACTTCACACACGAGAGGATCTTACCTGGTGGACCTGTAGGTCCATGAGCTCCAGGAAGACCCAAACCCATCTGGCCTCGTTCACCTTTCTGACCCCGATAACCTGCAACCAGGACCAAACCCATTAGAAAACCATCTTCACTCCACATAATCATACACGTTTGATCAGATAATGATCATGTTAGTGTGTGGGCATACTGTACACACGGCTAATTACCTGATGCGTTTGAGAGTGTGGGAGTATTTCAAGAATAATTTGCCCACTAAATGAAACATATAAAAGAGACTTTGATTTTAGGTGAAAAAAATATACAGCCTTGTTAAAGATGCTGTCAAAACAACAAGCATCAAGCGCAGCCACCCGGGACTTTGTTTCCGATACAGGCCAGCAGTGCATCAAGGGTTCAATGACCTGCCTGTCAAAGTGACAGGTAGGAGGCTTTCATAACAAAAGCAGAATAATAGCGCTTTTGACCCACATCGGTCAGGGTAAGACAGCAATGAAAAATATGCCGCCATAGCAGGTAAAATACAAAACAAGTTAACAGTATTGGTATTTGTTTAAATATATTCTTGTGTCTGAGGAGCTTGGGCAAATGTCTGTTTAGGCAGGAAAGATGATTTCTTGCCACTTAGCTGTTTCTAAGAGCACATTCAGTCAGCATGATGCTTTCCCTTGATTGATGACAAATAACAAACGATCAAACTAACTGCAAACATTTACACTAAAGACTGTATTTGTGTTCACCTGCAGTGATTCTCTAGACATTGCAGTGATGCTAAGAGCTGTTAAGGTTAAAAAAAACTGAAAAAACCCAGACCAGGATAACTGTACACCGAGCAGACAGTAGGGGGTGTCATAACACAACACACTTGCACGAAACAGCAGCACAGACAGACATGTCACACCGTGGAGCACACATAACAGGCACAGCAGAAGCTGGGGTTATTGTCCATTATCTAGTTATTATGTTAAGTATGTGAGTACTTTCACTCTCTCCACTCCCCTTTTTAATCTCTCTCTCTCTCTCTCTCTCTCTCTCTCTCTGACTCGTTCAAACCAACCCAAGGCACGCTTATTGTACATTCCGATCAGCACATGCAGCTCAGCAAGAGGAGCACAGAGGAGCTCTTGTGTTAATCAAGGCAGAGGAAGGGAGACGATGGACCGTCTAGGCGCGCCATGTTCCCCCCCACCCAAATCCCTCACAGCATGAGAGAGGCGTTCAGGGAGAGAGGTGAAAAGTTTTCCGCACCGCTCTGCAAGGCAAGGAATGGCTTAGGAAGACTACTGAAGGCCCCCAAGGCAATCGGAGTCTTGGCGTCTGTGGGAGGGAGGGAGAGAGCCTACGGAAGACTTTTTAAAGAGATGTTTTTACGACGAGAGCTGCACTGCCCACACAGCTTGACTGCCCATAAGAACAACGCAGGATGTTGAATAACAAAAAAAATAAATAAAAATAAAAGTTAAAAACAAAGAAAATAAAAACATGAGCCTCCTCTCAGCAAACTACAGGGGGCATTCAGGGCATCAGCATTCCTGGCAGGCGGACGGGCACTGTACCTGCGGCAAACCTCGGGACTTCCCACCGCGTAGCTGCCCAGACAAACCACGCCCTGCTGCATCACGCCGCGAATCCCTGCACCTGTTTCTTAATACAGTACAGTAGTACGTCTGGGAGCCAGGGGGCACTGCAATACAAGTCTTAAAGCACAGCCTGGGATGCTGGGGGGTGGCACCACACCACACCACACCTCCAGGGCGACTGAATGGTGTGAGATTTGCATAGCATCACAGGGTTTTACATCGGCTCTGCTCAACAAAAGGCCGTGATTGTTTCCTATTGTGACTCACAGGGGTGAAGTATAAGATTGGTCTGTGATACAAACCTTGTTCTTGTGCATAACACTAGACTACCCTCAGACTAAAGGGGGAGTAACAACTGCTCACACAAAAATGTCTATAAGAATTTCCTTTTGCTAAGATGTGAGTCATGGTACATTGCCTCCCATTATATTCCAAGAGCCTTTAGAATACAAGGTACAATTGAAAGTCATGAAAAAAGTCTGAAGTAGATACTTAGACATGCAGGAGCTGATTCTGCAATCAATTTAATGCAGTATTTCATTAACAATAACTGCTACATGAATGTAAAAAAAAAGACAATTCAAGAAAAGGTATCGTTGAGATAACTGACTTTCATTTGCAAAACGGTACAAATTCAACAACTCAACCACTCACATCATGCCAGTCATATTACAAACTATCTATTTGCTCTGCACACAAATTATCAAAATATTGTCCATGTAAAATTCATATTATTTCCACAATAAATCAACATCCTGTTATATTAGTTTGTAAAAACACTGTACAATTAAAATGTATGTTATTAGCTCTAGGATTTGTGTGATTGGGGGTTCTTTTTAGAAACAGGGGAAACATTGTTGCACAACACAAAAACACCAACATAAACAATAGCAAAATAAGCATGAAAAGGCAGCCCATGTAATTGACAAGAGGAGATAATAGGCGTAAAGATGGGGGAACATTACAGGCAGTACAGATTTAGACACACAACAGCAAAAACAAAGATACAAAGCAACATCTGGCACTGAGATTACCATAAGAAGTGAAAGCAAAAGAATTAGCCTGCAGGTTCCAAACAAATACAATCCAAGAAATGTTCGTCTCTGGGGGGCGGGGAGGGGCCAACAGTGGCAACAGCCAAACTCTGACTTGGGGGACTGTCATTTACTGCCAAATGACTGACCTCCCATCAAAAATTGCAATGGATTGTGAGCACACGGGGAGGAGAGGATGGTTATTTTTCTCCATAAACTATTCATTTTGGCACGTTCCAGAAAGAAGCCTTTTTGGCTATTCCAGCGGCGGCTGTGATTCCAGCGGAGGATGACGAGAAATAATGAGGAAATATTACCCCCAACTCTCTGTCACTGCGACCGCGGAGGGCCATTCAGGAAGTCAACATTACGGAAATAAAAGAAAATAAAAAACTTGTGGAGGTTCGGATTTACCAGCAGACCAAAAAATGTATTCTTTTCACCCCCCCACCCCGCCCCCCATCCCCATTTCTGCCTCAGGGTTTGCATGTTAAATCACACTGGCGCCTACACTGACAATAACAAACATTCTCGTAGGTCTATTTATAATCACAAAAATCAACCAGGGGTGAAACATTGTAGAAATCATACATAATTACAAACGGGCAACTCTAGTTACATAAACACAAGCATAACATATATTCAAATAGCACATGGCAGTTCAGAGCAGTGCTTCCTTTTTCATGAGCTTTGGCAGCAGCGAATACTTCCTACATAGTCACATATGTAATTAAAATGAGGTAGATGCTTGAAAACTCAGACAGGTGTACCTTCTTATCACAACACAGCACATGTTCAAAAGTTACTGCCGTCTTTAGGGTTTCGGAGAGCAGTTGTTTTCAATAACAAGAGAGGAGACACCTTTTTTTCTGCTCTGGGTACCAATGCTAGCCAAGCCTTCCTTAATACTGATGGAAGTGACAAATCAGAGCAATGCATCATTATTGATGAGGCAGCTTGCGTGAGCTGTCAGACACTTGCTCAGGCTCTGATAAATGATCACCTCTGTTAAGTTTTTTCTCTTTTTCTTTCTCTCCCTCTCTCTCTGTGCTGAACCCCACGGAGTGAGATATTGTGGGGCCTTACCCCATCCCCCCCACCCCCCCCCACCCCAGCCCTGGTCTGTCCGCACCGATATTACTTTCTCTTATTCTCAGCCAATTCTTCATTTGTCTTCATATGTTCCCGCGTGTCGCAGCGCACCAAACTCCTTGCCATTTTCTCCGCCTTCCGCGCCCTCAGATTGCATTGATAAATGCGGCAAGCGGGACAAAGAAATACCCATGAATCCTTAAAGCAAAATTTCAATCGGCTCCCATTTGTGTCCCTCCGACGGCTTCACTGACTCCCTCAGAAAAGAGTTTTCATTCTCTCTCATTTGCACTCCCTCGTTCTTTCTCTCTCTCTCTCGCTATTTCCTCTCTTTCTTCCATGTCCCACAATATGTCCCTAGAGCCGGTGCTTTCTGAACTCTTTAGTTTTCTCTCCTCCATGTTCATTTCCTGCTCAGAGTCGGGGCCACTGGTGTGTGCTCTTTGAGAGCAGCTCATATTTCAAAACTTACTTTGCCCCGAGCAGCATGACCCCCTCTGTTTCCAACGGTCAGCCCTAACTCACAACTTTGGAGAGAGGAATAAACTGAATTAAATATAAAAGGCCAGAAATGGTGCCCTGCGCACACCCTCACACACTCACACACACTCCTTTACACACACACACACACACACACACATACACACACACACACACAATTCCTCTTGGCTTTAACAACACACTCAAGAGATTATTTGAAGGGGGGGAGGGGGGGTTGGGTAAGCAGCAAAACCACATCATAGGGTTAATCTTTCAGAGAGAGGAAATAGGTCCTTCCATTACTTTTTTCACCCACAGTTCAACTAGTAGCCGTTGGCATCAGCGTTAAGAGAGCAACTCTTCTGAGAGGGAGACGGCGGGGGTGGTGGGGGGGGCTAAGGGGTTCAGATGGTTACTAAGTGAGACAGTGCTGAGCTCTCTGGGTATTTAGTCTGTTATTTCCCAAGCCTGTGGGGGGTCCTTACCCTGAGGGCCTGCGGTTCCAGGATTGCCTGGTGGCCCCGGGGAACCGTCGTTGCCTGGGGGGCCTGGAGGCCCCTGTCGCACCTGGGCAGCCAAAATGGCCGCCGGTGTCTTCTGCAGCTGGGCCTCACTTGCCAAGCGCTCTGCGGCGGAGAGAAAGCAAAGAGGAATTAATCAGTAACTGTGTGTGTGTGTGTGTGTGTGTGTGTGTGTGTGTGTGTGTGTGTGTGTGTGTGTGTGTGTGTGTGCGTGTGTGCGTGTGTGCGTGTGAGAGAGAACATTTTCTAAAGCAGTGATGCCAAATGGATGAAGGACT